>NW_027507785.1:46567958-46930458 GCF_037356315.1 Lithobates pipiens | reverse complement strand
TATTCCGTTCAAATATATTCAATTTTTTCCTTATTTTTCTATTCTATAATTTTTCCTTCTATTCTATTGTTTTATTCTATTCTATTCTTTTCAAAAGTAGAATTTTGGAAGATGGTTTATATTCTAATACTAATACACACAGTCTTTGAAGGAAATCAGCAATATGTTTATATTTTGAATTTGTTTTTTCGAATTCGATTCTGTTTCGAAATTCAATTTTGTTTTTTAATTCGATTCGGATTCGAATTTCGGACTAAATTTTGTTTCATCATTTTAGATTCATTACTAATGTAATTTAAATAATTTGGATGCATCCGAACCCCCTAATAATGAAAAAATTTGTCCGAATTTTGATTCAGAACGCAGTGGACCGCACATGTCTGGTCTTCAGTATAATCTGACGGAGGTTCCAATATTCCCGGAGGAGTATTAAAACCATGAGGGGGGTAAAAAAAAACACAAAGAATTGTCGCTTTCCAAACTTGGCCGCAATTTTTTGGCGCGCCAACGTGCATAGGCCCCGTGTATATATATATATATAATGGGGACTCGGCATCGTCACGCAGCAGAAGTATCTCTCGCTCGCTATTCGCGATCTCCTATTCTTCCCATTCATGAGGGGACCTTGACAGAGGCAGCGAGGTGGCCCTGGTTGTTGTGCTGGGTTGCCATGGTGACGGCAGCATCCATTGTGTCACAGTACTTGATGCGAGTGTCTCCATAGAGACGGCAGAGGATGGCAGTAAGTGTCTTTTATACAGTGCAGATATAGTGCACACATCGCCCCTGTGCTGAAAATCCCTCTGTAAGAAGCTGATCGTTGGAAAGCTCGCTCCAAGATCCGGGCGACAGATACCTCGGCCAGGGTGCGATAGGACAAAAGCCATCAGGGGCAGTAACCCGTAGCAACCGGTCAGCATCATTGAGACCTCTGTGAACAGGTGAAGCGCAGTCGCACCGCGTCCTCGGCTCGTAATGGCGCGTTTTTGGCGACGGTAGCCGGGGACCTCGTAGCGTCAGTTGTTGGCTGAGGATGATGATGATGATGGAGGTCTCCCAATTATCCGGATAATCTCTATAAGGGGGAATTTATCGAAACCAGAGCAGTTGTGCACGGCGACCAATCAGCTTCTGTCATCAGCTTGCGCGGTTAAGCTTTGAAAATGAGAGCTGGAAGCTGATTGGTTGCCATGCACAGCTGCTCCAGTTTAGAAAAATCACCACCCCTCCCCCAACCCCATTGTATTTTTTTTCTCCACCTGTTTCCTCTTATGACAAATACCCAAAAGAGAGAGGATTGAGATGGGGGGGGGGGGGGGGGCAAGGGGGGTATTTGCCACTGGTCCAAGTACAGATCGTTGGGCCCATTCCAGTTTAGGGGAGATTTAATCCAGCTTCGAAAAATCATCTTCCCCCCATTTTATCTTATTCTCTACCTGAGTGTTTTCTCTTATAATAAATACCCAAAGTAGAGAGGATCGGGATGGGGGGGCAAGAGGGCATTTGTCCCGGTTCCCAGTACAGATCGCTGGGCCCATTCCCGCTTAGGTTAGATTTAATCCAGCTTCGAAAAATCATCTTCCCCCATTTTATCTTATTCTCTATTTGAGCGTTTGCTCTTATAACAAATACCCAAAGGAGAGAGGATCAGGATAGAGGGGAAAAGGGGGGCATTTGCCCCAGGTCCAAGTACAGATCACTGGGTCTATTCCCGCTTAGGTTAGATTTAATCCAGTTTAGAAAAATCATCTGCCCCCATTTTATCTTATTCTCTACCTGAGCGTTTCCTCTTATAACAAATACCCAGAGAGAGGATTGGGATAGGGGAAAAGGGGGGCATTTGCCCTGGGTCAAAGTACAGATCGCTAAGCCCATTCCCGCTTAGGTTAGATTTAATCCAGCTTCTAAAAATCATCTGTTCCCATTTTATCTTATTCTCTACCTGAGCGTTTCCTCTTATAACAAATACCCAGAGAGAGGGTTGGGGTGGGGGGAGGGGGGGGGAAATTTGCCCCAGGTCCAAGTACAGCTCGCTGGGCCCTTTCCCGCTTAGGTTAGATTAGATTTAATCCAGCTTCAAATAAATCATCTTCCCCATTTTATCCTATTCTCTACCTGAGCGTTTTCACTTATAACAAATACTCCTCATTCTCACCTAAACGCGCGCCAGACATTGTGCTGCAACTGCCACGCGATTTGGAACCGCGCCGATTTTTTCAGCGATTCCAAATTTGCAATTCCTGCGAAGACGCCATCACAATACGGCTATTCTAGTTATATTGTGTTGTTGAGCGATGACTGCTAATTGGTTACCGTAGATCACCCCCCCCCCATATAATGACCCCCATGTACGTCCGTAGCATGGCGCGCTGGCGGTGGTGACGCCGCTTCAACGCAGGTCGTATAATTATCTCCGGAGCATGGCAGAACATGGAGCCGTCTGTTCCTCTAATGAGCAGCAATTTGTACGGCGCTCCGTTGCGTCTCCCGCGTCTTCCTGACAATCTGGGGACGCGGGGAGTAGAGTGTGAGCACAGATGGTCGGAGGCCCCCCCCCCCCTCCCCCCGCGTTGCCTATCATGAAGCACATACATATCGCCACTGGATCATTATCTTGGCATGTTGCAGGACATCGCTGTCCCGGCTCATAACAGGAATCCCCCCCCCTCCTCCACAACTCCCAGAGCATCAAAGGAGGCTGGAAATAGAGCTATCGCACACCATGCGACTTCTATGTAGCCCCGCGACACGGCGGGCTCAGCAAACAGGTCCAGAGAGCCGACTTAGGGCCCATTTTGAACGCAGGTCCACTAACGCGTATTTTGTTGCATATCAACGTGCGTTGCGTGAAGGCAACTCATTGAAACTCACGGTCTTCCAGTGCGCCACAACTTTTCCAAAAATTGGACACATTACAAAATTTGTAACGAAGCGCACCGCATTTGCATTGCCTAATGGTTCGTTTTTGTGTATGCGTCTATCCTCCGAAGAGCAATTCTTGCCATGGATCGCCGTGGACAGACATTATATATCACCGCCTCGCTGTCTGTTTTAAACCTCTGAAAACTGGTTGCAGAGCGGTTGTGTTGCGGCCCCGCATTCACTTGAATGGGTTGTGTTTGGTGGGCGGGTGCTGCCTGCTTAATGCAACGGGAAGGAGCATTTGTGCAAAGCATCACGGCCACGGCATGGCCTTTTCAGCGTAAGGGGAGGCTGTAAAAATGCAGCTCAACCATCTGTTTTTGCTCCCCCCCCCCCCCCCCCAACGCAATTGTAAACCTATTACTTAGTCTTAGTCTGGCGGACTTCCCGCCAGATTGTCCGTCGGACTTTCCGAACGGACTACTTGCCCACACACGGCACTTTTTCAGCGGACTAATACGGCGTACTAAGTCCGCCGTACTATCCGCCCTACTTTTGAAATGAAGGGACTCGCCCACACACGCGGAGAAAAGTCCGCTCATTTCGAGCGCGTCTACAGGTAGGCGGGGCCCGCGAAGGATACATCGCTGGCCCCGCCGCCTGGTATGAACTTAAAGGGGAACCCCAACACCCAAAAAAATTTGGCGTGGGGGTCCCCCCATGTCCACATCAGACCCTTGTCCGAGCACGCTACCCGGCCGGCCAGGAAAGGGGGACGAGTGAGCGCCCCCCCTCCTGAGCCGTACCAGGCCGCGTGCCGTCAACATGGGGGGTGCCTTGGGGAAGGGGGGGCCGTGCGGCCCCCCACCCCAAAGCACCTTGTCCCCATGTTGATGAGGACAAGGGCCTCTTCCCGATAACCCTGGCCGTTGGTTGTCGGGGTCTGTGGGCGGGGGGCTTATCGGAATCCGGGAACTTATATAGGGACAAAGGGTGGGGTCTTCGGTTGATGTCACATGGGTTGATGTCACATGGTGACCCCGCCCCCTTGCGATGTCACAGTCCCGGAGGATGCTGGGACTGTCGCCATGTGACATCAACCCATGTGACATCAACCGAAGACCCCGCCCCTTGTCCCTATATAAGTCGCCGCGTGCCTGGTCCCCGTCATTGTGAGCGGAGGACTCGGCGAGGCAACATCTGAAGAAGAAGAAGAAGAGAAGGACAGAAGAACGGAAGGCGGCGGCGGCGGCGGCAGAAGAACCGAAGAGGGGGACAAAACCCCCGAAGTCGGAAGAAAGCCGGGCTCCTCCACTAGTAAAAGAGCTACAAGAAGGTAGCGGAGGAGTCCGGCGAGAAGACCCCCGAAGACGGAAGACCCCCGGAGCTGTGCAATAAACTATTTTAACCCTTGTGTGTTGTGTTTTTTTTTGTACTTTATTTCACAGGTGAATGGGTAGGGGTACATTGTACCCCATACTCATTCACATAGGGTGGGGGGCCGGTATCCGGGGGCCCCCTTATTAAAGGGGGCTCCCGGATTCTGATAAGCCCCCCGCCCGCAGACCCCGACAACCAACGGCCAGGGTTGTCGGGAAGAGGCCCTTGTCCTCATCAACATGGGGACAAGGTGCTTTGGGGTGGGGGGGGCGCGCGGCCCCCCCTTCCCCAAGGCACCCCCATGTTGAGGGCACGCGGCCTGGTACGGCTCAGGAGGGGGGGGCGCTCGCTCGCCCCCCTTTCCTGGCCGGCCGGGTAGCGTGCTCGGACAAGGGTCTGATGTGGACCTGGGGGGACCCCCACGCTGATTTTTTTCGGCGTTGGGGTTCCCCTTTAAGTCCATACCAGGCGGCGGGGCCATCGATGTATCCTTTGCGGGCCCCGCCTACCTGGAGACCCGTTTGAAATGAGTGGACTTTTCTCCGGGCGGGAAAAGTCCGCTCATTTCAAAAGTACAGGGGACTGGCATACACACAGGCGGATTGTCCGCTGAAATGCGAGTCCGGCGGTAAGATTGGAGTGTAAAACTACTTTCTAAGTCCGCCGTACTTTCGGGTCAAAAAAGTATGCCGGAGGCTACACACGGGGGGATTGTCGGGCGGACTTGAGTTTGCCGGACTTTTCCACCCGCTTGTTTGATCGTGTGTGCGCGGCATAAGGCTGCTTTTTAGAAATCCCGGGGCCCCGTACAGGCTACCTGTCAGGATTTTTTTTGTTTTTTTAACAGCCCTGTTGGGGGTGCGACTTTGGTGAAATATCAGGGTTCTATACAGACCCCTGATGTCTCACTTCTGAGACAGAGAAAGGGACTGAGGACAGAGATTGTATGTATACTGTATATGAAAATGTATACGGGAACTGATCCCCCTGTGGCTTGCTCTGCAGCAAGTATGAGAGAAGGAGAATCAGGGGGAGCCACAGGAGGATCAGATTCAGGGATAAGACAGTACAGCTGACCTCCCCTGTCGAACTGATGGGGCTTGAGCCCCATACAGGTGGGCTGGCTGTACTGCTTAATCAGCAGCCCTGTGGTGGGGGAGGGGGGGGGGGTTTGGGCGGATACTGGAACCGATTCCACTGTGGCTTCACCTGCAGCAGCTGAAAGCTGACAGGAGGAATAGGAGGAGAAGCCGGTGCATGTGCAGAAACTGGAACCGACCCCCTGCGGCTTCTCTTGCAGCAGCTGAAAGCTGACAGGAGGGAGAGGAGGAGAAGCCAGGGCAGATGCAGATACTGAAACTGATCCCCCTGTGGTTTCCCCTGCAGCAGCTGAAAGCTGACAGGAGGGAGAGGAGGAGAAGGCAGCGCAAATGCAGATACTTGAACTGATTCCCCTGTGGTTCCCATGCAGCAGCTGAATGCTGACAGGAGGGAATGGAGGAGAAGCCGGCGCAGATGAAGATACTGGAACTGACTCCCCTGTGGCTTCCCTTGCTGCAGCTGAAGGCTGCCAGGAGGGAGAGGAGGAGAAGGCAGTGCAGATGCAGATACTGGAACTGATCCCCCTGTGGTTTCCCCTGCAGCAGCTGAAAGCTGACTGGAGGAAGAGGAGGAGAAGCCAGCGCACGTGTGAAAACTAGAACCGGTCTCCCTGTGGCTTCCCCTGCAGCAGCTGAAAGCTGACAGGAGGGAGAGGAGGAGAAGGCAGCACAAATGCAGATACTTGAACTTATTCCCCTGTGGTTCCCGTGCAGCAGCTGAATGCGGACAGGAGGGAATGGAGGACAAGCCGGCGCAGATGAAGATACTGGAACTGACTCCCCTGTGGCTTCCCCTGCTGCAGCTGAATGCTGACATGAAGAAGAGGAGGAGAAGGTGGCGAAAATGCAGATACTTGAACTGATCCCCCTGTGGCTTCCCCAGCAGCAGCTGAAAGCTGGCAGGAGGTAGAGAATGAGAAGCAGGGGGATCGGTTTCAGGTATAAGGCAGTACACCTGACTACCCTGTTGAACTAACAGGTTGGCTGGTTATAGTGCCTTATAAGTGGCCCTGTGGGGGGGGCAGGGGTGGCACTGCAGCATGTAAATGGACTTTTGTTTGTGTCAGAGCACCTTCTCTCCCCTGTTCAAGTCAAAAGCAGCTTAGAAGGAAGTAAAATACAGGCCAGAAGGAGGTCAAGTGCAGGTCAAGAGGCTCCCCTTTCATAGGAAAAAAATATCAAAAAAATTAATAAAATGAATATAACATGAAACACAATTGCTAGCCAGTTGTGGAAGCAGTGATTCCTCTGGAGAGGTCTGACACACCCCTTGATGAGACGGAATTAGAGCTCTCCAGTCAGCGGAGCTCATACTCCCTGGTGATTACAAATCTTAAGCTCGGGAAAAGGGTTGGACCTCTGCCGAAAGACCACTAGAGCTCTCCAATCAATGAGCTATTTGAGACTCAGCAATGGGTGTGTTAGACCTCTGCAGAGTGACCACTGCTTCTTTTCAAATATTTTATTGAATATAATGCAATAAAAAGAGTCATACAATAGAGTGACCACTGCTTCTACACACAGAGCAAGCGTCCTTCTCTACAGCATGCTGTGAGGGGACAGATCTACACTGTGGCTGTGGATGATTTCATAAACTGTAAGAGTTTTAACATGTTTTGTTTTGCTGCACCTGGAATGTATTCAACTGATTTAAGCAGAAAATTCAGTTAATAAGAAATTCACGCCAATATTTCCTTAATATAGTGACTCACTCACAGTGTTAATCATTTACAATAATTAGGAAAAATATTCAGCGTGTATAAACAAATTCATCCTTTTCACTCAGCCCTCCCTAGCACTGGTCCCCCCAATACAAATCCCCCCCATTACAGATCTCCTTCCAGCACATCTCCCCCCCCCCAGTACAGCTATCCCTCAGTACAGATGCCCCCCCTCCCCCGATACAGATCTCCCCAGAAGAGAACCTCTCTCATACAGATCTCCCCCCTGATACAGATCTCCCCCAGTACATCTCCCCCAGTACAGATTATCCCCAGTATAGCTCTCCCCCAATACAGATCATCCCCAGTACAGATCTTCCCCAGCATACAGTAGCTCTCCAGAGTACAGATCTCCCCCTCCCCAGTACAGCTTTCCCCCAGTGCAGATCTCTCCCAGTACATATCTCCCCCAGTACAGATCTGTCCCTGTACATATCCCCCCTCCCAGTATAGATCTCTTACGGTACAGCTCTCCTCCAGTACAGTTCTGGTATGGTACAGCTCTCCCCCAGTACAGGTCTCCCTCAGTGTAGATCTCCCCCAGTACAGACCTCCCCCAGTACAGATCTCTGTCAGAACAGCTCTCCTTCAGTACATCTCTCCTCCAGTACAGCTCTCCCTCAGTGCAGATCTCCCTCAGTGCAGATCTCTGTCAGTACAGCTCTCCCCAGTAAGATCATTCCCAGTATAGCTCTCCCCCAGTACATCAGTACATCTCCTCCAGTATAGATAATCCCCAGTACAGATCTTCCCCAGTATACAGTAGCTCTCCCCAGTATAGATTCCCCCCCCCCCCCCCCCCAAGTACAGCTCTCCTCAAGTGCAGCTCTCCCCCAGTGCACATCTGCCCCAGTGGAGATCTCTCCCAGTACATATCTCCCCCAGTACAGATCTCTCACTCTACATATCCCCCCAGTATAAATCTCCCACAGTACAGCTATCCTCCAGTACAGCTCTCCTCCAGTACAGCTCTCCCCCAGTACAGCTCTCCCCCAGTACAGATCATCCCCAGTAGGGATCTCCCCCAGTATAGCTCTCCCTCAGTACATCTCTCCTCCAGTACAGATCTCCATCAGTACAGATCTCCCTCAGTGCAGATCATCCCCAGTATAGCTCTCCCCCAGTACAGCTCTCCCTGAGTGCAGATCTTCCTCACTGCCGATCTCTGTCAGTACAGGTCTCCACCAGTACAGCTCTCACTCAGTACAGCTCTCCCCCAGTACAGCTCTCCCTCAGTACATCTCTCCTCCAGTACAGATCTCCATCAGTACAGATCTCCCTCAGTGCAGATCATCCCCAGTATAGCTCTCCTTCAGTGCAGCTTTCCCTCAGTACATCTGTCCCCCAGTACATCTCTCCCCCAGTACAGCTCTCCCTGAGTGCAGATCTTCCTCACTGCAGATCTCTGTCAGTACAGGTCTCCCCCAGTACAGCTCTCACTCAGTATAGCTCTCCCCCAGTACAGCTCTCCCTGAGTGCAGATCTTCCTCACTGCAGATCTCTGTCAGTACAGGTCTCCACCAGTACAGCTCTCACTCAGTACAGCTCTCCCCCAGTACAGCTCTCCCTCAGTACATCTCTCCTCCAGTACAGATCTCCATCAGTACAGATCTCTCCCCCAGTACAGCTCTCCCTGACTGCAGATCTCTGTCAGTACAGCGTTCCCTCAGTACAGCTCTCCTCCAGTACAGATCTCCATCAGTACAGAGCTCCCTCAGTACAGCTCTCCTCCAGTACAACTCTCCTCCAGTACAGATCTCCGTCAGTACAGATCTCCATCCCAGTGCAGATCTCCTCCAGTACAGCTCTCCCCCAGTGCAGATCTCCCTCAGTACAGATCTCCCCCAGTACAGATCTCCCTCAGTACAACTCTCCTCCAGTACAGATGTCCATCAGTACAGATCTCTCCCCCAGTACAGCTCTCCTCCAGTACAGCTCTCCCTCAGTACAGCTCCTCCCCAGTACAACTCTCCTCCAGTACAGATCTCCATCAGTACAGATCTCTCCGCCAGCACAACTCTCCTCCAGTACAGATGCCCATCAGTGAAGATCTCTCCCCCAGTTCAGCTCTCCCTCAGTACAGCTCCCCCCCAGTACAACTCTCCTGCAGAACAGATCTCCATCAGTACAGATCTCTCCCCCAGTACAGCTCTCCTTCAGTACAGCTCTCCTTCAGTACAGCTCTCCCCCAGTACAACTCTCCTCCAGTACAGATCTCCATCAGTACAGATCTCTCCCTCAGTACAACTCTCCTCCAGTACAGATGCCCATCAGTGAAGATCTCTCCCCCAGTTCAGCTCTCCTCCAGTACAGCTCTCCCTCAGTACAGCTCTCCCCCAGTACAACTCTCCCCCAGTACAGCTCTCCATCAATACAGATCTCTCCCTCAGTACAACTATCCTCCAGAATAGATCTCCATCAGTAGAAATCTCTCCACCAGTACAACTCTCCTCCAGTACAGCTCTCCTCCAGTACAGCTCTCCCTCAGTACAGCTCTCCCCCAGTACAACTCTCCTCCAGTACAGATCTCCATCAGTACAGATCTCTCCCCCAGTACAACTCTCCTCCAGTACAGATGCTCATCAGTGAAGATTTCTCCCCCAGTTCAGATCTCCCTCAGTACAGCTCCCCCCCCAGTACAACTCTCCTGCAGTACAGATCTCCATCAGTACAGATCTCTCCCCCAGTACAGCTCCCCTCCAGTATAACTCTCCTTTAGTACAGCTCACCCCCAGTACAACTCTCCTCCACTACAGCTCTCCATCAGTACAGATCTCTCCCCCAGTACAACTTTCCTCCAGTACAGATCTCCATCAATACAGATCTCTCCCCCAGTACAACTCTCCTCCACTACAGCTCTCCATCAGTACAGATCTCTCCCCCAGTACAATTCTCCTCCAGTACAGCTCTCCCTCAGTACAGCTCTCCGCCAGTACAGATCTCCATCAGTACAGATCTCTCTGCCAGTACAGCTCTCCTCCAGTACAACTCTCCTCCAGAACAGATCTCCATCAGTACAGATCTCTCCCCCAGTACAGCTCTCCTCCAGTACAGCTCTCCTCCAGTACAGCTCTCCGCCAGTACAGATGTCCATCAGTACAGATCTCTCCCTCAGTGCAGATCTCTTTCCTAGTACAACTCTCGTTCAGTACAGATCTCTCCCCAGTATAGCCCTCTCCCCAGTACAGATCTTCTCTAGTGCACCTCTCCACCAGCACAGTGCTCTTCCAGTAGAGATCACCCCCAGTACAGACCCCCCTCTGTACAGATCTTTCTCCTCCATAATACACCAGACCAGGCAGTTCAGAGATAGAGGAAGCCTCCTTCACTCTGAACTGCCTGTCTCTGGGATCTGACAGGCGGCATGAGTAGCTCCCGCTTTGGACGCTCAGTAGCTGTCAGCACTAGCTGCTGCTGTGGATGCTCTGGGGTCAGTTTGGACCCCCTTATCCCTCCCCTTATCTACACCCCTGTTTAGTCCTAAACCCGGTGCTTGCCTGGCTATGTAAGGAAGAAGGGTTGTGGCCTGGAAATAGTCCAATAAGTGGAAGAGCGCAGCTTTAGAGACTTTGTACAGGTATGGGCTGAGCTGCGAATGACCGCATGTATTATATTCAATTCAATTTGAACGTGAGCTGCGCGTGGCCTGAGATGAGAAGCCCAAGACTCAGACCACATCCACAATATTCAGCTTTATACCAATGGAAAATTGGAAATACAACGATTCTTTCATCTCATCATAAAGTATAGAGAGACCTTAGCGCAACGTATGTTCTCCCGCAGTCCCCTTCGCCCTCGCCGATCGCCGCGCTCATGTCGGAGAATCCTGTACTTCTCTTCTATCACATCTCTGTCTGAAGTTATGACTCATTCTCAGCACATCCATCTGCTTTCTACACATTTTTGGACGTGTTGTACATTCGATACGAAGGAACCCGTTTACTTAGCTTTGAATGGGAAAATTCCGGTCAGTGCATCAAAACTGCAGCATGAAAAACATGAACCCAGCCGCGGCGTGGGAAGAACAGATCCAAGAAATGCAGAAAAACGCAGAGCGACGCAGAACTGAAAGCAGATCACTGCAATCTCATAGAACCTGCAACATGTTCAAGTCATTTCAACATTCATTTTCAATATTTGGTAAACTATGTACCACTTGACCTCTAGAAGATTTACCCCCCCTCCTTCATGACCAGGCCACTTTTTGCGATACGGCACTGTGCTATTTTAACCGACAATTGCGCGGTCGTGCGACGTTGTACCCAAATAAAAATGTATGTTATCTTTTCCCACAAATAGAGCTTTCTTTTGGTGGTATTTGATCACCTCTGCGGTTTTTATTTACAAGATAAGGAAGAATTTTGAAAAAAATACCATATTTTTTACTTTCTGCTATAAAACACATCCATTAAAAAAAAAAAAATGTCTTCATCAATTTCGGACAATATGTATTCTACTACATGTTTTTGGCAATAAAAAAATCACAATAAGTATATATTGACTGGTTTGCGCAAAAGTTAAAGGCATCAACAAACTATGGTATATATATATTGGAACAAATTTGGACAAATTCCTCACAGGTTTTTTTTAGCAGCAATGAGAAACAGATACTTTTGTAAAAATTAATTAATTTAGATATATATATTGGAACTTTTATTATTTTTTATATACTAGTATTGGCGGTGATCAGCGACTTATAGTGGGACTACGATTTTGCGACGGACAATCTGACATGAACTGACACTTTTGACACTTTGTGGGCACCAGTGACACCAATACAGTGATCAGTGCTAATACCAGTGCTGCTTCATATATTGAGGGGGGGGGGTGTGGCAAACTAACAACAAATCCCACCCCACGGGAGGCACCCGGAAATGCGGCAATCGCACACCCCCCCAGAGATGGATGTGAATGCGGACACATCAAACCCCCCCGTCACCACGGGGGAAGGACAGGAGTGCAACGTTCGACCCCCCCTCCCCGTGGGAGACAGACGTGATGGCGGCGATTGGGGCATTACCTTTGGAGTCAGGGGGACTGAAGAGCCAGGCCATTGACTCTCATATATGGGAATGTTTCTTTGCTGGCTTGGGCTGTCTCTTTTCTGAATATATAGGGCTATCTCTGTGCTGGATTGGGCTTTCTCTTTGCTGAATAAATGGGGATGTCTCTCTGCTGAATTGGGATGGCTTGTTGCTGAATATATGAGGATGTCTCTTTGCTGAATATATGGGGATGTCTCTTTGCTGAATATATGGGGCCGTCTCTTTTCTTGATTGGGATGTCTCTTTGCTGAATATATGGGGATGTACTTTTGCAGAATATATGGGGCTTTCTCTTTGCTGGATTGCAATGTCTCTTTGCTGGATTGGGATGTCTCTTTGTTGAATATATGGGAATGTCTCTTTGTTGAATATTTGAAACCGACCCCCCCGTGGCTCCCCACCCGCAGCTAATCGGCGAGGAGAGACAAACAATGCAAAGGTCTGTCCTGTCAGCGGGGATGTGATAGATTTTGTTTCCCTGCAAAGCACATCCCTTAGTAAAAACACCACACAGTACACACATAAACACTAGCTAGGCACACAGTTAACCCGTTGATCGCCCTAGATGTTTAACCCCTTCTCAGCCAATGTCATTATTACAGTGACAGTGTATAGTATTAGCCAGTGGCAGCCACTCATGTAGGGCTCATGTAGGGTGCACGGTCCCCCCATCCATGTGTCCGGCCCCCCAGTCTACATGCGGGTCGTTGGACGCCTGGATTTCAATGGGGTCTTTCTTTTTTTTAAACACATGATTCAAAAAAGGATGGGCTCGGGGCGCAGAGCCCACCCACCTGTGTGACAATAACGCATTCATATTCGCTATTGTCTTCCTGATTCTCCTCTCAGCCAATCAGGAAGCAGTTCCTGTCACCCAATTGGCCAGGGAGTCCGAACACTCCAATTGTGTCTCAGATAAAGAGATAGATTCCTTTACAAACTGAAACGTAGTAAACACAGAACACAGTTATGAATGAACACAGGAGGCGGGGATGGGGGTCCAGATACTGGAACCAATCCTCCTGTGGCTCCCCCTGCAGCAGCTGAAATCTGGCAAGAGGGAGAGGAGGAGAAGCTGGTTGTGGTGCAGGTGGGGAGCCACGGGGGGGGGGGGGGTCAGTTTCAGAAAATATTCAGCAAAGAGACATTCCCATATATTCAGCAAAGAGACCTCCCAATCCAGCAAAGAGATATTGCAATCCAGCAAAGAGACAGCCCCATATATTCAGCAAAAATACATCCCCATATATTCAGCAAAGAGACATCCCCATATATTCAGCAAAGAGATGGCCCCATATATTCAGCAAAGAGACATCCTCATATATTTAGCAACGAGCCATCCCAATTCAGTAGAGAGACATCCCCATTTATTCAGCAAAGAGACAGCCCAATCCAGCAAAGAGACAGCCCTATATATTCAGAAAACAGACAGCCCAAGCCAGCAAGGAACATACCCATATATTCATCAAAGAGACATCCCAGCAAAGAGACAGCCCAATCAAGCCAAGAGAAATCTCTCTGGCTGCATCGGCTCACTCTGCAGCCACCCTGCTTTAGCAATTGCTAGTTACTACAGCAGCAACAACTCGGTCTTGTTGGTTAGGGCCTGGGCCTCTCGGAACGTTCAGGGACATGTGTATGGGCTGTCCCCCCCCCCGCCCCTTAATTGTGGCACTGGTCCATTTTTTTTCTTATGTTAGCCCTGATGAAGGGGGATTTATAGACCTCTGAAACACGTTAGTTACTCCTTTTATTGCCCCTTACTGGAATAAAATTGTATCCGGACTATTGAACAGTGGTGTGGGGCCTCAATTCTTCTTCTTTGTTTTGCACACAAACCAAGTTAAGGCCTGGTTCACACCTATAAGTTTTTCAGTGCGTTTTCAGTTTTTCAGAAACGCACTACAGTCAATTTAACATGGTTTCCTATGGGTCAGTTCACATCTCTGCATTTTCGGAAAGGGTCAAGGACTTTTTTTTCCCGCAGCAGGTTGCATTTTTGGTTCCACAGACTTCATTGGAAATGCAGGGAGTCTATGTATCCGGTTATACAGTGCCTTGAAAAAGTATTCATACCCCTTGAAATTCTCCACATGTTGTCATGTTACAACCAAAAACATAAATGTATTTTATTAGGATTTCATGTGATAGACCAACACAAAGTGGCTCATAATTGTGAAGTGGAAGGAAAATGATAAATGGTTTTCAAATTTCTTTACAAATAAATATCTGAAAAGTGTGGCGTGCATTTGTCTTCAGTCCCCCTGAGTCAATACTTACATCAGTGTCCCAATGGAAGTCCCCCTTACATCGGTGTCCCTATGGAAATCCCCCCTTACACTGGTGTCCCTATGAGAGTCTCCTCTTACATCAATGTCCCTATGGGAGTCCCCCCTTACATCAGAGTCCCTATGGGAGTGCCCATTATATCAGGTATCCCCCATCAGAGTCCTCAATTACATCAAGGTCCCTATGAGAGTCCCTCCTTACATCAGTGTCCCTATTGGAGTCCGCCTTATATCAGGATCCCTATGAGAGCCCCCCTTATATCAATGTCCATATGGGAGTCCCCTCTTATATTAGGGTCCCTATGAGAGTCCTTCCTTACATCAGTGTCCTTATGAGAGTCCCCCTTATATCAGGTGTCCTCATCAGAGTGCCCCCTTACATCAGGATCCCTGTGGGATTCATCCTATCAGGTGTCCTGTCCAGATTAAAGTGCCCCTAACATCAGGGTCCCTATGAGAGTCCACCTTATATTAGGTGCCCCCATCAGAGCCCCCATTACAACAGGGTTCCTATGAGAATCCCTCCTTGCATCAATGCCCCTAAGTCCCCCTTATATCAGGGTCGCTATGAGAGTCCCCCCTTACATCATTGTCCCTATGGGAGTCCCCTATTACATCAGGGTCCCTATAAGAGTCCCCCTTATATTAGGTGTCCTCATCAGAGTTTCCCCTTACATCGGGGTGCCTATGAGAAAGCCTCCTTACATCAGTGTCCTTATGGGAGTCCCCCTTATATCAGGGTCGCTATGAGAGTCTCCCCTCACATCAATGTCTTTATGGGAGTCCCCTCTAACAGCAGGGTCCCTATAAAAGTCCCCCTTATATTAGGTCTCCCCATCAGAGTTCCCCCTTACATCTAGGTCCCTATGAGAATCCCTCCTTACATCAGTGTCCTTATGGGAGTTCCCCTTATATAAGGGTCGCTATGAGAATCCCTCCTTACATCAGTGTCTTTATGGGAGTCCCCCTTATATCAGGGTCGCTATGAGAGTCCCTCCTAACATCAGTGTCCTTATGGGAGTCCCCCTTACAGCAGGGTCCCTATGAAATTTCTTCTTATATTAGGTGTCCCCATCAGAGTGCCCCCTTACATCAGGGTCCCTATGAGAATCCCTCCTAACATCAGTGTCCCTATGAAAATCCCCCCTTATATCAGGTGTCCCCATCAGAGTGCCCCCTTACATCAGGGTCCCTATGAGAATCCCTCCTAACATCAGTGTCCTTATGGGAGTCCCCCTTACAGCAGGGTCCCTATGAAAGTTCTCCTTATATTAGGTGTCCCTCCCCATCAGAGTGCCCCCTTACATCAGGGTCCCTATGAGAATCCCTCCTAACATCAGTGTCCCTATGAAAATCCCCCCTTATATCAGGTGTCCCCATCAGAGTGCCCCCTTACATCAGGGTCCCTATGAGAATCCCTCCTAACATCAGTGTCCTTATGGGAGTCCCCCTTACAGCAGGGTCCCTATGAAAGTTCTCCTTATATTAGGTGTCCCCATCAGCGTGCCTCCTTACATCAGGGTCCCTATGAGAATCCCTCCTAACATCAGTGTCCCTATGAAAATCCCCCCTTATATCAGGTGTCCCCATCAGAGTGCCCCCTTACATCAGGGTCCCTATGAGAATCCCTCCTAACATCAGTGTCCTTATGGGAGTCCCCCTTACAGCAGGGTCCCTATGAAAGTTCTCCTTATATTAGGTGTCCCCATCAGAGTGCCTCCTTACATCAGGGTCCCTATGAGAATGCCTCCATACATCAGTGTCCCTATGAAAATCCCCCCTTATATCAGGTGTCGCATCAGAGCACCCCCTTACATCAGTGTCCCTATGGGAGTCCCCCTTACAGCAGGGTCCCTATGAAATTTCTCCTTATATTAGGTGTCCCCATCAGAGTGCCCCCTTACATCAGGGTCCCTATGAGAATCCCTCCTAACATCAGTGTCCCTATGAAAATCCCCCCTTATATCAGGTGTCCCCATCAGAGTGCCCCCTTACATCAGGGTCCCTATGAGAATCCCTCCTAACATCAGTGTCCTTATGGGAGTCCCCCTTACAGCAGGGTCCCTATGAAAGTTCTCCTTATATTAGGTGTCCCCATCAGAGTGCCCCCTTACATCAGGGTCCCTATGAGAATCCCTCCTAACATCAGTGTCCTTATGGGAGTCCCCCTTACAGCAGGGTCCCTATGAAAGTTCTCCTTATATTAGGTGTCCCCATCAGAGCACCCCCTTACATCAGGGTTCCTATGAGAGTCCCTCTTATATCAAGTGTCCCCATCAGGCTGGCTCATGGATCATTGGATGGGCGCCTAGAGACCTGGGGGGGGGGGGGCACAACTGAAATCTGGGGTGAGGAGGGGGCGCAGCAACCCTCTACAGGCACCTGCTATATAGAAGAATTTTAGGTGGAGTATTTGATGGATCCAGAGCTCCCCCCCCCCCCCCCCCCCCCCATGCCGCATTATATATCTCCACTGGAATTTATGGATATTTACTTTCCTCCAGCTGATACATTGTAACACTTTTGGAATATTATTGTCTTTTATTGTCTTTGGTCTCTTTCTAGAAACATACAAATCTGGGGAATTGTCGGGAATCCTCCATACATTATATATTGGATGCAATTGGAATTGTCGGCAATTGCCCCCCCCCCCCCCCCCACACACACAATATAATAGAAGCCTCGGATGAAAGCGGCTGGCAGTGGAGATGATGGGGGGATTTTAGGAAGACATTGCTGGTTATACAATGAAAGTTGTCTGCTGATGTCAGTGCCCCCCCCCCCCCCCCTCCTCCTCTAGGTGGGAGGGCCCCGCAGTCAGTTCCGAGCTGCAACTTTCACAATCTGGGGCTTTAAGTGCGGAACACATGGAGCGCGCGGATCGGTCCTGATCGCGGTGTGAGCGGAGACATCGGCCGATCGGGGGGGAAGGACAAGCAATCGCACGACACCACCCAGTCATTCTTCCCGACACCGACCCCACGACACTAAGGTAAGGGGGAATGGGGGGGGGGGGGAGAGGTTCTTGTCTGCAGAGCTGATACTCTAGGTGCTGCCAGCCTCATGGGTATGGGGGGGTGCTATCACCGCAGGAGGGGGGCATTTACTTTTTCACAGCCTGGCATCTCCAGGGTAACATACATCTCCCCCTCTGCCTACATCGCTTACATAACCCGATCCGTTAACCGTCTTCTCCCCGATGCCATCTAGGAGAAATCGCCATCAAGATGCAAAGGGTTAACTCCCCCCCCCCCCCCTCCCAAATCCTTAATGGAGGTATTTTTGTCCATGGTGATGGGAGATAACATTTTGTTACAGTTTTTGTCAGCAAATGGATCGGTTCTGGGGGAGGGGGAGAAGCAATATACATTCATTGTGGAGTAGGGCTGATTGTCTTTGGGGGTCGGGAAGGAATTTCGTCCCTGATGGATCAGATTGGACCGACTGAACCCTCTATTAGATCAACTGAGGATGCTGAGGGCTGCTTTCTGTTGTTGGGGATGGTATTGTGTTCTTTTCCAAGCCTGACTTTGTAACAATTTACCAATATAACAATATACTGCAGCAATGTATCTGCTTTGGTGGGCACTGGTGCTCCATTGTTGTCCCTCTGATCAGACCCCCCAGCTCTTCTCTTGACCCCACCAGGAACAAGTTTCAGGACCCTTCTATGACCCACAATCCATAGCCACCCAAAGAGGTTGGGGAGGATAACTGCCCCAAGCCACCTGGAGATCCAGAGAAAGAACAAGGTTTGGGCACCTCTGTGACCCACTACCCATAGCAACCCAAAGGAGGTTAGCAGAATAACTGCCCTGAAGCCACCAGGAGATCCAGAGGGAGGAAAAGGTTCAGGCACCTCTGTGACTCACAATCCATAGCAACCCAATGGAGGTTAGGAGGATAACTGCCCCCAAGCCACCAGGAGATCCAGATAAGTTTCAGGACCCCTCTGTGACCCACAATCCATAGCAACCCAATGGAGGTTAGGAGGATAACTGCCCCCAAGCCACCAGGAGACCCAGATAAGTTTCAGGACCCCTCTGTGACCCACAATCCATAGCAACCCGATGGAGGTTAGGAGGATAACTGCCCCCAAGCCACCAGGAGATCCAGATAAGTTTCAGGACCCCTCTGTGACCCACAATCCATAGCAACCCAATGGAGGTTAGGAGGATAACTGCTCCCAAGCCACCAGGAGATCCAGAGGGAGAGCAAGGTTCAGACCCCCCTGCGACCCACAACCATAGCAACCCAAAGAAGATTTCGAGGATAACTGCATCTAACTGACACCAGGTAAATTCTGGTAGCCTTTAGTGGGGGCTGGTGCTACATTATTGCCCCTCTGATCTGCCCCCCCCCCCCCCTCTCCCAGATCATCTCTTGCCTCTTGCCAGGAGATCCAGAGGAGGAGCAAGGTTCAGACCCCTCAGTGACCCTTCGCCCAAAGCAACTTTACAAAGGAGGTTAGGAGGATAACTGCATAGCTAACAACAAGTAAATTATGGTTGCCTTTAATGGGTACTAGTGCTGCATTGTTTCCCCTCTGATCTGTTCTCCTAGTTCTTCACTTGCCCCTCACCAGGTGATCCAAGGGGATAACAAGTTTCAGGACCCCTATGTGACCCGCAACCCAAATCTTGGTTGGCTATAGTGGGCGCTGCTGCTGAGTTGTTTCCCATCTGATCTACCCCCTTAGTTCTTTTTATTGCCCCCCACCAGGAGATCCAGAGGGAGAACAAGGTTCAGGCACCTCTGTGACCCAACGCCCATAGCAACCCAAGGCAGGTTAGGAGGATAACTGCACCTAACTGACACTAGGTAAGTCCAGTTAATGCCTTTAGTGGTCACTGATGCTGCTGAAATGTTGCCCCTCTGATTTACCCCCCTGGTTCTTTTCTTGCCCCCCTCCCTCCCACCAGGAGATCCAGAGAAAGAACAAGATTCAGAGTCCTCTGTGGCCCACGACCCATAGCAACCCAAAGAAGGTTAGGAGGATAACTTCATCTAACTGACACCAGATAAATCCTGGTTGCTTTCAATGGACACTGGCGCTGCATTGTTGCCCCTCTGATCTACCTCCTTAGTTCTTTTCTTGCCCCTCACCAGGAGATCCCGAGGGAGAACAAGGTTCAGACACCTCCGTGACTCAACACTCGAAGCAACTTTGCAAAGAATGTTAGACTAATAACTGCATAGGTAACACCAGGTAAATTCTGGTTGCCATGGGCACTAGTGCTGCATTGTTGCCCCTCTAATCTGCTCTCCTAGTTGTTCTCTTGCCCCTCGCCAGAATATTCAGAGGAAGAACAAGTTTCAGAACCCCTATGTGACCCACAACCCATAGTAACCCAAAGGAAGTTCGGAGGATAACTGCATCTAACTGACACCAGGTACATCTTGGTTGGCTTTAGTGGGCACTGGTGCTATATTGTTGTCCCTCTGATGTTATTCTTTTGTCCCTCACCAGGAGATTTAGATAAAGTGAAGGTTTTAGACTGCTCTGTGACCCATCACCCATAGCAACCCAAAGAAGGTTAGGAGGATAACTGCGTCTGACACCAGGAAAAACCTGACTGCCTTTAGTGGGCACTGGTGCTGCATTGTTGCCCTTCTGATTTGCCACCTAGTTTTTCTCTTGGCCATCACCAGGAGATCCAGAGGAAGAAGAAGGTTCAGACCCCTCTGTGACCCACTTACCCATAGCAACCCAAGGGAGGTTAGAGGTATAGCTGCCTAACTGACTTCAGGTAAATCCTGGTTGCTCGGGGTTACCAGACAACCGCGATCCTTGTACTGTTTTATGTAAGCTCTGAAGTGGCCATCATGCCTTGAAAAGACCTAATTAAGGGTTGAAGTCTTTTCTTTTCTCATTGGAAAATGCTGGCAATTTTGTAGCAATTTTGTAGCAATTTTGTAGCAATTTTGTGGTCCTCACTTAGCTATGAGCTACAATCATTCCCTAGATTACGGCAACTGAATGATCAACAACGGGCTGAGAACTGATTGAAAGCCCCTCTCAATGAGGCTCTTTTAAATGATTCTAGGCTTGAAAACCAGGATACGCTTGTGGTCGCTAGCTGATTGAAAGCGTCAAAAATTGTCAGGTGTATGAGCGACTTTAGTGGCAATAAATGATCCCCCTGGCTGACACTGGATTGTTCACACTGCTCCGCCATAGAGCAGCACAAATCCCTTTCGTGCCACCAGCGAATTGGCATGCTACTTCTCTGCTCGTTATGAATTTGCTCTTGTACAACCTACGAATGCCCCGCTACGAAGATGATTGCTCCGCGTGACGTCAAGCCGATTCCGTCTGCGAACAGTTTCTCCGCGTGTAACAAAAATTGCTCTCCATGTCATGAGATTGTTTCGTGCTATTAAAGTGTGCCATGAGCCCTTTCTGTGATCTCTGCCGCCGAGGTTGGAGACCCTGAAATTGCAAAGCGTGCTATTACGCCGCTTGTTGCTTTTGTTCGGTGTCAGTTTGCAGAATGCGCTGCATGCAAGCGATATGATTTCCGGACGATCGATACAACGTTCTACGCAGATGAATAACTGAAGCCATCAATCGCCTCTCTACTTTTATTCACTGCGCTAAAAGCGACGTGTAAAGTTAACATGTTTCTTCTAAACCCAAAACATTAAAATATCATATATTGCAGCTTACCACTTCTTATGCCGCGTACACACGATCGGAATTTTGGTGGGAAAAAGCTCTGATGGTTTTCCCGACGGAATTCCGATGGGATTTCGACTCAAGCTGTCTTGCCTACACGCGGTCACACCAAATTTCCGACCGTCAAGAACGTGGTGACGTTCAACGCGTACGACAGGACTAGAAAAAGGAAGTTCAATGCCCAGTAGCCAATAGCTTCTGTCTCATAGTTGAATCTGAGCATGCATGAGTTTTTGCGCGTCGGAATTGCATTACACACGATCGCAATTTCCCGATGGAAAGTTTTTCCAACCGGAAAAATTGAGAACATGCTCTCAAATTTCTGCTGGCGGGAATTCGGCCAGCTTAAAGTGGTTGTAAACCCTTACAAACCACTTTGACCTACAGGTAAGCCTAGATTAAGGCTTACCTGTAGGTCCAAGCAATATCTCCTAAACCTATATGGTTTAGGAGATATTTTCCCGAAAACGGGCACCGCTGTCTACGGCGCATGTGCCGTAGACAGCGGCGCGCAGGCGCACTGAACGCGGCAGTTCCAAGAATGGAGCTGCCGCATTTGTCGACTCCCGTGCGCATGCGCGGGAGTGACGTCATTGCGGCTTCGCCGAATGACAGCGGCGGAGCTGCGAGACGCCACCAGCAAGATGGATGCGGCG
This sequence comes from Lithobates pipiens, assembly GCF_037356315.1. NCBI lineage: Eukaryota > Metazoa > Chordata > Amphibia > Anura > Ranidae > Lithobates > Lithobates pipiens. The sequence continues at coordinate 46,908,727 of NW_027507785.1, read as the reverse complement.
GACTACAGGGGACATCGCGACTTCGCTGGCTCCTGTGTCAGGTAAGTGACACATAATGGGCTACTGTGCGATGCGATGCGATGCGATGCATAGTAGTCCATTATGCTTTACCTTTGCAGGGAAAAAAAGAGGAAGTAAACTCATTAGGGTTTACTTCCTCTTTAATTCTGATGGAGCATACACACGCCCGCATTTTCCGATGAAAAGCTCTCATCGGTCTTTTGCTGGACGAAATTCCGATCGCGCGTACGCGGCATTAGATGTGGTAGCCGCATTCATTTTCTTTTTACCATTTTTTTTCCTTTTATTTTCACTTGGTGATCCTGCCAGTAACACGCTTCCTATCCTAGGGTGACAAAACTCACTCACCATTTTGTATCAGGACAGCAGAAACAGGATAGGGCTACAGGATCCCAATGCTCCTCTAACACAGAGATAGCTAGGAACAATGTAACAGACATGGGCGTCCGCAGAACTTTTTTCAGGGAGGGGCATCATTTTAAGGTCACCCATTCTCTGACCCTTTTTCGACAATGACATTATCACAGTCATAGACTGCAGACGTAGTACAGGTGATGGTCAGAGACTGCGGACATGACCCAAGAGACTGTCAGAGACTGCAGACATGGCACAATAGACTGTCAGAGGTGGCATACATGGCTTAAGAGACTGCATACATGTGGGGGGTGACAGAGAGAGACGGGGTGACAGAGAGAGGGTGGGTGACAGAGAGAGGGGGGGTGACAGAAAGAGACAGAGGGGGTGACAGAGAGGAGTGTGACAGAGAGAGACAGAGGGGGGTGACAGAGAGAGGGGGGTGAAAAAGACAGAGGGGTGAGAGAGAGAGAGAGAGAGAGAGAGAGGGGGGGTGACAGAGAGGGGGGGTGACAGAGAGGGGTGATGAGGGTCTGATTCCGGGGGGGGGGCACTTGCCCCCCCTTGCCCCTACCTGCGGACACCCATGGTAACAGATAACAGTCAGCACAAATATGGACTATCTACACCAAGTAACAAACATGGACTGTCTATGATTATATACAACTTACAGAGCCTTGAAATATTATTCATACCCCTTGAAATTTTCCACATGTTGCCATGTTACAACCAAAAACGTAAATTTTTTACGGGGATTTTATTTGATAGACCAACACAAAGTGGCACATAATTGTGATGTAGAAGGGAAATGATAAATGGTTTTCAACATTTTATAAATACAGCTGTTCTGTGAAGCCCTCAGAGGTTTGTTAGAGAACCCTCGTGAACAAACAACATCATGAAGGACAAGGAACACACCAGACAGGTCAGGGATAAAGTTGTGGAGGAGTATAAAGCAGAGTTAGTATATAGAAAAATCTCCCAAGCTTTGAACATCTCGTGGAGCTCTGCTCAATCCATCATCGGAAAATGAAAAGAGTATGGGCACAACCGCAAACCTACCAAGACATGGCCGTCCACCTAAACTGACCAGGCCGGGCAAGGAGAGCATTCATCAGAGAAGAGCCAAGAGGTCCATGGTAACTCTGGAGGAGCTGCAGAGATCCACAGCTCAGGGGGGAGAATCTGTCCACAGGACAACTATTAGTCGTCTCTCCACAAATCTGCCCTTTATGGAAGAGTGACAAGAAGAAAGACATTGGAGAAAGAAAGTCATAAGAAGTCCTGTTTGTAGTTTGTGAGAAGCCATGTGGGGGAGGGGGCAGCAAACATGTGGAGGAAGGTGATCTGGTCAGATGAGACCAAAATTCAACTTTTTCGCCTAAAAACAAAACGCTATGTGTGGGGGAAACTAACACTGCCCATCCCCCTGAACACACCATCCCCACCGTGAGACATGGTGGTGGCAGCATCATGTGGTGGGGATGCCTTTCTTCAGCAGGGACAGGGAAGCTGGTCAGAGTTGATGGGAAGATGGATGGGGACAAATACAGGACAATCTTAGAAGAAAACCCATAAAGCGCCATACACAGGTTCAGAAATTCTGCCAGCAAAAGTCGAATGTGAGCTTTTGGCCAGAAATTCAGACCGTGTGTATGCGCCATCAGACTTTTGCTGGCAGAATTCCAGCCAGATTGAGAGCAGGTTCTCTATTGTTTGGTCGGAAAAAGTTCAGAACGGAAATTCCGATCGTCTGTACAAATTCCGACGCGCAAAATTCCTACGCATGCACGGAAACAATTTGACGCATGCTCGAAAGCAGTGAACTTCGTTTTCTCGTCGTAGTGTTGTACGTCACTGCTTCCTTGACGGTCGAAAGTTCAGAGAACTTTTGTGTGACCCGTGTGTATGCAAGACAAGCTTGAGCGGAATTCCGTCAGAAAAACCATCCAAGATTTTTCGGACAGAAATTCTGCTCATGTGTTCAGGGCATTACAGATTTTCTTCTAAGATTGTCCTGTATTTGGCTCCATCCATCTTCCCATCAACTCTGACCAGCTTCCCTGTCCCTGCTGAAGAAAAGCATCCCCACCACATGCTGCTGCCACCACCACCGTTCACTAAGGTTCTCTAACAAACCTCTGAGGGCTTCACAGAATCTGCTCGTGTGTACGGGTCATTAGAGTCTGCAAAAGACTTGAGACCGGGGCGGAGGTTCACCTTCCAGCAGGACAACGAGCCGAAACATCCAGCCAGAGCTACAATGGAATGGTTTACATCAAAGCATATTCATGTGTTAGAATGTCCCAGTCACAGCCCAGACCTAAATCCCATTGAGAATCTGTGGCAAGACTTGAAAATCGCTGATCACAGACGCTCTCCATCCAATCTGACAGAGCTTGAGATATTTTACAAAGAAGAAGAATGGGCAGAAATGTCCTCTCTAGATGTGCAAAGCTGGTAGAGACACCCCCAAAAAGACTTGTAGAGAAAGGGGGTTCTACAAAGTATTGACTCCGGGGGGCGCCATACAAATGCCCCTCCCCCCACACTTTTCACATATTTATGTGTAAAGAATGTTGAAAACCATTTATAATTATACTCCCGCTTCACAATCATGTGCCACTTTGTGTCGGTCTATTTCATAGAAGAGAAAACCCAAAAATATGTGCAGTGCTCATAGATTCTACTACAAAATCACGTGTATATATTTTATAATAAATCAATGTGAACAAACACCAAATTTGTGCTGAACGCTAATACTGTATGTCCATATAATGTCCTAAAAATATAAATAAATCTGTGAAGAGTTGAATGATGATAAAAAAAAAAAAAAAAAAAAAGAGATGAACCGGATCAAAGGAAGAAAAAAAAAAAAAAAAACGCGTTCCTTGTGACATCAATGTTAAGTGAATATATAATACGACCGCCACCGGATTATGGGAAGACTTAACGGGAGGGAATGGACTCAAATGGGCATCTGCTTAATATGTCCAACAAAGCTGATGGTGTGAACATCAATAACGGAACATCCACGCTTCTGGCCAAAATGGGGGATTATTCCTCCATCCAATGGATGGCCAAGATGGACACTTCGTGGATGTTTTCTGCTTTTCCTTTAAACCAATAATGTTGATCTAACCATCTCCATCCATCTTCCCATCAACTCTGACCAGCTTCCCTGTCCCTGCTGAAGAAAACCATCCCCACCACATGATGCTGCCACCACCATGTTTCACAGTGGGGATGGTGTGTTCAGGGGGATAGGCAGTGTTAGTTTTCCCCACACATAGCGTTTTGCTTTTAGGTCAAAAAGTAAAATTTTGGTCTCATCTGACCAGATCACCTTCTTCCACATGTTTGCTGCCCCCTCCCCCACATGGCTTCTCACAAACTACAAACAGGACTTCTTATGACTTTCTTTCCCCAATGTCTTTCTTCTTGCCACTCTTCCATAAAGGGCACCTATCTGCCTTCAGGATTGTGTTTGTTCACTAAGGTTCTCTAACAAACCTCTGAGGGCTTCACAGAACAGCTGTATTTATACTGAGATTACATTTACTAGACATGTGCAGACTAGAATATTTCGTTTAGTTTTTTCGTTTTCGTCCGTAAATTTTATTTATTTAGTTACTCCCGAAATTCGTTTTTATTTATTTCGTTTTTCGTGCAAAAATTGCATTCGTCCGAAAATCCACATGAATTACGGTCGAATCTGTCTTGGAAGGCTTATGGTATCTGTCGAATGGATAAAGAAGATTCGATGGAGCTGCTAAAGTATATAGCCTATAGGCGGAGCATTCGATTGCCGAAATGTACGATTGCAGTGTCGTATAGTTGCGACGATCCCGTCGAATATTATTATAAACGTGCAACGATCTCGTCGAATATTATTTTAAACGTGCAACGATCCCGTCGAATATTATCATTATTTTTTTTTAATTTACTTCCCCCACCCAATTCCAGTATCGTTTCTCTCTGTCGATTCTGTTCTCTCTATGTCGAATATTTACTCTCTGTCGAAGCTTTTCTATATAATAGGACTAATAGAGGTAAACGAAACTTAGGCACATTCGACCACAGGTTCAATAGACATATGGAGTCACGTCGAATCTCCTATTCTATATCGAACTGTTGTGACAACGAAAACGAAAAAAAGCATTTATTTATGTCGGATCTTTCGTTTTTCGGAATCTGCACTTTCGTTATCGTTTGTCAAAACGAAAACGAAAATACCTGAAATTCGGACGAAAATGCATTCGGACGAAAACGAATGCACATGTCTAACATTTACACACGGGTGCTTTTTACGAACTAGGTGACTTCTGAAGGCAATTGGTTCCACTAGATTTTAGTTAGGGGGTATCAGAGTAAAGGGAGTTGAATACAAACGCACGTCACAATTTTCACGTATTTATTTGTAAAAAAAAAAAAAGTATATAACTGTCTTCCAAAATTCGAATTTCCAAAAAGAATAAAATAGAATAAAACAGAATAGAATAGAAAAGGAAAGAATCAAGTTCACCAGAATATAATATAATAGATAATAGAAAAGACGTCACCCACAATTAAGCCCATTGTCACAGGATCTCTGCCTAGGATCTGACCCTCACTGACGCGTTCCACCAAAATGGGCTTAGTCGTCTACAGCTAGAAAATAAATCACCTGCAACTGAGCCTATTGCTGTGAAACGTGTTACAGATATATAGTTACATAGTTAGTAAGGTTGAATAAAGACACCAGTCCATCCAGTTCAACCTGAATGAGTGTCTACAATTGTCCCTATCCCTGTACATTGCACACTCACATCGGTCCCTACCCTCAAGGAGCCCACAATCCAAGGTCCCCATTCATATACTAGGGGCCAATTTTGGACAGAAGCCAATTAGCCTACCTGCATGTCTTTGGAGTGTAGGAGGAAACCGGAGTACCCGGAGGAAACCCACGCAGGTACAGGGAGAACATGCAAACTCCAGGCAGGTAGTGTCGTGGTTGGGATTTGAACCAGCGACCCTTCTTACTGCGAGGTGAGAGTGCTAACCACTACACCACTGTGCCACAGTGTGTTGGTCTATTATTATTATTATTATTATTATTATTATTATTATTATTATTATTATTATTATTATTATTATTATTATTATTATTATTCTACATGGTCTATCACATAAAATCCCAATAAAATACATTTATATTTTTGCCTGGAACATGGCAAAATGTGGAAAGTTTCAAGGGGTATGAATTATTTTTACTCACTATGACTATCTTCTCCTACACTATATTATCAAAAGTATTAGGACACCTGCCTTTACACACACACAATGAACTTTAATGGCCTCCCAGTCTTAGTCTGTAGGGTTCAATATTGGGTTGGCCCCGCCCTTCGCAGCTATAACAGCTTCCACTCTTCTGGGAAGGCCGTCCACAAGGTTTAGGAGATGTGTCTATGGGAATGTTTGACCATTCTTCCAGAAGCGCATTTGTGAGGTCAGGCACTGATGTTGGGCGAGAAGGCCTGGCTCACAGTCTCCGCTCTAACTCATCCTCAAAGGGTTGAGGTTAGGACCCTGTGCAGGTCAGTCAAATTCCTCCACCCCCAAACTTGCTCATCCATGTCTTTATGGACCTTGCTTTGTGCACTGGTCCAAATCCCTTGGTGGAGGAGGGGATTATGGTGTTGGGGTTGTTTTTCAGGGGTTGGGCTTGACCGCTTAGTTTCCGGTGAAGATAATTTGAAAACCAGTTTGTCTCCTCTAGGAAAAGGACTTTAAAGTGGGCAGGGGGCCAGAAAAAAGTGCAAAATATACTAAAATATATATAATTTTTAATGATGATAATAAGATAATAGCAGCACATACAGTGTTGGAATAGATATGTAAATATATGAAATCTGTATTGTAATAAGATAAAAAAATCACAGAAAAACTTTATTCAATTTAACATCACTTGTTCCTGTCTTACTGGGTTTCTCCTAAGATTCAACTGCATTACAGTTCATTACAGTGGAGAAAGGAAAAAAAAACAACGCGTTTCGAGATCTTAAATAGATAAATTCTCTTCATCAGGGGTATGTATAATTCACATAAAACGGTAATCAGAAACTGGAAATTTGAGATTGAAACAAAATCAAATAAAAAAAAAAAAAATATTAACATTTCAATCATTTGACAGTCAGTAAAGGCTATTATCCATAGATAGAAGCTTACGTTGCTTTCTGGAGACCAGAGAGAGGAGGTTTCCCTTTTCCCCTTGTGGTTGTTCACTCCCTTGTCCGTGTCTATATACCACCTATATTTCCCATGTCCGGCATACACAACCTGGACATTATACTGGTTAGTGTTTCTCTTTTTTTTCCTTCCCCTTTCTTCTATCTATGGATAATAGCCTTTACTGACTGTCAAATGATTGAAATGTTAATATATTTATTTCAATTTGATTTTGTTTCAATCTCAAATTTCCAGTTTCTGATTACCGTTTTATGTGAATTATACATACCCCTGATGAAGAGATTTTATCTATTTAAGATCTCGAAACGCGTGAACACTCTATGACTAGCTACAACTTATCTATGACAAATAACAAATATAGACTACCTATGACTATTTACATCTTATCTATGACAAGCGACAGATATAGACTACTTATGACAACTTTTCTTTGACAGGTAAAAAATTTGGACTAGCTAGGATTATCTATGATATATTTATGACAAGGAACACATTAGGACTATCTATGACTATCTACGACAGTGATTATCAACCAGGGTTCCTCCAGAGGTTGCTAGGGGTTACTTCGGCACTGGACCATTTCCGCTTCTCTGAGAAGTTCCGACCACCAACACCATTGATCTTTTTAGCTATCTGTAAGGGGGGTCATTCTTCCCAATGACCACAAGTGTAAGCCCTTATACACACGGTCGGACATTCCGACAACCAAATCCGTCGGATTTTGTCCGACGGATTTTGTCCGAAACTGTTGCATACACACGGTCGGACAAAGTTGTCGGAAAATCCGATCGTTCAGAACGTGATGACGTTATTTCATTACGACGGGACTACGTTCAGGCTAGTAGCCACTAGCTTTGGTCTAGGAATTTGATCTGAGCATGCGTGGCACTTTGTCCGATCGGAATTCTGTACAAGCGATCGGACAAAGTCCGATCGGATCATGTTGTTGGAATATTTTATAGCCAAGCTGGAAAACTTGGTCCGTCGGATATTCCGACGGAAACAGTCCGATGGAGCCCACACACGGTCGGATTATCCGACAACACGGTCCGATCGGACATTTTCCGTCGGAATATCCGACCGTGTGTACAAGGGCTAAAAAACATTCTTCCCACTGACCATCACACTAATGTATCATGAGTTGTAGATTTCAAATTTTTAGCAGGGGTTCCCCAAGACTGGAGAGCTATTTCAAGGGTTCCTCTGTGTTGAAAAGGTTGAGAAAGGCTGATCTACGACAAGTAACACATGTGGACTATCTATGACTATCTACGACAAGTAACATTTGGACTATCTACGACAAGTAACACATGTGGACTATCTATGACAAGTAACATGTAGACTATCTATGACTATCTACAACAAGTAACATGTGGACTATCTATGACTATCTACGACAAGTAACATGTGGACTATCTATGACTATCTACGACAAGTAACATGTGGACTATCTATGACTATCTACGACAAGTAACATGTGGACTATCTATGACTATCTACGACAAGTAACACATGTGGACTATCTATGACTATCTACGACAAGTAACATTTGGACTATCTACGACAAGTAACATGTGGACTATCTATGACTATCTACGACAAGTAACATGTGGACTATCTATGACTATCTACGACAAGTAACACATGTAGACTATCTATGACTATCTACGACAAGTAACATGTGGACTATCTATGACTATCTACGACAAGTAACATGTGGACTATCTATGACTATCTACGACAAGTAACATGTGGACTATCTATGACTATCTACGACAAGTAACATGTGGACTATCTATGACTATCTACGACAAGTAACATGTGGACTATCTATGACTTATCTATGATAAGTAACAAATATTAACAATCTATTGACTGTCTTCGACAAGTCACAAATATGGACTACCCATGACTAACTACAACCTATCTATGACAAATAACAAATATGCACTGTCTAGGGAATATCTATGACTATCTATGACAAGTAAAAGATATGGAATATCTATGAACTATCTATGACCATCTAATGATTTATCAGCGGCAAGTAACACACATGAACTTTTTCAAAAATTAATTTTTTGCTGCCACAACGTCCCATGGGAGCAGGGCCATAGATAAGGGGGTTCCACCAGTCCTCCTGTACGGGGGCCTGGGCCAGCAGAGGGTCCCAGGAAAACGCAGTAAATTGGATGTGGGCAGGGAGGGTGATCAGTGCAGTAGGGGGGAAATTATTGGAACCGATCCACTGTATGGCTCACTCTGCAGTAGCTGAAAGCTAGGTTCCTATCCTACCCTCCCATTGGCTTTCAGCTGCTGCAGAGAGAGGCATACAGGGGAACGGTTCCAGTAACTGCCCCCCCCCCCCCTTGCCACACCAATCAGCCTCCCTGTGCGCCATACATTTCCGCCTGCTGCCCAGGCCCCCCTGGATGCACCCCCTGCCTCTGCAGCACTGCTAGCTTCCCTCCTCTTTTTCGCAACCAACAGCTGCAAGCACACAATAGGATCCTTCAAAATTGAAAGTGGGAGAAGGGTTAGGTAAATATGTCATATTTACCAGCCCCTTCATTTCCTGAATGAACACACTGAGTGATCTGTTCATTCATAACTGAAGCATTGGCTGTATGGGGCCCCATGTCAGGTTGTCTGTATGGGGTCCCATGTCAGGTTGTCTTTATGGGGCCCCGTGGTTTCTAACAACAGCCCTGCTTGGGAGATACTTAGATTACAACTAGTCTGAAGGGACGAGCAGCCACTTACTCATGAGACACTCATCTCAACCCGTGACTATCACCTCAACCTATGACTATCTGTGATGTATCTACGACAAATAAGAGGTCCCAACTATTTATGGACTATCTATGACCATCTATGATGACTTACCTGCAATGAGTAACAAAAACGTATGACAGGGACTTTGCAGGCACCACAGTTATTTACAATTCAGAGGCAACTTTGTAGTTAAAATATCTCTTCAGCTGTTCAAATTTATTTAAAAACTTAAGACTCCAACACAGTAATAGCACAGGCTAGATAGTCTATATTTGTTACTCATGAAAGTAGGGATATGGTGCCTTAATGCTGGTTCAAAGTAGTGTCGATATTCCGACCACACACTTTCCCGGATAAGGCTTTAGGAATAACGGGGTGCTGCAGCAACGACCAGCTGGAACTGGAGACATCACAGATAAAAAGCACATATTCGCCAGCAAACCACCGATCGGCAAATACGTCCAAATCTTTATGGAAAAATGATCACAGAAGAGCCACGCAGGACCCCATAGTCAAGCATTTGAGGTCACACGCCTGACGAAGGGGTCCTGCGTGGCTCCGAAACATTGCACTATGTATGTCTTCTGTGATCATTCTTCAAACAAAGATTTGGACACGTTTGACAATCCGTGGTGTGCTGGTGAATATGTGCATTTGAAAGTGTTGGCCCAGGCACAGAAAAATACTGAACGTTACTCTCATCTTTGTGTCCCTCACACTTTCCTCTCGCTCCATCTCGTTAGAGATCCTTGCTTAGAATTGCTGACTGTCGCTAGAAGTAGTGTCAGGATCGGGGAGTTGGAGGAAACAAGGTGGCTGTAGAATCCAGAAATACGTAGAACATCATAAATATCTAAAATAGTTACCCAACCAGGATAGGGGATTTTGGAGGGGACTGCAGGGTGGTCTCTTGCGTACTGACTATGGGGCCTGGCTTTTAAGGGAACACTACTATTTGGGAGGTGTGTGCCTGGGGGACCCTTGGAGTAGTCTTGCGTCAGGATTGAAGTCCATGTCTCCCCAAAACATACAGACTCTGGAGACTGGAGGACCCAGGTACCTATTTTATATAGGGCCTCTACGCCCAGACCATCAATGACTGCTTTAGACTGTGAGACTCAGGCCGCGTACACACGGGCGGACTGTCTGACGGACTTGGTCCGCTGAAACGTGTTTCAGCGGACAGTCCGCTCGTGTGTGGGCTTCAGCGGACTTTTTCAGCGGACAGTCTGGCAGACTAAGTCTTTCGGAATTTCCGTAATATTGTCCCTCCAACTTTGGTTTCAGCGGACAGTCCGCTCGTGAGTAGGCAAGTTGGACGGACTAAATATGGCGCATGCTCAGAAAGGATTTACACGGCTGAAGGTTGCATTGCAGTGTATTGGACGTCGTATTTCTAGTCCCGTCGTACGTGCTGTACACGTCATCGCGCAAGCTTTCAGCGGACTGTCTGTTCATCGTGTGTGGTCAAGTCCGTTCATTCAAAAGTAGGACGGACTGTCTGTCGGATTGTCTGACGGACTTAGTTGGACGGACAGTCCGCCCGTGTGTACGTGGCCTCAGGGCACATGTTAATAGGATCAGGTCAAAGCAACCTGATACTGGGGTCACCTTCTATAGTCTGTTTATTAGGGTGTTAAGTGTTCATTGTTAAGTATGTCTCCCCCATTGTGTGCCTCCTAAGTGTGCATTCCCATTGTTAATTGAGTCACCTATTGTTTCGGTCTCTCTGATCATCTCTTGGCCCACGTACACACGGTCGGAGATTTTGGCAACCAAATCCGTCGGATTTTGCCCGTCGGATTTAGTCCGACGGATTGTGTCCGAAACTGTTGCATACACACGGTCGGGCCAAGTTGGCGAAAAATCCGATCTTTCAGAACGCGATGAGGTAATTTCGTTACGATGGGACTACGTTCAGGCTAGTAGCCAATAGCTTTGATGTAGGAATTTGATCTGAGCATGCGTGGCACTTGGTCCGATGAAAATTCTCTACACATGATCGGAGTAGGTCCGTCCGGCCCAGTTGGTCGGGAAATCTTTCCAACATGTTGGAAATTTGGGTCGGACGGAGATTCAGACGGAATCAGTCCGATGCATACCACACACAGTCGGATTATCTGACGACACGGTCTGATAAGACGCATTCCGACAGATTATCCGACCGTGTGTACAAGGGCTAGGAGATGTGATTAATATGGTGACCACTTTACCTTGTTATCATTGTGGAATGTTTATGTTTATGCTTATGATAATGTGTAATGTACTTTGTATCCAGGGTTGTGAGCTTGGTTCCGAACGGTCTGGGTGGGAACGGAGTCACCTAGGAGGCTAGTTGTTTAATTATCTGTTCCTTATATTGACTGTTCCTTAGCTATGTTAATTATATTCTTATACAGTTTGCACTGTTAGGATAATGTGATCAGGTTCTACCTGATCTTCCGTGTTATATATTTGGTGTGATTTTTCAATAAAATGAGTTCCAGTTTGCATCTAAGCTATTGTCGTCTAGTATCTTGGGTTCAATATTCAGCTATTTATACCTGGTTCCTGGTTCTAGATTGGAGGAAGCTATATCTTGATGGAAGCACCCAAGCTGGGTGCTGGACAGTTCGGTCACATCTGGTGGCAGCGGTGGGATATGCTTCCTCCCTAGGTGCAAACCACCAAAGGGGAACCCAATTTCGGGTGAAATTGAAGAAGTGTTAGAGGAGCTGGTCACCATTGAAGGGGTGTTCCAGTGGCGAATGCAAAAGTTATTCGCCCAAAAAGGAGAGCCTGGTTCTGCTCAGGATGTACTGGAATTGAGAGAAGCGATCAACTGGGAGCTCTGGACGGAGGCTCCCCAAGTGGAGCAAGACCACTCCAAGGGTCTCCCAGGCACCCACCTCCCAAAGAATAGTGTTCCCTTAAAAGCCAGGGCCCATAGTCAGTAAGCAAGAGGCCATCCTGCAGTCCCCTGTCCCGGTTGGGTCTGTCACAAACACACTTCAGAATGTGTCAAGTTCCCCTTCACCAGGACTGAAAGCAGTGGTGGCCACTCCATTAGGGGCACAGGGGCGCTGCCACCCCCCCAGGAAAATGAAGTTCAATGTTTCCGAACTTGCGTCAAATTGTTTCCGAGCATGCGTGATTTCTTGCGCGTCAGAAATGGCACACAGACGATCGCATTTTCGGATAGGAACTTTTTCCGACCGAAAAATAGAGAACCTGCTTTCAATCTTTTGCTGGCTGGGATTCTGCCATCAAAAAGTCAGATGGAGAATATACACACGGTCGGAATTTCTGACCAAAAGCTTACATCCGACTTTTGCTGGCAGAATTTCTGATCTTGTGTATGGGGCATTAGGCTCTAATTGGCTTCAAAAAGGGTGGGCTAGGGGTGCAGAGTGGAACTTCTGCTCATCGGAACCCTCCCCCCCTCCAGTGCCACAGTTGACACCTTTCAGGGGGGAGGGGGGTGCAGATACCTGTCTAAGACTTTCGGGCATAGACTCCCACAGGAGTCTATGCTTCTTCCTGTCCCGCCGCGCTGTCTGCTCGGACACACACGGGTCCCAGAGACAGAGCAGACCATTCCCATTGTGCTTCTCCTCCTCGCCAATCAGGATGCGGGTCCTGAGATCCTATTGGCCAGAGAGTCTTTGGATTCCCAGCCAATCAGGTCCAAGGACCAGCTTCCTGTTCAGCTGGGAGGGGAAGCAATGGTCCCGTCTCTTCCCTCTGCAAGCTGCAGCAGGTGGGGGGGGGGGGGGGGGGCGGAGGGGCAGAGGGACAGCAACAGCCTCTTCCAGGAGCCCTACCCCGGATCCAGCACCAACACCACCACCTCATCATTGTCCTCCTAAGGAAAGGCCATGGATGGGGAATGGCAAGTGATGGGGCCAGGTTTGTATGCCACCCCCCAAAATATTGAGCACCAGCCACCACTGACTGAAAGTGATGTTTGGGGTGGGAATGGAGGGTTGGTAAAATCTGGGATACAATTTCATGTGTTCTAGGATCTTCACTTAGTCATTGTTCATGCAAGTTTTTTATGCATTTGTTTGTATAGAGCAGATTGAACCCAATATGGGGGTTATACAGCTTTCTTGGTTGAAGCATCTTACCGGGACCCGTGTCCTCCTCTACAGTGATAGGGCGGCCACTCCTGACCTTTGCGATGCAGTGCCCCAGAGCAATGTGTTGGGTATATCTCAGATCTCAGACCACCATCAGATCAGTAGAAGGTGAAGGTCCAGCAGTTTGGGCAATTTGGGAATGTAATATTTGAGCTAGCTGTCTTTTTTTTTTTTTTTTTAAGTGAATAAGGACTGCTGTGTGTCCTAGAATGTGTCATGATGGATGCAGGTTGTAGTAGAAGTGGGACATTAATGGATGGCACCCTCCCCGGTGACTTGTCATGTCGTATTATACACACCTTGTCAGCCGTTCTGCTTGCGTTTGTGTACTGACAAATGCTGGAGCAATGGTGATGATGGCTCCCCCATAGGCCTAAATATACCCAGCTGGTCCTTTTTTTTGGGGGGGGGGGGGCTTTAATAGATTATGTACCTGAGCTCCACAGATTGGCTCTAAGGTTGGGTTGAGAGGCTCTTCCTGGATCCTATATTAATCTGTCCATCTCCCCTTTAGTGGATGAGTATATTATAATTTATTTTATTATATTGTATTATCATTTTTTATTTTTTTTTATATTATAATTTATTTTATTTTATTATATTATATTATAATTTATTTTATTATATTGTATTATAATTTTTTTTATATTATATTATTATTTATTTTATTATATTATATTATAATTTTTTTTATTTTATTATATTGTATTATAATTTATTTAATTTTTTATATTATATTATCATTTATTTTATTATATTATATTATATTATATTATATATTTCTTTATTTTATTATATTGTATTATGATTTATTTTATTTTTTTATATTATATTATCATTTATTTTATTTTATTATATTATATTATAAATTATTTCATTTTATTATATTGTATTATTATTTTTTTATATTATATTATATTATAATTTAATTTATTATATTATATTATAATTTTTTTTTTATATTATATTATAATTTATTGTATTATATTATAATTTATTTTATTATATTGTATTATAATTTTTTTTTTATATTGTATTATAATTTATTTTATTTTATTAGATTTTATTATATTATATTATGTGTTATTAATACATAAGAGACAGGATGAGCATCCAGCTTCACAGTTATTACACATTAATATCCTTGCTGACAGTGTGCGTTCATCATTGCAGCTATTTGGCCCGACAAATGCTTTCGAGGTGGATTTATCGCTTTTTTCGGCTCCGTCGATGTAAAGAAGCGTGACGCACATTTTTAAACAAGTGTTTTCTGGACTTATTTTTGTGCTCAGACATGCTTCCCCGTTCAATGGGATATTCTGTCCATTTAATGTTTCAAATATTTTTAAGTGGGGGGGGGAGGGAAGAGCTTTACGGAGCAGTTTGTGAAAAACGCAGATGAGGATGATGTGGAAGAAATGCGTCGCACGGTTATGTAAAGTGATAATCTTCCTGACTGTAATCCGTGACTTCTCAACGTCTTTAAATCTGAAATTGATATTTTAAAGGAGAAAAAAAAGAGAGAAAAATGACAAGAATGTTTCCTTTCGGTGCGGCTGGCGGGGGGGGGGGGGGGCAGTTTGGGGGGGGGGGCTGAACTCAGTCTGAAGGGAAAAATATAATAAAGCCATTTTAAAAGGTGAAATCCGGGCAGATATAAAAGACTCAAATGAATGCGAATTAACCACTTGCTTACCGGGCACTTTCACCCCCCCCCCCCCCTCCTCCTGCCCAGGCCAATTTTCAGCTTTCAGTGCTGTTGCACTTTGAATGACAATTGCGCGGTCATGCAACATTGTACCCATATGGAATTTTTATCATTTTTTTCACACAAATAGAGCTTTCTTTTGGTGGCATTTAATCACTACTGGGTTTTTTTATTTTTTGTAAAAAAAAAAACCCCCAACTTTTTCTGATTTTGTCAGTGGCGGCTGGTGCTTACTTTTCTTGGGGGGGGGGGGGTGTCCCCCACCCAGCCAGCCACCCGCCAGGCCCTCTGCCAGCCCCGCACTTACCCTATCCAGGTGGCGGCTTTGGCCGCTTCTCCCCTCCCGCATCTCCTCTCGAGTCCCAGCGGTCGCTTCTTCTCTCGGGCAATCAGGACTTTGGACTCGCGGACAGTCTTAGGACTCCCGGCCAATCCGGTCTCAGGACTCGCTTCCTGATTGGCCCGGGAGGAGGAACAGGAAGACATTAGCGAATATTAATTCGCTAATGTCAAACAATTGGGTGGGCTCGGGGCGCAGTGCTCTGCACTCCGATCCCCACCCTTTTTGAAGTCAATTAGAGCCTCAGGCATTTAATCACTACTGGTTTTTACATTTTTTGTTAAACAAACAAAAAAAGACTGAAAATTTTGAAAAAAAAAACCCAAACTTTTTCTTATGTTGTCAGTGGCGGCTGGTGCTTACTTTTCTTGGGGGGGTGGGGGGCGTCCCCCACCCAGCCAGCCACCCGCCAGGCCCTCTGCCAGCCCCGCACTTACCCCATCCAGGTGGCGGCTTTGGCCGCTTCTCCCCTCCCGCATCTCCTCTCGAGTCCCAGCGGTCGCTTCTTCTCTCGGCCAATCAGGACTTTGTACTCGCGGCCAATGGGGGTCTTAGGACTCCCGGCCAATCCGGTCTCAGGACTCGCTTCCTGATTGGCCCGGGAGGAGGAACAGGAAGACATTAGCGAATATTAATTCGCTAATGTCACACAATTGGGTGGGCTCGGGGCGCAGTGCTCTGCACTCCGATCCCCACCCTTTTTGAAGTCAATTAGAGCCTCAGGCTCTAATCATGTGCTTAAAAATAAATAAAAACAACATTAAAATCAATGCGCCCGGTGCCCTGCATGTAGAATAATGGCTGGGTGCATGGATTAGGGGGGCAGCACCCCTACGCCCGTAGGATCGTCTGCCACTGTAGTTTGTTATAAAATTTTACAAACGGGTAATGTTTCTCCACTGTTGGCCACTGATGAGGCTGCAGTGATGGGCACTTATAAGTGGCACTGATGGGTACTGATAGGTGACACTGATGAGTGGCACTGATAGGTGGCACTGATGGGCACTGATAGACACTGCTAGGCAGTACTGATATGTGACACTGATGATGAGGCACTGAAGGGCACGGATTGGCAGCACTGCAGGGCACTGATTAGCGGCACTGGAGGGCGCCGATTAGCAGCACTGGAGGGCACTGATAGGGACACTGATGTGGCACGGAGAGGTAGCACCGATAGGCGGCACTGATAGTAGGCACTGATGTGGCACGGAGAGGTGGCACCGATAGGCGGCACTGATAGTAGGCACTGATGTGGCACGGAGAGGTGGCACCGATAGGCGGCACTGATAGTAGGCACTGATGTGGCACGGAGAGGTGGCACCGATAGGCGCCACTGATAGGCGCCACTGATAGGCGGCACTGGAGGGCACTAAGAGGACCGATGTCCCTCTAACAGAAACCGGTTTACCGGATTTATTCTTTTCTTCACGCTGTCAGCGTGACCGGTTTCTGAAGCCGTAATCAGTTCCTGTTTACTTCCGTGATCAGATCATGGAAAAAAAGTCCTGAAAATTTTGAAAAAAGAAAACAACCGCGTTTGCGTTCGTTTCTGTTATAAAAATTAGCAAATAAATAATTGTTCTTCATAAATGTTGGCCAAAATGTATTCTGCTACATTTCTTTGGTGAAAATAATCCAAATCAGTGCATATTATTTAGTCTGTAGGAAAGTTATGGAGTCCACAAACTATGGGATGTATGATCGTTCCCGATGTACCGATGGACAATCTTTTTTGTCGAGGCACAAAATTGTCAGGACAGTACAAATACCCCCCAAATTACCACTTTTTGGAAAGTAGACAGTCTGAGGTATGTAGTAGGAGACATGGTGAGTTTTCTTAAATTATATTTTTTTATTCTACAAATTTTTTGGGAAAAAATGTGTGGTGGTGATCAGGGACACCGACTGGTGATTTTTTTTTTTTCCGATTTTTTTTTTTTTCCGATTTTTTTAACACACTGTGACCAGAGCAGTATAATGTTACCATAGTAACATTTTTTACAAATAAATATGTGAAAAGTGTGGTGGAGGGGCATTTGTATGGCGCCCCCCGGAGTCAATACTTTGTAGAACCCCCTTTCTCTGCAATTTCAAGTCTTTTTGGGGATGTCTCTTCCAGCTTTGCTCATCTAGAGAGGACATTTCTGCCCATTCTTCTTCTCTGCAAAATATCTCAAGCTCTGTCAGATTGGATGGAGAGCGTCTGTGATCAGCAATTTTCAAGTCTCGTCCACAGATTCTCAATGGGATTTAAGTCTGGACCGTGACTGGGCCATTCTAAGCCCTTGTACACACGGTCGGACATTCCGAGGGAAAAATGTCCGATCGGACGGTGTTGTCGGATAATCCAACCGTGTGTGGGCTTCATCTGACTTTTTCCGTCGGAATGTCCGACCAGCAAAGTTTGAGAGCTGGATATAAAAATTTTCCGACAACATGGACTTTGTTCCGATCGTTTGTAGAGAATTCCGATCGGACAAAGTGCCACGCATGCTCAGATCAAATTCTTAGACAAAAGCTATTGGCTACTAGCCTGAACGTAGTCCCCGTCGTAACTAAATAACGTCATCACGTTCTGAACGATCGGATTTTCCGACAACTTTGTCCGACCGTGTGTATGCAACACCAGTTTCGGACAAAATCCGTCGGAAAAAATTTGACGGATTTTGTTGTCGGAATGTCCGACCCGTGTGTACAAGGGCTAACACATGAATATGCTTTGATGTAAACCATTCCATTGTAGCTCTGGCTGGATGTTTCGGGTCGTTGTCCTGCTGGAAGGTGAACCTCTGCCCCGGTCTCAAGTCTTTTGCAGCAGTGTCGGGCCACTCCATTAGGGGAGCAGGGGCGCTGCCCCCTTAATCCATGCGCCCGGCCCCTAATCTCAATGCAGGGTGCCGGACACATGGATTTCAATGTGGGTGTGTTTTTTTTTTTTTTGAAGCACACGATTAGAGCCTGATGCCCCGTACACCCGATCATAAATTCCATCAGAAAAAACTTGGATGGTTTTTCTGACGGAATTCCACTCAAGCTTGCCTTGCATATACACAGTCACACAAGCGTTCTCGGAACTTTCCACCGTCAAGAACGCGGTGACGTACAACACTACAACGAGCCGAGAAAATGAAGTTCAATGTTTCCGAGCATGCGTAGGAATTTTTGCACGTCGGAATTGGTACAGACGATCGGAATTTCCGATCGAAACTTTTTCCGACCGAAAAAACAGACAACCTGCTCTCAATCTTTTGCCGGCTGGAATTCCGCCGATGTAAAGTCCGATGGAGCGTACACACGGTCGGAATTTCTAACAAAAGCTCTCATTCGACTTTTGCTGGCAGAATTTCTGATCCTGTGCATGGGGCTTTACAGGTTTTCTTCTAAGATTGTCCTGTATTTGTCTCCATCCATCTTCCCATCAACTCTGAGCAGCTCCCCTGTCCCTGCTGGAGAATCTGTGGCAAGACTTAAAAATTGCTGATCACAGACGCTCTCCATCCAATCTGACAGAGATTGAGATATTTTGCAAAGAAGAAGAATGACCCTCTCTAGAGGTGCAAAGCTGGTAGAGACATCCAGGGCTCAAGTCCTGCGGGAACGCATGGGAACGGAGTTCCTGTACTTTTTCCACAACAGGAACTCAGTTCCCGTTAGCAGCCGCGTCCTGCAAGACTTTGAAGTATGCGAGGTGTGTGGCAGGTGCTACACCAGCAGCCGCCGACACAACTCGCAATAGTAAGTGCTGCACACCTGACCATTCAGGCATTGCCAGTAGGGGGCCCCATAACAGCTTCCTCTTCGATCTACCTGTCAATCACAGCTATCTGACGGGTAGATCAGGTCCCTGCTGCTAAGAGATTGTATTTAGTCAGACCTCTCGTGATGCGCTCCTCCCCGCCGGCCCCTCCTGATTATCTGTCTCCTCACCCCCCCCCCCAGATTTTCTGTGTCCTCACCCCCCCCCCCCCGCCAGTCTCCTGCATACTTGCTCTGTGCGTCCCGCTGAATCCCCCCCCCCCCCCTCCTCTATCTTCAGTGCCTTATTATGAGAGACCCCAGAGGAGGAGCACAGCTATTCTGCTCACAGGACATGCAGGGAGAGAGGTGAGCTGAGGGAGGAACATCAGTTTGGGGTGGTAAGCTGGGCACAATACCCGGCAAAGTTTAATGCCAGGAGGGAAGTTTACAAAGAATTACCGCTCTAAGGTAATGACTTCTCCCAAAACAGCTGTCTCCACAATCCCACAGGGTGCTGGCTCTGTTTGCAACAGGAACTGAAGTAGAAAAGATGTAGCTGGATAGCCGCACTCCAAATTATTCAACTTTATTCCAAAAATGTAATTAAAATCATAGCATCTAGGCTGGCAAACAGACTAACTGCACAGCCGATGACATGTTTCACACCGAACACGGCGCTTAGTCATAGCAAGGAGGGAAGTTTATGTGGAAATATGTGACGGGTTGGAATAGCAGCGAGTGTGTGTTGGAGCCCCTGCAGAGTTTGCAGCCCCCCCAAACTAACATACATCTCCTAAGCAGGAACACATCACTATCTCCCCAAGCATTCTGTCCAGATAATGTGCACTTCATTTATCACCTTTCCGTTTAACCCTGTGTTATCCAAACTCTGTTCAATGCAAAGTGTAAACTCACCACATAAACACTCTATATACAAAATAACATCCCCCAATAAAGATCAGAACACGATGGTCACATTTGCATGGAAGCACAATGGAATGAATGGTGATTATTCAGAGAATTACCGTATTTATGTTTATTGAGGATTGTTTTTTTTTTTTTTTTATGTACTAACAGTTAAGCTTCATACACACAATACGAAAATTGGATGAAAAATACCACTTTTGAAGCGTTCGTGCATATCAGTGTATCATTTTTTTTTTTTGGTGGGGGAATGGATCTTGGGTGGGAGTTCCCACAAATTTTTCCCCAGGACTTGATCCCTGGAGACACCCCCAAAAAGACTTGCAGCTGTAATTGCAGAGAAATGCGGTTCTACAAAGTATTGACTCCGGGGGGGGGGGGGGGGGGCGCCATACAAATGCCCCCCTCCCCCCCCACACACACTTTTCACTAAAAAAAAGTTGAAAACCATTGATCATTTTCCTTCCACTTCACAATTATGAGCCACTTTGTGTTGGTCCATCACATAAAATCCCAATAAAACACATTTACGTTTTTTTGGTTGTAAGGTGACTTAAGCCCCATACACACTATCAGATTATCTGCTGAGTCTTTCCTTCAGATTTACCAAAACCATGTAGTACAAGGGCCTGCCTGATTACACATTGAAACTCCTAAAGGTTTGTCCTCATATTATATGGTTTTGGTAAATCTGAAGGAAAAAGTCAGCAGATAATCTGATAGTGGGGTATGGGGCTAAAAAGTAGAAAATTTCAAGGGGGTATGAATACTTTTTCAAGGCACTATAAATAGTAGTACTACTGCTAATAATTATTATTTGTCAGGCATGATGTTAAAAAAAAAAAAAGATGTCTGGATTTTGTGATTTTTTTTCTTGTGTATGAATAGAAGGAAGCATTGTGGCAGTGAAGAGCGACTTCCATCACATCTTTGAATTGCTAGTTATGTAGGAGAGTTATGTTAATAGAGGTGAAGGTGCTGCCATCTCACTCGTGTCTCTCTGAAGAGGCGCCATCGTTATTTTTCTGGGCAGCTTTGATTGCGTCCAAGTTGTTAGATCTGATTACTATACTGAGTGGGCTCTTCCCGTTCAGTGATCTGATTTCTGATACAAAGACCGATTTTTCTTTTTTTTTTTTTTCACCGAGAGTGAACATTACTCCTGTAATAAATCACCCCGAGTGTCAGAGGACAGCCGGCTTCCCTTGGGGCTGAGTACTTTTTTTTTTTTTTTTTATCATTTATAAAACCCGCGGCAAAATAAATATTGCGCTGTCTCCTCACAGCCAGCAGATTTTAGCTTTTCATCTTCTGGACCTGCACATTGAATTAATGTCACCCTGGGTCCTCCTTCGCTTGGATTTTTCATAGGAATTAAGATGACTTGTGCAGAATGAGGAACAATAGAAGAAAGCTAACTGGGAAATGGTAGATAAGATAATAGAAAGCAGGTGGCACAGTTGTGTCTTCTGAACAGAGCTGCTCCAGACACGTGACCAGATAAGGACTCTCAGTATTGACCAATCAGGAAGCTGCCTGGTGAGGGTGGGTTGGACCAATCTGTGCGATGTTAGTTGCCCCAACCTCGGAGGAACCCTGATATCATCATTTCTGGACAACCCTCCCCATTCAATTATTTGGTATGAATGGGTCAGCCAACCTGTGAGTTTCTAGTCTCAGATGCTCCAGATGGGTAGGTGGCAAATGTAGATGTTGGTGGACATACCCGACCAGGACAGGGGCTTTTGGGGGGGGGGGGACTGCAGGGTAGCCTCTTGCCTACTAATTATGGGCCCTGGCATTTGAGGGAACTACAAGAATTCAGGAAGATGTCCTCTTATATATTGCAAGATGACATTACCACAAGGAAGCCATGATGGTCTCTGCCAACTTGACTATTAAATGTGGTCATGTCATGTTGCTTTATATAACAGGACATCTTCCTGAATCCTTTAGCTCCCTAAAATGCCAGGGCTCATAGTCAGTGCCCACTAACATCTGACTTTGATAAATCAAGACCACAGTATGGTGCTACAACCCGATCCGACAGTTCTCAGGCTAATGCTTATACATCACACTGCCAGACTAGCAGTCTCCATCTGCTTATGTATAGACATCCAAACCACGAAAAGTTGACAAGTTAAAATTAAAACATTCTTCTTTTTATTGATTACAAAGAGTTAAATGTACTATAGGACAACCAACACTGATGAGTTTCAGTCTATGAAGACCTTATACATACAGTGCCTTTGCGAAAGTATTCGACCCCCTTGAACTTTTCAACCTTTTGCCACATTTCAGGCTTCAAACATAAAGATATAAAATTTTTATTTTTTGTGAAGAATCACCAACAAGTGGGACACAATTGTGAAGTGGAACGAAATCTATTGGATTTTTGAAACTTTTTTAACTAATAAAAAAATGAAAAGTGGGGCGTGCAAAATTATTCGGCCCCCTTGCGTTAATACTTTGTAGAGCCGCCTTTTGCTGCGATTACAGCTGCAAGTCGCTTGGGGTGTCTCTATCAGTTTTGCACATCGAGAGACTGAAATTCTTGGCCATTCTTCCTTGCAAAACAGTTGGAGCTCAGTGAGGTTGGATGGAGAGCGTTTGTGAACAGCAGTTTTCAGCTCTTTCCACAGATTCTCGATTGGATTCAGGTCTGGACTTTGACTTGGCCATTCTAACACCTGGATACGTTTATTTGTGAACCATTCCTTTGTAGATTTTGCTGTATGTTTGGGATCATTGTCTTGTTGGAAGATAAATCTCCGTCCCAGTTTCAGGTCTTTTGCAGACTCCAACAGGTTTTCATCCAGAATGGTCCTGTATTTGGCTGAATCCATCTTCCCCTCAATTTTAACCATCTTCCCTGTCCCTGCTGAAGAAAAGCAGGCCCAAACCATGATGCTGCCACCACCATGTGTGACAGTGGGGATGGTGTGTTGAGGGTGATGAGCTGTGTTGCTTTTACGCCAAACATATCGTTTTGCATTGTGGGCAAAAAGTTGGATTTTGGTTTCATCTGACCAGAGCACCTTCTTCCACATGTTTGGTGCGTCTCCCAGGTGGCTTGTGGCAAACTTTAGACAAGACTTTTTATGGATATCTTTGAGAAATGGCTTTCTTCTTGCCACTCTTCCATAAAGGGCAGATTTGTGCAGTGTACGACTGATTGTTGTCCTATGGACAGACTCTCCCACCTCAGCTGTAGTTCTCTGCAGTTCATCCAGAGTGATCATGGGCCTCTTGGCTGCATCTCTGATCAGTCTTCTCCTTGTCTGAGCTGAAAGTTTAGAGGGACGGCCAGGTCTTGGTAGATTTGCAGTGGTCTGATACTCCTTCCAATTCAAAATGATCGCTTGCACAGTGCTCCTTGGGATGTTTAAAGCTTGGGAAATCTTTTTGTATCCAAATCCGGCTTTAAACTTCTCCACAACAGTATTACGGACCTGCCTGGTGTGTTCCTTGGTCTTCATTATGCTCTCTGCGCTTTCAACAGAACCCTGAGACTATCACAGAGCAGGTGCATTTATACAGAGACTTGATTACACACAGGTGGATTCTATTTATCACCATCAGTCATTTAGGACAACATTGGATCATTCAGAGATCCTCGCTGAACTTCTGGAGTGAGTTTGCTGCACTGAAAGTAAAGGGGCCGAATAATTTTGCACGCACCACTTTTCAGTTTTTTATTTGCTAAAAAAGTTTAAATTATCCAATAGATTTCATTCCACTTCACAATTGTGTCCCACTTGTTGGTGATTCTTCACAAAAAATTAAAATTTTGTATCTTTATGTTTGAAGCCTGAAATGTGGCAAAAGGTTGAAAAGTTCAAGGGTTCAAGGGGGCCGAATACTTTCGCAAGGCACTGTAGCTAACATCTACTTCCTGTTAGAAGCACCTGACAGCACAACTAGACCCTAGGAGGTTGGCTAGTCCATTCATTCTCAAGAAATGATCAGGCATGATAGGACTGTACTTTACTCCACAGCTTGCTGAACACTGCAAAACTAAGGTGCACAAAACAAATTTCTTTAGTAAGAATGGGTCAGCCAACCTGTCTAGTCTGGCTGTCAGATGCTCTGGATGGGTAGGTGGCCAGTGTAGATGTTGGTGAACATGTTTCAGGACTATGTGAGGGATGGCACCACATTCCCCTTGGGTGTGTATGGAAGAAGTTCCATAAACTCCCAAGGGAAATTTGGTGCTGTCCCTCACACAGTCCTGAAACATGTTCACCAACATCCAGTTTGGTCACCTACCTGTGAGGAGCATCTGACAGCCCCCGACTAGACCCTCGCAGGTTGGCTGACCCATTCATACTAAAGAAATTATCAGGCATTATAGGACTGTACTTTGCTCCTCAGCTTGCTTAACACTGCAAAGACTAAGGTGCATAAAACTACGTTATTTGGGTCTGAATGGATCAGACAACCTGTGAGTGTCTAGTCTGACGTCAGACGCTCTGGATGGGTAGGTGACCAATGCAGATGTCAGTGGATGGTGGACATGTTTCAGGACTGTGTTAGGCATGACACCAAATTTCCCTTTGGGTTTGCATGGAACTCCTTCCATACACACCCAAGAGAAATTTGGTGTTATACCTAACACAGTCCTGGAACATGTCCATCAACATCTACTTTGGACACCTACCTGTGAGTTGCATCTGACAGCCCAACTAGACCCTCACAGGTTGGCTGACACATTCATACTAAAGAAATTATCAGGCTTTTAGGACTGTACTTTACTCTACAGCTTGCTTAACACTGCAAAGACTAAGGTGCACAAAAGTTATTTAGTCTAAATGGGTCTGCCAACCTGTGAGTGCCTAGTTTGGCTGTCAGATGCTCCTCATGGGTAGATGGCCAATGTAGATGTTGATGGACATGTTTCAGGACTACTCTATGTGAGGGATGATGACAAATTCCCCTTTGCATATGGAAGGGAAATTTAGTGTTGTCCCTCACACATTCTTGTAACGTGTCCACCAACATCTACTCATGAGGAGCATCTGACAGCCCAACTAGACCCTCGCAGGTTGGCTTGTGGTGCGGTGGCAGTAATGACACGGAGTCCAGTTGCAGAGAACTCAAAACATGGATTTCAGGGAAGCTCAACTACAAACCATCCAGCGGGAGAACACCTCACCGGGTAACACCTACAATTCTGTGCAATGCAAAGACGCAGGGGGGGGGGGTAAAGATGCACTGACAGCATCTGTCTTCATAGGGCAGAATGTGGCCTGTCTGGTCCCAAAGGGGAGGCTTTCCAAAAAAGGGTGGCGTATCCCTACCCTGTCCCTACGCGTTCCGGAACCTTTCCTTACCGCTGTTCACTTTCCCTAACAGATGGGTGCTCTTTCCCTGCCCTAACCACTTCCCAAAACCCGAGGACGGGACCTAAAAAGACTCTGCTGACCCAAGAGCGCCACCAAGGGTCACTTGAATGCAATTCCTATGTGTCTATGTTTCTACTTGTAACCTTTAATGCTCCAAAAATAAAAAAAAAATTGGGAAGCAGACAGCAACAGTTACATTTTTCCGAAAACCTGCACCTTTTATCTTAACAAAAAAAAAAAAAAAAAAAACATCCTCGAGCTCCAGCTGCAGTCCCCCATCCCCCCCCCAATAAAACATTTACAAAGTTTGATTCCTATGGTGTGCCCAGGCGGAGCTGACCGTGGTGCTGAATCTATTCCCTTTGCTGGTCGTATATCTAGACGGCTTGAACTAGATTGGTCATGGTGCCATTTGGTTTTCTGAAGTGATTATATTTATTTCTTCTACCTCTGACTGGACAAAGGGGGTAAAACCTCCCAAAAGCTTAAAAAAAAAAAGCGACTTTTAGTAAAAATGATAAAAGTAAAAAATATAGAATTCAGTTGTGTCGTATCGGATGACAGTGCCATGGATACTGTGCAATTATCTTTTTCCCTAAAAAGAGAGGCTGCTTGATAAAAAAAAAAATATAGGCAAAAAGCAAAGGGATACAAAATGCTGTCTTACAGTATTAAGCAGGTGAACAGATCCTCCTACATTGGGGCTTTTATACTGGTACAGCCGGCTAATGAGCCACATGGAGCCCAGGACGCTACGGCAGGTGGAGCTTTGAAACAGAAAAATTTGTGAAGTAAAATGAAAAATAGACCAAAGTCCACCATGTCCCACCTTTTTACCATCAGGGCAGAATTAGACCTGCCTCTAAATCTCCCTTGCCTCCGAAGCTCGCGTTCAAGGGAAGTGATGCAATGACTCCTCAACGCCTGTTTTAACCCCATCTTTTGCCAATAACTGCACCACAACCACGGTAATTACACACGGTCGCAGGGCGTTTGTGGCTCTTCCTCGTTGACTTGAATGTGTAGCATTCAGCAGGTACAAGTTGGCTCAACTTTGCCGCGGGCGCAAAGGAAAGCATAGCAGCCACGGCATGTAAATACTCCCGTCTGCTGCCTATTGCGGCTTAAGGGGGGGGTGGGTGGCAAAGAAAGTGGCTCAACTGCCCATATTTTCTGCCCTCCAACCGCAAGTCTAAACAAGCCCTAACGCGACTTGCCATGCCTTGTTTTATTTTTGTGTGGAGATGGCCATCTTGGTAGAGGAGCAGGGCTTTGCTTCCTCCATGTCATAGTTGCCCCTTGATGACCAGAGAGGTAATGGTGGAGATAGAGGAAGCCCAGATCCACAGCATGCATGAAGCAGAAACAGGGAGATCCTTGCACTGCACATCCCCAGGTACAGCTTTTACTCCAGCAAGGAAAACAGCAAGCACTGTTGCGGCCTTACCAAATCTCACTCCAAATCTGGTGAAACTAGCAGTCACGGGCAGCAGTGCCATAGATCTCGCACTGCAGATATATACCGTAGCTATAAGAATCAGGAACAGGAGTGCCTAGGCACAGGAAGTACACAGAGGAAATTGACTGATATCGGGAGTGGCGGCAAAGGAAGTGCGCTGATATCAGAAGTACCTAGGCTGCTGGAGGTGCTCTGATATCAGGAGTGTCTAGGCACAGGAAGTGCAATAATATAAGGAGTTCCTAGGGCACAGGTTGTGCTCTAATATAAGGAGCGACTAGGTACAGGAAGTCCAATAATGTCAGGAGAGCCTAGGCGCAGGAAGTGCGCTGATATCAGGAGTGTCTAGGCACAAGAAGTGCAATAATATAAGGAGTTCCTAGGCCACAGGTTGTGCTCTAATATAAGGAGCGACTAGGTACAGGATGTCAGGAGAGCCTAGGCGCAGGAAGTGCGCTGATATCAGAAATTATTTGGCTGCAGTAGGTGCTCTAAAATCAAGAGTGTCATGGTTTTAGCACTTCCTGTGTTCCTAAGGAGGAGAGCTTTCCCTTTCAGATAAAAAAAATCTCTTCAAGGGGACAGGAAGTGAGGGCAGATCTCTCCAGTGGAGTCACAGACAGAAATTTCAACATTTCCTAAGCATACCAAAATGAAATAAATAAATGTATCTACTGCAGCCTTCGAAGCCGATCACAATCACATTGACATTTAAAAGTCAGGAGACGCTCTATCAGTGGTGGTTGGTGTTTTTTTTTGAGGGGGGGGGCAGCATACAATGCACCCACAGTCACCCCCCCATCTAGTCTGTCGGGTCACCCACAGCCCCCCCATTGGTTGGGTCATTCGGAACCCCCCCCCCCCCCGGTTGGTTGGCCCCACACACTTACCCCATCAATCGCACGGGCATAGCTTTCCTCTGGGCGACGGGCTGCGCCTTCTCCTGCATCTCCTCGCCGTGGCCGTGCGTCTCCTACCTCCTCCTCCTCCTCCTAGGCCAATAGGATCGCTTCTCCTTTCGGACAATCAGGAAACAGGTCTCAAGGCCCATTTCCCGGATTGGCCGGGAGGAAAATCAATGTGACAATAGTGAATATTAATTTGCTATTGTTACGCAACTGGGTGGGCTTGGAGCGCAGTGCCCACCCCTTTTTGAAGCCTATTAGAGCCTCTGACTCTGATCACGTGCTTCAAAAAAAAAAAAAAAACCTTATTGGAATCCATGCGTCCCGTGCCCCGCATCCCGCATGTAGATCAGGGGGCCTAGCGTATGGATGGAGGGGGGGTGGCTGGCGCCAGGGCCGTCTTTAATATAGATTGGGCCCTGGGCAAGATTTTTCTTGGCCCCCCCCCATGCAATTTCCCTCTCCACCTACTCTGAAACATACATACATTCTGTATCAGATCAGGCAGCAATTGCGATTGGGTGCCAGCAGTTACAGCATATCATTACTGCTTACTGACTAGTTGCTAGAGGTTACAGCACATGTTACGGCTCACTGATTAGTTGCTAGAGGTTACAGCACATCACCTCCTCACAGCAGGGGAGCATGATATACATAGGAATGCCACCTTTATTTACATATCAATGCCGCCAGCCGCAACTATTTACTTAGTATTGTTGCCGCTATTTACATATGAATGCTGGTTATTTACATGTAAACACAGGGTCTGCAGGTGAGTCACTTGCACACAACAATAGGGCAGAGCTGGGCAGCATTAGTATCAGCACTTCACACAGATATTAGGACATAGCACAGGAATAAAACTTCAAGGGACGAGGGAATTTAAACCTGGATAGTCGGCAAGTATGAGGCAGCTGTTTTGGGCCCCACAACAATGATAGGGCCCAGGGCAGCTGCCCCTTTTGCCCTGCCTTAAAGACGGCCCTGGGGGCACCCCAGTGCCCCTAATGGAGCCTTTAAAGCCAGTTTGGTGAGCCCATGTTTCGGGGTCACACCATGCTTGGCACCCTATGGAATAAGGCTAGGTTCACATTTCTGAGATGTGGGCACATACAATTGTGGGAGTTCCTACAAGGAAAAAAATAAATAAAGTGCATTCCTTTAGCAAGCATCTTGTTAACACACGTGCAAAAACGCACACCAACACAAGAGGAAACAAAGTATTGAGTGTTTTCAGGTGAAGCAATGTTTTTTGTGTCCTCGGGTTTAGTAAGTCCTGGAATGGGTCCTGGAGCCGGAGGCTTTGTAGAGACTTCCCTTCCGAGTCTCTACAAAATCTCTGGGCTCCAAGACCCATTCAAGGACTTACCGACCAATCCTGGTAAAAAAAAAACGCACAACGTTTAAGGCACGTTTTTGAGTCACACGCGCATTTTTCACAGGTGCAGGGAACCCCAAAAGCCCACCAGAAAAGCACAGGAAACGCTTCCGAAACACAACAAAATTGCGGTAAAAAGGCAGATTTTGCTCCAGAGCAGTGTGAAAGGGCCCTAAGCCCTTATTCACCTTCGTGCTGCTTTTATGGGCTTTGACAGGTCTGATCGCATGACCACTTACACCCTATTGTCGGCAATGGCCATGTTTGAAATCGATACGATGCTGACTTTGCGGTGCCGTATCGGTTTGGAAAGGTAGTTCCTGCACTACTTTTGGACGATTTCGGGTGCGACTTGAACAGACCTCTGTGCATGAAGCCGCACAGATGTTTTCGTAGTCGCACCTGAAGTCGCACAGACATGTGGCTTTAAAATCGTGCGATTTCAGATGAAGTCCCACGACTTCAAAGCTGCACGGAGGGCTTAGTGTTACTGAACTTAAGCATTGAAAAAAAAACAAAAAACAGGTCTCCGGCCAGTTGTGATGCACTGAGATTTCGGTCACCAAAAATTATCAGCCGAAAAAAAGCAAAAAAAGATGCTGATAATGGCTGCCAGAAAACACCCGGGATTTTGCCACAGTTTTGCTGCGATTTTACAGTGCGTATGGTGTGTTTTTCAAACAATGCAACTAAAACACAACATGGGTGCGTTTTTGATGCGTTCTCGCTGCGTTTTCAATGCATTTCAATAGGGAGGTGCTGACCAAATATGCACCAAAACTGCAGCAAGCAGGATTTTTTTTAACACCACTTCAAAGGGTGCCGATAACGGCCGACAATAAATTCATATTCATTTAAATACATGATATTAATTTAAAAAAATCGAATACAATTATTTATAAAAAATATATACACTCCCCGGCCACTTTATTAGGTCCCCCTCGCTAGTCGCGGGTTTGGACCCCCTTTTGCCTTCATTCTTGGTGGCATAGATACAACAAGGTGTTGGAAACGTTCCTCAGAGATTTTGCTCCATAGTGACCTGATAACATCACACAGTTGCTGCAGATTTATCGGCTGCACATCCATGATGTCAATCTCCTGTTCCACCACATCCCAAAGGTGCTCTATTGGATGAGATGTGGTGAGTGTGGAGGCCATTGGAGGACAGGGACCTCATTGTCCAGTGGTGGGATGATTGGAGCTTTGTGACATGGGGCATTATCCTGCTGGAAGGAGCCATCAGAAGATGGGGACACTGTAGTCATAAAGGGATGGACATGGTCAGCAACAATACTCAGGGGGGTCGTGGTGATTAAACCATCAATTGGTACTAAGGGGCCCAAAGTGTGCCAAGAAAATATCCCCCCCCCACACCATTACACCCCCACCACCAGCCTGAACCAGTGATACCCCATCCCCCACACCATTAAACCCCCACTACCAGCCTGAACCGGTGATACCCCATCCCCCACACCATTACACCCCCACCACCAGCCTGAACCAATGATAGCCCATCCCCCACACCATTACACCCCCACCACCAGCCTGAACCGGTGATACCCCATCCCCCACACCATTACACCCCCACCACCAGCCTGAACCGGTGATACCCCATCCCCCACACATTACACCCCCGCCACCAGCCTGAACCGGTGATACCCCATCCCCCACACATTACACCCCCACCACCAGCCTGAACCGGTGATACCCCATCCCCCACACCATTACACCCCCACCACCAGCCTGAACCGGTGATACCCCATCCCCCACACCATTACACCCCCACCACCAGCCTGAACCGTTGATACCCCATCCCCCACACATTACACCCCCCACCACCAGCCTGAACCGGTGATACCCCATCCCCCACACATTACACCCTCACCACCAGCCTGAACCGGTGATACCCCATCCCCCACACCATTACACCCCCACCACCAGCCCTGAACCGGTGATATCCCATCCCCCACACCATTACACCCCCACCACCAGCCTGAACTGGTGATACCCCATCTCCCACACCATTACACCCCCACCACCAGCCTGAACCGGTGATACCCCCATCCTCCACACCATTACACCCCCACCACCAGCCTGAACCTGTGATACCCCATCCCCCACACCATTACACCCCCACCACCAGCCTGAACCAGTGATACCCCATCCCCGACACCATTACACCCCCACCACCAGCCTGAACCGGTGATTGGATGATTAGCAATTTGTGCTACCGAGCAATTGAACGGGCGTACCTAATAAAGTAGACGTGTATTGTGTATTGTTAATTTCCGTTTCGGTTTTGGCCAGGTACATCCTGAGCTTTCAGCTCGGTGCTCCACTGCTGCCCAGCAAAGTACTGAAAAGTAAAGTACTAAAAAGGGGTTGCGCACTTCTTTTGTGTGGCGCACACCGATCGCATCTTTACAGGTGTGAACGAGGCCTCAAACAGGCACAGCAGAAAAAGTCAACAAAATCTTTAAATCTTTTGTAGATCCCCCTGCCCTCCCCCCGCCATGCGCATGTTCTGCTGACTTCCCAGCCTGGGACTCCAGATTGCGCACAGAACTCTATACAACAATTACATGCAGCTGTGTGCGGTGACGTGCGGTAATCTGCAGCCCAGTGTGACTTGTCTCCGCTGTATTTCATTATTTGTTGTTGATTTAAGTCTTGGGGGAAATTTGTGCAGTATGGAGCGGGTTGTACAGTATGACATGCGCTGCGCTGTGACGCGGTGATGAATGAGTGCGGAGTTTGGGGACAGGGGAATGGGGGGGGGGAGAGAGAGTGGAGGGGTCCCCAGGGAGGGGGGTGCAGGGAGAGCTTCCAGCTGTGCTGAGGAGATGGATTATATTTAGGCTATAATGACATACTCCATGTGTACAGCAAAGATAGGGGGCGAGCAACCAGGCACGTGAAGGGTCCGTGTATGTGTGAAGGGGGAGGGGGCTGACTCTTTGTGCTGACAAAGTAAAACATTTAAAAAAAAATGACAGAAGTGAAATATTGCAAGATACAAAATATAAAGACATGAGGGGAAGAAATAAAGAGGAGAGAGAAGAAGAGCGAGAGACAGAGGAGAGAGAGAGAGAGAAGGAAGAAGAAGAGCGAGGGGGAGAGATATATGGAAAGGAGAGAGAGGAAAAGAGGAGAGAGAGAGAGAGAAGGAAGAAGAGTGAGAGAAAGAGATACAGGGAAAGGAGAGAGAGGAAAAGAGGAGAGAGAGAGGAGAGGAAAGACAAAGAGAGGAGATAGAGAAAAAGAGGAGAGAGAGAGAGAGGGGAGCGGGGAGCGGATAGAGGAAGTGAGAGAAGTAGGGAGAGTGAGAGAAAGAAGAGAAGAGCAGGGAGAGCGATAAAAAGAGGAGAGAAAGAGAGAAGGAGGAAGAAGAAGACTGAGGGAGAGAGATACAAGGAAAGGAGCGAGAGAGACAAAGAGGAGAGAGATAGAAGGAAGAAGAGTGAGGGAGAGAGATACAGAGAAAGAGAGAGAAAAAGAGGAGAGAGAGAAAAGGAAGAAGAAGAAGAGCGAGGGAGAGAGATACGGGAAAGGAGAGAGAGGAAAAGAGGAGAGAGAGAGTAAAGGAAGAAGAGTACGGCCGCGTACACACGGGCGGACTGTCTGTCCAACTTAGTCCGCTGAAACACATTCCAGCGGACAGTCCGCTCGTGTGTGGGCTTCAGCGGACTTTTTCAGCGGACAGTCTGGCGGACTAAGTCTTTCGGAATTTCCGTAATATTGTCCGTCCAAACTTGGTTTCAGCGGACAGTCCGCTTGTGAGTAGGCAAGTTGGACGGACTAAGTATGGTGCATGCTCAGAAAGGATTTACACGGCGGAAGGTTGCATTGCAGTGTATTGGACGTCCTATTTCTAGTCCCGTCGTACGTGCCGTACACGTCATCGCGCAAGCTTTCAACGGACTGTCTGTTCATCGTGTGTGGTCAAGTCCGTTCATTCAAAAGTAGGACGGACTGTCCGTCGGATTGTCTGACAGACTTAGTTGGCCAGACAGTCCGCCCGTGTGTACGCGGCTTAAGAGAGAAGGATCAGGGAAAGAAGAGAGAGAGAGAAGAGTGAGGGAGAGAGATACAGTGAACAGAGAGAGAGAGAAGGAAGGAGAAGAGCGAGGGAGAGAGAGAGAGAGAGAGAGAGAGAGTTACATGAAAAGGAAAGCGAGAAAAAGGGTGAGAGAGAAAGAGGAGAGAAGATAGAGAAAAAAAGGAGAAAGAGAGAGGGGAGTGGGTAGAGGAAGTGAGAGGAGTAGGAAGAGTGAGAGATAGAAAGGTGGGCAGGGAGAGCGATAAAAAGAGGAGAGAGAGAGAGAAGGAAGAAGAACGAGGGAGAGAGATACAGGGAAAGGAGAGAGAGAGGAAAAGAGGAGAGAGAGAGAAGGAAGAAGAACGAGGGAGAGAGATACAGGGAAAGGAGAGAGAGAGAGGAACAGAGGAGAGAGAGAGAAAAGGAAGAAGAAGAGTGAGGGAGAGAGATACAGGGAAAAGAGAGAGGAAAAGAGGAGAGAGAGAGAGAGAAGGAAGAATAATAAGAGTAAGGGAGAGAGATACAGGGAAAGGAGAGAGAGAGAAGGAAAAAGAAGAAGATGAGTGAGGGAGAGAGATACATGGAAAAGAGAGAGAGAGGAAAAGAGCAGAGAGATAAGGACGAAGAAGAAGAGTGAGGGAGAGCTTTACATGGAAAGGAGAGCGAGAAAAAGGGGGGAGAGAGAGAAAGCAGAGGAAAGCAGAGGAAAGAGAGGAGATAGAGAAAAAGAGGAGTGAGAGGGGAGCGGGTAGAGCAAGTGAGAGAAGTAGGGAGAGTGAGAGAGAAAAAAGAAGAGCAGGGAGAGCGATAAAAAGAGGAGATAGGAAAAAGAAAGTGGAAAGAGAGAGAAGAGCAGTGGAAAGAGGGAGATGGATAGAAAGAGGGACATAAAAAACTGTAGACTTAAAAACACTTTACATGGACTCCCCCCCTCTCAGTTGCTTTTTAATGCTAAAATGTATTTGGTCCTGCCAATTAAGCTTAGAGAAAATAGAAGATAAGAGAGGAGAAGAGACAGGATACAAAGAGAAGGGTAGAGGAAGAGATTGAAGAGGGGGAGGAAAAGATAGAGAAGAGAAAGAAAGAAGGAAAGCAAGAATGGAAAGAAAGAAAGTGAGAGATAAAGCAAGAAGGAAAGAATGAAAACTAGAGCTAAAGAAAGGAAACAAAGAAGTAAAAAAAAGAAAACACAGAAAGAGAGAGATAAAGCAAGAAAGAAAAAAAAAAAGAAGAAAAAGCGAGAGATAAAGAAAGAAAGCAAGTGAAAGAAAGGGGGGTGAAGGGAGAAACAATGAAAGAGAGAGATACGGGAAAGGGTAGAAAAAGAGGTAAAGTGAATAGGAGAGAGGGAGAGAGATAGATGGAGAAGGAGAAGAAAGAAGGTGGGGAGGGGGAATATTTACCCTTTCAGAGGGTCCCCTCCCCACTACAAGGATTAACTTCTTGATGACCAATAGAGTGATATACCTGTCTTATCCCCCCACTTATGCAGACTTCTGCCGCGTACACACGGTCGGATTCGGGAGCTTTTTGTGAGAAATTCTGACCGTGTGTAGGCTCAATTGGACATTTTCCATCGGAAATTTCCGACACACAAAATTTGTGATCTGGATCTCAAATTTTCCGAGAACAAAATCCGTTGTCGGAAATTCCGATCGTGTGTACACAAGTTCTATGTATGCTCGGAATCAAGCAGAAGAGCCGAACTGGCTATTGAACTTCCATTTTCTCGGCTCGTCGTACGTCACCGCGTTTTTGACGTTCGGAATTTCCGACAACGGTGTGTGACCGCGTGTATGCAAGACAAGTTTGAGCCAACGTCCGTCTGAAAAAATCCCATGGATTCTGTTGTCGGAATGTCCGATCGTGTGTACGCGGCATTCCACTTGTTTGTTCGATCGGTCCCTTGAAGCATCCCATACAGCAGTCCATTGTCATCCCATACAGTGTGGGACCATCAGTCCTGAATTGTATAAAAGGACACAGAGAGTCCGCCCACAACCCGGGAGCATCAGACAGCAGAGGAGAGCTCTGGCTGCAGAGGTAGAAAGGAAAAGGTATGTATATCCAGGGGCGTAACTATAGGGGGTGCAGCAGTCGCGACCGCAACCGGGCCCTGTGATGCAGGGGGCCCATGCAGCCCCTCTACATATGGCCAGCAGCAGCATAGGCAGCTAGGGGTACCAGTGCACCATGCACACGGGTGGCTGGAGGTGGAGGGTGACTAGCAGAGCTCCATGCTCGACTATCGCACTGACTGCTCTTTAGTTGTCCATTCCCCGCATGACCTGTGTCGCCAGCCGGCTCCTCAGAGTACCCCTATCCTGCTCCATGCATTGCCGCTCAGTCCGATGTCTGTTCTCCCCGGCCAGAGTCCTGCCCCCCCCCCCCCCCCCGAGTCCGGCCCACACTGCACTGCATACTTCTCCTGGGTAAACAAACTTTAAGCACACAGATGCAGTGCAGCCCTATGAGAGCCGGCTCCCCGGAGGACACTGCAGGCTTGTCTGCCAGCCCCCCTCCTCCCCCATCATACACAGATGATGAAAGGTCTTTCTGGGAGATATGCTGATCGCCCATCCAGCACACTGGATGGAGCCCAGGCCAACATGGATGAGTGCACGGCCTACAGCTTGGTCATGGTGAGTGAGAGGACCCCATCCCCCACACATCATTACATACCCCCTTCCTCTCCCCCTGGGGACAGGGACCCCTTCTTACGTGGGGACAGGGACCCCCACCTCCCCTGGGGACCGGGACCCCTTCTCACCTGGGGGCAGTAACTTCATCTGCCCTGGAGAAAAGGACCTCATCTCTTCTGGGGACAGGGACCCCATCCTGCCTAGGGACAGTCCCCCAATGGGGCACCTAAGAATTAAAAAAAACTTATAAAAAAAAACTAATGAAACCAGTGGTGGAACTACAGGGCTCACAAAGGTCATACCTGTGACCACGCCCTGGAGTTCCACCACCGGACTCGAAGGGAAGGGCCCTGGCTGGGGTTCAGGGGGACCCTTCATGGTTTCTTGCATTGGGGCCCTGAAGGTTCTAGTTACGCCACTGTGTATATCACCTTATGGCGCGTACACACGATTGGAAATTCGGCCAGCAAAAGACAGATGAAAGCTTTTGGTTGGAAAATGCGACAGTGTGTACGCTCCATCGGGCTTTTGCTGGCCGAATTTTGGCCAGCAAAAGATTGAGGGCATGTTCTTAATTTTTCGGTCGGAAAAATTTCCTATCCGAAAATCCGTTCGTGCGTATGCATTTCCGACGCGCAGAAACTCATGCATGCTCAGATTCAACTACGCTTCCTTTTTTCTAGTCCCTTCGTATGTGTTGTATGTCACCATGTTCTGGACGGTCGGAATTTGGTGTGACCGTGTGTACGCAAGACAGCTTGAGCGAAATCGCATCGGAATTCCGTCTGGAAAACCATCAGAGTTTTTTCCTGGCCAAAATTCCGATCGTGTGTACGCGGCATTATTGATAATTACTGGGTTAAAACCAGCAGTTAATCCTTGCAGTGGGGACGAAGTTCCTGTGCAAGGGTAAACCTTTTGTTCTCCAGAGTTCAGCTTTAAAGGAAGTAGATATCTTTTATAACAGTTCTCATGTTAACCAATCAGAATAAAATCTGCACTGCAACATAAAAACCAGAGAGCGAACCTTTGGATGGCCATGGTCTGTTCCAGCAACTCTTTTCAAAGACATTCTGATAAATGAGTCCCATTCTGAGACTAAAGCAGAAATACAGCTAGATACATTATGTTACATTGTATCATAACATAACTATATAATGTAAAATAACATAGCATAACAAAACAGCATAACACAGTGCAACATAATATCATATAACACAACCTACAAATAGCACACACAGCAGTGTACAGGATGGATCTGCGTGGGGGTGGGGGTTGGGTTGATGCTCAATGCCGTGATAGGAAAAGTTGGACCTGTAACCAGTTATTAGTTTCGCGAAGATTTGGAAGGCTGGGAGTCCTTCAGGGAAAGTGAGAACATTTCGATACATGTGGGGGAAGCAGTGATGTGATGTCAGTGGAGAAAGTTTTTTTTTTTTTTGCTGTAGAAGAGTGAGCAGATTTAGCGATTGAGATCATTTATTTGGCTTTCTGATCTGCAAATATCGATACTTTACAGATTTTATTTTGGAAGTGGCTTAAACAGTCTATACTAGCCATTCTAAATCGGGGTTCGTTGGAATTTTAGGGTTCCTCCAGATGTTGCCAGGGGTTCCTTGAGCTGTGACCACCACTGTAAGGGACATTATTTCCACCAACCACCAGTGTAAGGGACATTCTTCCTTCTGACCAGTGACCACCAATGTAAGGAGCATTCTTCCCAATGATCACCAATGTAAGGAACATTCTTCCCACTGATCACCAATGTAAGGAACATTCTTCTCACTGATCACCAATGTAAGGAACATTCTTCTCACTGATCACCAATGTAAGGAACATTCTTCCCACTGATCACCAATGTAAGGAACATTCTTCTCACTGATCACCAATGTAAGGAACATTCTTCCCACTGATCACCAATGTAAGGAACATTCTTCCCACTGATCACCAATGTAAGGAACATTCTTCTCACTGATCACCAATGTAAGGAACATTCTTCCCACTGATCACCAATGTAAGGAACATTCTTCCCACTGATCACCAATGTAAGGGACATTCTTCTCACTGATCACCAATGTAAGGAACATTCTTCTCACTGATCACCAATGTAAGGAACATTCTTCCCACTGATCACCAATGTAAGGAACATTCTTCTCACTGATCACCAATGTAAGGGACATTCTTCTCACTGATCACCAATGTAAGGGACATTCTTCTCACTGATCACCAATGTAAGGAACATTCTTCTCACTGATCACCAATGTAAGGAACATTCTTCCCACTGATCACCAATGTAAAAGTAATTTCTTCACTGACCACCAATGTAAGGAACATTCTTCTCACTGATCACCAATGTAAGGAGCATATTTCCCACTGACCACCAGTGTAAGGGACATTCTTCTCACTGACCTCCGATATAAGGGACATTCTTCTCACTGACCTCCGATATAAGGGACATTCTTCTTACTGACCACCAATGTAAGGATCATTCTTCTCACTGATCACCAATGTAAGGAACATTCTTCTCACTGATCACCAATGTAAGGAACATTCTTCTCACTGATCACCAATGTAAAAGTAATTTCTTCACTGACCACCAATGTAAGGAACATTCTTCTCACTGATCACCAATGTAAGGAGCATATTTCCCACTGACCACCAGTGTAAGGGACATTCTTCTCACTGACCTCCGATATAAGGGACATTCTTCTCACTGACCTCCGATATAAGGGACATTCTTCTTACTGACCACCAATGTAAGGATCATTCTTCTCACTGATCACCAATGTAAGGAACATTCTTCTCACTGATCACCAATGTAAGGAACATTCTTCTCACTGATCACCAATGTAAGGGACATTCTTCCCACTGATCACCAATGTAAGGGACATTCTTCCCACTGATCACCAATGTAAGGAACATTCTTCTCACTGATCACCAATGTAAGGAACATTCTTCTCACTGATCACCAATGTAAGGAACATTCTTCTCACTGATCACCAATGTAAGGAACATTCTTCTCACTGATCACCAATGTAAGGAACATTCTTCTCACTGATCACCAATGTAAGGAACATTCTTCTCACTGATCACCAATGTAAGGAACATTCTTCCCACTGATCACCAATGTAAGGAACATTCTTCCCACTGATCACCAATGTAAGGGACATTCTTCCCACTGATCACCAATGTAAGGAACATTCTTCTCACTGATCACCAATGTAAGGAACATTCTTCCCACTGATCACCAATGTAAGGGACATTCTTCCCACTGATCACCAATGTAAGGAACATTCTTCCCACTGATCACCAATGTAAGGAACATTCTTCTCACTGATCACCAATGTAAGGAACATTCTTCTCACTGATCACCAATGTAAGGAACATTCTTCTCACTGATCACCAATGTAAGGAACATTCTTCTCACTGATCACCAATATAAAAGTAATTTCTTCACTGACCACCAATGTAAGGAACATTCTTCTCACTGATCACCAATGTAAGGAGCATATTTCCCACTGACCACCAGTGTAAGGGACATTCTTCTTACTGACCACCAATGTAAGGATCATTCTTCCCACCGATCACCAATTTAAGGGAAATTCTTCACACTGACCACCAATGTAAGGATTATTGTTCCCATTGACCACCAATATAAGGGACACTTTCCATTTTAGGGGTTCCTCTGGAGTAAAAAGGTTCATAATGGGCTGATCTATACAGTCATGCAAATTCTGTAAGATGTTGCTAGGTATCCAAGATGATGGAGGGGATAATCTATTCATCAAACGGTGATGAACTTACAGTCAATATGGCAACTACAGAGAATCTTCTCCTACAAGTAATATAATGTGTTAGTGTTTGGCAGGGACAGGTGAAACACTCATGGTTACTGGATTAACACTCATGGTCACTTTTGGAGCGCTCATGATCCCCGGAGGAATGTTAGAAAGTTCATGATTATGATTGGAACACTCACGGTCACTTTTGGAGCATTCATAATCACTGATGTTCACTGGTGGAATGTTTGTGGTCACCAAACCCATGAACATTCCACTAGTGACCACTGACTCCAGTGATCATAAATGCTCCAAAAGTGACCGTGAGTGTTTCAAGAATGACCCTTAACTTTCCACCAGTTTACGATGAACATTCCATTAGAGACCATGAGCTTTCTATTAGTGACCATGAATGTATCATCAGTGACCATCAATGTTCCACAAGTGACCATTAGGGATGAGCCGAACACCCCCTGGTTCGGTTCGCCCCAGAACCTTCGAACGGACTGAAAATTCGTACGAACTTTAGAACCCTATTAAAGTCTATGGGACTCGAAAAATCAAAAGTGCTAATTTTAAAGGCTAATATGCAAGATATGCAACAGACAACACCAGCAATAAGGGGTATCTTCAGGTGTATACTGTGCTGGAGGCACACAACACCCACTAACTCCTGCAGATGCCTGTATTATAGAACACCAGCAATAAAGGGTAGATACAGGTGTACACTGTGCTGGAGGCACACAGCACCCACTAACTCCTGCAGATGGCTGTATTATAGAACACCAGCAATAAAGAGTATATACAGGTGTATACTGTGCTGTGCTAGAGGCACACAACACCCACTAACTCCTGCAGATGCCTGTATTAGAGAAAAACAGCAATAAAGGGTAGATACAGGTGTATACTGTGTTGGAGGCACACAACACCACTTTAACATTAAGATGCCTGAGAAAAGAACACACTGTCCCTGCCTATCTTGCTCTTTCCCTGCACACCGGAACACACTACACAAGGCCGCCACGCTGGCGGCCTTATATAGTGTGGGGCGTGTACTAAACCCCCTGAGCTATAATTGGCCACAGGCATCCAATTATGGCTCTCCTCGCTGCCGGCGCTGTGATTGGCCAAGCAGTGCATGCTTGGCCAATCATGAGCCAGCAATGCACTGCGATGGCGTAGTGCATTGTGGGCCATTCGTGCCACACAAATTTGGTGTGAACGGTCAACAAAGTTCTGAATTTGCCGAACAGACGAACGGCCAATGTTCGAGTCGAACACCGAGCTCATCCCTAGTGACCATGAACATTCCACCTGAGACCATGACTTTTCCAACAGTGACCATGAATGTTTCACCAGTGACCATGAGTGTTTCACCTATGACAATTAATGTTCCACCATTGACCATAAATATTCCACCAGAGACCATTGAGTTTTCCAACAGTGACCATGAATGTTTCACCAGTGACCATGAGCAGTTCACCTGTGACAATTAATGTTCCATCAGTGACCATAACTGTTCCACAAGTGACCATGAACATTCCACCAGAGACCATGAGTTTCCC
Source organism: Lithobates pipiens (assembly GCF_037356315.1). NCBI lineage: Eukaryota > Metazoa > Chordata > Amphibia > Anura > Ranidae > Lithobates > Lithobates pipiens. Next base: position 46,867,406 of record NW_027507785.1, on the reverse strand, counting down.
AACTGGGACCATTAACGTTTCACCAGTGATCATGAGTGTTTAACCTGTGACAATTAATGTTCCACCATTGACCATAAATGTTCCACCACCACCAGTGACCATGGTGTTCAGATGAATTTATTTACATGGACTTTATCATTTGATATTTAGCGCAATTTTTATATATTTTTATTTACTGTTTGTGATTGTGTTTTACACGGGAATTGCTGCTTATTTTTTTAGGGATATATGGTTTTATAGCGCAGTTTTTATATATTTTTTTACTTATATATAACAATGGTCGAATCTTCTGGTCTATAGAGATAAAATATGTAATTCAGACAACTATTGGCAATCTAATCACCAGTGTGCACCTGGAACTGGCCAAATCTGAGTGAGCCGAATCCCAGTTTTGTCCGCTTCAAACTCTCTTTTTCCAGGTTTCACCAAATTTTTTAATTCTCATGCGGCATTTTTTCCCCCGTATATGAACACAAAGTTTTATTTTTACTTATTTATTTTTTTCTTGGCCCCGTTACTGGAGCCAGTTTTTCCCCCCTCACCCAACGATACTGCTCAGCAAAATAACCTTTACAGTATGCATGTACGTACTATGAGGGTCAACCAGGCAATGCCTCTAGTAAATCACCACTGCGGTGGGCTATGAAGGGGCTTCTGGGGAGGAGGGGGTAGCTGCTGCTGCTGCTGCTGCAAAAAAAATCTTACATTGCTGCAGAAATTACAGCAGAAAAATACTGTCCTTATTAGCAGTGGTGCTGCAATCATATGTCACCAGGGCGAGGGAGGAGGGGGGGAGGATGTGTGCACCGGGAGGAGCACCGCATATCACTGCACTGAGCAATGCTGTGCTGCAGGGGGTGCCATTGTGGTCGAACCAATGGGGAGCTTATTGCAAGCGCCCTTCCCTCGCGTTTAGTCTTCTCTTAGCTGCAGGCTGGGAGTGTAAATTCACCATCGTAAAAGAAAAATCTATAGAAGAGCTCAATACTAACACCCATTGAAAAAACAGCCCCGCGATTCTTCCCATTCCTCTTCTGTTGTCTGTATGGATCACTTTAAATAATTCTGTTTTTAGTTGTGTTTCAACAGTAATATGATTTCAAAACAATGTCAAAAATTGTGCTAATACTGTGTAATATGATTTATTTAAAAAAATAAAAAATAAAAATGCTGCTCAATCTTTTAATTCTTTAAGAGACCACCATGGTGTGCATAGCCCCCCCCATCTTTTGGAGGAGCCAAATCCCCCTCTGCTTGTTTCTTCCTCAAATGTCCCTCTTCTTAGCCCTATCGGACCGTTTTGTCGGATATTCCGACTGTGTGTGGGCTCCATCGGACTGTTTCCGTCGGAGTATCCGACAGACCAAGTTTTCCAACTTGTTGGTAAAATTTTCCGACAAAATGCTCCGATCAGACATACTCCGATCATGTGTAGAGAATTCCGATCGGACAAAGTGCCACGCATGCTCAGATCAAATTCCTACATCAAAGCTATTGGCTACTAGCCTGAACGTAGTCCTGTTGTAACGAAATAACGTCATCACGTTATGTACAATCGGATTTTCCAACAACTTCGTCTGACCGTGTGTATGCAACAGTTTCGGACAAAATCCGACGGATTTGGTTGTCGGAATGTCCGACCCGTGTGTACAAGGGCTAAGTCCCAGAATTATGATCTCTATGAGCCAATTCATTATTTAGCGAACCAAAAGTCTTGTATTGCATTAAACCTTTCCTCTAAGAAAAACAAGTAGGAAGGAAAGGGATCTGTAAAATGTTCAGTAACTTTAAACTTTAAATGTTTTTATTTAGTTCATAAAATATAAATGTGAAAAATTTGAATCCTTAATACTTTATAACAATATAATAATAATAATAATAATAATTATGAATATTATTATTATCATTATTTAATTTAGTAGTAACTTTAGTTAAACCCCATTATTTTAATAATTTCATTAATTATTAATTCATAACAATGTAAGTATTGTATAATAATAATAGTTATTTCATTAAGTAGTAATTTTTGTTAAACCGTATTTTTAAAATTTAAATATTATTATTATTACTTTAATATTACTTTAATACTGTAACACACACACATTATATATATATATATATATATATACTGTATATACAAATATATTAATCATTTTTAATTAAGTAGTTACTTTGGTTAAACTCCATTTTTAAACTTTAATATTTTTATGTAGTTTATATATACATTTTAATAATTTTTATGATTTATACATTTTAGAAATTTGAATCTTTAATAATTTATAACAATATAATAATAATAATAATAATTATTATTATTATTATTTAATTGAGTAGTAACTTTGGTTAAACCCCATTATTTGAATGCATTACTTATTAATTTATAACAATGTAAGTATTGTATAATAATAATAGTTATTTCATTAAGTAGTAATTTTTGTTAAACCGTATTTTTAAAATGTAAATATATTATTATTATTACTTTAATATTACTTTAATACTGTAACACACACATTATATATATATAGATATATATATATATATATAGATATATAGATATATATATCTATATATACTGTATATACAAATATATTAATCATTTTTAATTAAGTAGTTACTTTGGTTAAACTCCATTTTTAAACTTTCATATTTTTATGTAGTTTATATATACATTTTAATAATTTTTATGATTTATACATTTTAGAAATTTGAATCTTTAATAATTTATAACAATATAATAATAATAATAATAATAATAATAATAATTATTATTATTATTATTATTTAATTGAGTAGTAACTTTGGTTAAACCCCATTATTTTAATGCATTACTTATTAATTTATAACAATGTAAGTATTGTATAATAATAGTTAGTAGTAACTTTGATTAAACCATATTTAGAAAATGTAAAGATATTAATATTAGTACTTTAATACTGTAACACACACACATAATAAATATATATATATATATATATATATATATATATATATATATATATATATATATATATATATATATTATATTTATATATATATTATAGATCTATACATATCTATATATATCTATATATATCTATATATATATATATATATATATATATATATATATATATATATATATATATATGGGAATAAAATTATATATATATATATATATATATATATATATATATATATATATATATATATATATTGTATATAAAAATAAATATTTTAATTAATTTAATTAAGTAGTTACTTTGGTTCAACTAAATTTTTTAACTTTAATATTTTTATTTAGTTTATATAAACATATTAATATTTTTTAGGATTTATTACTTAACCACTTGCTTACTGGGCACTTAAACCCCCCTCCTGCCCAGACCAATTTTCAGCTTTCAGCGCTGATGCACTTTGAATGACAATTGCGCGGTCATACAACACTGTACCCAAATGAAATTTTTATCATTTTTTTCCCACAAATAGAGCTTTCTTTTGGTGGTATTTAATTACAGCTCAGAGTTTTATTTTTTGCTAAACAAACAAAAAAAGATGCAAAATAAAAAAAAATAAAAAATCATGTTTAATAGTTTGTTATAAAAGTTTGCAAACAGGTCATTTTTCTCCTTCATTGAAATGCCCTGATGAGGCGGCACTGGTGGACACTGATGGGCGGCACTGGTGGGCACTGATGGGCGGCACTGGTGGGCACTAATAGGCACAGTTAAGGCGACACTAATAGGCACAGATAAGGTGGCACCGATAGGCACAGATAAGGCAGTACTGATGGGCACAGATAAGGCGGCACTGATGGGCACTGATAGGTGGCACGGATGGGTGGCACGGATGGGGGCACTAAGGGGCACTGATAGGTACCACTGATAGATGGGACTGATGGGCACTGATAGGTGCCACTGATAGGTGGCTCTGATAGGTGGCTCTGCTGGGCACTGATGGGCGGCACTGATGGGCACTGATGGGCACTGGTAGATGACACTGATGGGCACGGATATGTGGCACTGAGGTGCAGCAATGTTGTTGAGGCAGATTGTGGGCACTGATAGGTGGCACTGTGGGTACTGATGTATGGCACTGTGGGTACTGATGTATGGCACTGTGGGCACTGATGTATGGCACTGTGGGCACTGATGTATGGCACTGCTGGGTGGCATTATGGGCACTGATGGGTGGCACTGCTGGGTGGCACTTTATTAATGCTCTGGGGGTTACTGGCAGGGGGCAGGTGGGCACTGATACACTGGCCGTGATCGGGACTGATGTCCCAATCACGGCCGCCGGTGATCTCAGTGCGAGGAGGAAAAAATAGCCGATTACCGGCTCTGTTTTGTCACATGATCAGCTGTCATTGGCTGACAGCTGATCATGTGGTAAGGGGTCGGGATCGACCCCTTGCTCAGGTCGGTGATCAGGCGAGTCTCATTGACTCGCCGATCACAGAGCGCGCAGCGCCCGCCCCTCAGGGGGCGCGCAGGCTGCTTGTGCACGGGACGACGTCAATAGAGTCCGTAGTCCCGGGAAAGGAGGTCCGCGCTGTAGCCGTCATTCGGCTATAGCGCGGATCTCAAGAGGTTAAAGGATAACTAAAGGTTCCTTTAAAAAATAACACACAAACATGTCATACTTACCTTCTCTGTGCAGTTGTTTTTGCACAGAGTGGCCCTGGTCCTCCTCTTCTGGGGTCTCCCAGCGGCGCTCTTGGCTCTTTCTCTTCTCGAGTGCCCCGTTGCAGAGTCGTTCTCCCTGGGGGCACCTCATGCGGGCGCATTCTCGTGTTTATTTTATATAAATTTGTATTGAGGTTTTAGAGTAATTGTGTGCAGGAGCATTAATCATTTTGTTCTAATATACTGTAAATGATCATTATGGTATTATTGTTATTTTTATTATTATTATTATTATTATTAGTAGCAGTAATGATAAAGCTTTATCTAAAGTACTACTTCCTAGTACTGACAGTTCTCCTGTTACCTGTCCTTGATTTAGACATAGTATATATATATATAATTTTTTTTTTTGCCCCTAGAGAATAAAATGGTGACCATTGCAATTTTTTTTATGTCACACAGTATTTGCTCAGCGGTCTTTCAAGCGCAATTTATTTTTTGGGCGAAAAAAAAAAGACTTTCATATATTAAAAAAAACAAACAAAAAAAAAAAACAAACAGTAAAGTTAGCTCAGTTTTTTTGTATAATGTGAAAGATGATGATACGCCGAGTAAATAGATACCTAAGATGTCATGATTTAAAATTGCGCACACTTTTGTTATTGCGACAAACTACGGTACTTAAAAATCTCCATAATTGACACTTTAAAAAATGTCTACAGGTTACAAGTTTAGAGTTACATAGAAGGTATTGTGCTAGAATTATTGTTCTCACTCTAACGATCGTGATGATACCTCACATGTGTGGTTTGAACGTCGTTTACATATGTGAGCGCGACTTACGTATGCGTTCACTTCTGCGTGCGAGCACACGGGGACAGGGGCGCTTAAAAAAAAAAAATTTATTGTTTGTTTTACTTTTATTTTTCTTTTTTTTTTTTTTTTTTATTCTTTTTATTGAGTTTGCAAATAAAATATAAAACAACTTACAGCCTATTGGGCATACCCAGGCTGATTACTACTACAACCCCCTGAGTCAACAATAACAACAAACCCCCCCCCCCCCCAATATACCGCCACCGGCGTATACTACTTTTATTTTTCTATTATGACATTTTCTTTTTACTTTTTTTTTTCGATTGCTTTTATTTCTAATACAAGGATTGTAAACATCCCCTGTAATAGGAATATGGCATGACAGGTCTTCTTTACAGCAAGATCTGGGGTCTATAAGTCCATCTCACCTCTAGGCTGGGAACCCTGAAAAAATAAAAATGATCTTGGCTTCCCAGCCGAGGCAGCGCATTTTTTTAAAGGCCCGGCATCACGTCATAACATTGCGCCCAGCCTCCGAAAGATCATAGAAATATCCAGGGGCCATCTAGCCCGTCTGATTCTCTATGGTAAACTTCCAGCATTGGACCGATTTCTTCTCCATCTCGCCTATCATACGGGTGAGTCGGGAGAAGCACCGGAGGGAGGCCGGAGGGGGACGGACGCTATGTATTAGTGTCACTGGTCCACAATAAGTGTTAGTTAGATGTTCGATTTGTCCGCCGCAATGTCGCAGTCTCGCTAAAAATGGCTGCCATTACTAGTAAAAAAATTTTTTTTTTAAATGCCATAAATCTATCCCCTATATTGTAGATGCCATAACTTTTGCACAAACCAATCAATATACACTTATTGGGATTCTTTTTACCCAAAAATATGTAGTAGAATACATATTGGCCTAAATTGATGAAGAAATTCGATTTTTAATTTTTTTTTCATTGGATATGTTTTATAGCAGAAAGTAAAAAAAATATTGTTTGTTTTTTTTCAAAATTGTCGCTTTTTTTATATATATATATATATATATATATATATATATAAAAAAATAAAAAACGCAGAGTGTATTGGCCTAAATTGATGAAGAAATTTTTTTTTTTTTTCTGTTTCAATATGTTTATTGAAAATTTTGAATAAACAGGAATAAACAAGAGACTACAATCTGCTCCTTGTGCGCCCTCGCAGGGGATACAAAGCATGAATATGAAACCGAAGGGCTTGATTTTTATTTATTTTTTATTGTATTGGATATGTTTTATAGCAGAAAGTAAAAAATATTGTTTTAAAATTGTCGCACTTTTTTTTTTTTATATATATAAAAATAAATAAAATCTGCAGAAGTGATCAAATACCACCAAGAGAAAGCTCTATTTGTGGGAAAAAAAAGGGACATCAATTTTATTTGGGTACAGTGTCGCACGACCGCGCAATTGTCAGTTAAAGTAATGCAGTGCCGTATTGCAAGATCATTATAAATCATTATAAATAAGCAAAATAAATAATAATATGTAATAGTACATTAATAAATAATAATAATTATAATAATAATTAACCTTAAAAAATATTAAATACATTATTATTATTATTTCAATAATAATAATTATTGCCTCGTCAGGAGGGGGGGGTTAAAACCTTTCTGGCCCAGAGGTGAGCCAATAATCAATTCCACAGTAGCACAAACACTGCTACTATGCAGTGGACAATCATATATCTACAAGTGATAAAATCAAACGTGAAAATAATACAAAACATAAAAAAAAACTCATACAATTAAGCCTATACAGCTGTTAAAATAACATATGGTGTATAAATAAAAAAATAAATCTTCAAAGTGATTACAGTAAATCCGGAAAAGTTTGTGATTAACAGCCCAACCCTCTGGGTGAGTAGAGACAGGAATAATACACTTTATATCCACCACCAGGGGGATTAAATAGAGACGTTTCCCCCATGGAAATGCACTCACCAGATTGAATTGCCTTGCCTTGCCTTGCACTCACCAGATTGAATTGCCTTGCCTTGCCTTGCACTCACCAGATTGAATTGCCTTGCCTTGCCTTGCACTCACCAGATTGAATTGCCTTGCCTTGCCTTGCCTTGCACTCACCAGATTGAATTGCCTTGCCTTGCACTCACCAGATTGAATTGCCTTTCACTCTCATGAAAAGGCAAATAAGCTTTTAGGTCAATATCCACCTGGTGGTATCACTAAACAAACAGCAGGTCTCATCTCATCGCATGTGTATGAGAGGAAACAAAAAGCCTCCAATAGTGCATCAATCCCATAAAAGTCACCTTCCACACTCTCCTATAATCAAAACATGAACCAAGCTGTGCATAGCCACGTCCCTACTTTATAGTATGATCAATCGCATAGGTGTGTGCACAGGGTGTTCCGGATGTGCCTGGGCACACCCTAATCACACATTGCTGCGTAGATTCCCCTGATGCTTGGCTACAGAGAAAGGGACTGGGGAATCTCTGTATTCAGTCCCTTTCTCTGTCTCAAAAGTGAGACATCAGGCCTGATATTTCACCAAAGCCAATGGGGCTCCTAAAAAAAATTGTAAAAAAAAGTTATAATAAATTATTGTAAAAAAAATAAATTGTAAAAAAAAGTTATAATAAATTATTGTAAAAAAAAAAAATTGTAAAAAAAAAAAAAAAAAAAGTTATAATAAAAAAAATAATAATAAAAATAAACTACTAACACCAACCTCTGCCCTACTGACATCATCCACTGCTCTACTGCCCTATATATTATTATTATTATTATTAAAATTATTGAAGGTACTTATATCGCCATCAATTTACGCAGTGCTTTACTTATAAATATTGTACATTCACATCAGTCCCTACCCTCAAGGAGCTTACAATCTAAGGTCACTAACTACAGTATATATACCATAGTTTGTAGATGCTATAACTTTCACACAAACCAATTAATATACAGTTATTGGAATTTTTTGGCATGTAGCAGAATACATTTTGGCCTAAATCTATGAAGAAATTTTTTTTATTGGATGTTTTTTTAACAGAAATGAGAAAATATTGTTTTTTTTTTTTTTGTTTTTTCATAATTTTCAGTCTATAACACAAAGCACAAAGTGCACAAAGCAAGGTCCATAAAGACATGGATGAGCGAGTTTGGGGTGGAGGAACTTGACTGGCCTGCACAGAGTCCTGACCTCAACCCGATAGAACACCTTTGGGATGAATTAGAAGGGAGACTGCCCACCCAGGCCTTCTCGTCCAACATCAGCGCCTGACCTCACAAATGCGCTTCTGGAAGAATGGTCAAACATTCCCATAGACACATCTCCTAAACCTTGTGCACAGTCTTCCCAGATGAGTTGAACCCGTTATAGCTGCAAAGGGCGGGGCCAACTCAATATTGAACACTACGGGCTAAGACTGGGATGACATTAATGATCATGGGCGTGTAAAGGCAGGCATCCCAATACTTTTGACAATATAGCATATATATATATATATATATAGATAGATAGATAGATAGATATATCTATATAATATCTCTCTCTCTCTCTCTCTCTCTCTCTATATATATATATATATATATATATATATATATATATATATATCTATATCTATATCTCTATCTCTCTCTCTATATATATACATATATACATACATATATATATATATATATATATATATATATATGAATAAATATATATATATATATATATATATATATATATATATATATATGAATAAATATATATATATATGTATATAAATATATATATATAGATATATCTATATATATATATATCTCTATATCTATCTATCTCTCTATCTCTCTCTCTATATATATATATCTTTTGCATCTTTTGCATCATTTGTTGCTGGGTATTTCAGCTTTTTTTAGCTTTTCTGTTAGCTTTTATTTCTTATTTTATTATTATTCATTTATTATAATGTTTTTTTTCGTTAGGGTAAGGGGTTTGATTTCAGTTAAGGTTAGGGTTAGGATAAGGAGTTGGGGTTAGTTATTATTATTTTTTATTTTTTTTATTATTATTATTATTATTATATGAGTAATAATAAATGAATAAATAAATGTAAAATAAATGCACAAATTAATAAAAATCATAAATAAAAAAATAAGCGAAAAGCACAAAATGAAAAGCGCGAATCAACGCTCGCCAAACTTCTACTAACAGGAAATTAGCAGAAGGAGCCCAAAGAGTGAGCTGAAAAACCACGTAGTACGTCACTACGTTCAAAACTGTTGGCTGACATTTGTGTGTATGCAAAACAAGTTCGGGCCAACGCCCTTCGGACAAAATCCCGCGTTTTTTTTTGGCGGAAAGTCCGATCGTGTGTACGAGGCTTTTGACTTGGAAAAAGCATATATTTTTTTTTCTGGCAGACAATATCAGCAGCAGAAAAACTTTCCCAAGCAGCGCACCCAGCAATCAGCCCTCGGTAAGTAGCAGACCTGATCAGACACGCCCGATAGACCATAGAGACCGGGGAAGCCGTGCAAGAAGGGGGTCACTATTAATTCTAACACAAAGCGGAGTTCCGCTTAAAAAAACAAAAAAACTAACAAAAAGTCAGCAGCTACAAATACTGCAGCTGCTGACTTTTTAATAATCGGACACTTACCTGTCCCAGAGTCCAGCGATGCGGGGGGGGGGGGGGTTGAAGCGCCGCTCGTCTCCGCCTCCGCTCGGCGGCGCCGGCATTGTAACTGTGGGCGCCCGGCTGTGGCTTCATAGCCGGGCTCCCACTGCGCATGCGCGAGCGGCTCCGCGCGGCCCGTGATTGGCCGCGCAATCCTGTGGGACCTGTCACGTGTCCCAGATGATTGACAAGAGGGAGGGGGCAGAGCTGATCTCCCTTCCTGCGCTGAGGGAAGTGACGTCAGGAGCCCCAGGCGCAGAAGGAGGCAGATTACGAGGGACCCCCTAGCAACAGGCATTTAGAGGTGAGTAAAAAAATAATTTGTCTCCAAAATTTTTTTTTATGTTTTTTTTTATGCACATGAATTAAGTTTTTTTTTTTTTGGGTGGAACTCCACTTTAATTTTACTAAATACATTGTGGTAATGTAGTCGGGAGGGGGAAGGGAAGGGGGGGTGGGATGGGGGGGGGGGGTATGGCTTTGGGGGTGGACATAACTTGTTATTATAAAAGTTCACTGATGATTTTTGTCTCGAAGTTATCACTCCGCCTTTGCAGTTTATGTGACAAACAAGCCGATGATTCAGTCCTTTTCTATCTCATGGACTGGAGACTGAATGCCGGCGAGTTACTCATACAGAATGAAATGCGCGCTTCGCAGATTGATTCCCTTTAGGAAGAATATTGCATTGTGATTGCGCTGCCGGAAGGATTCAAGGTCATCGCTCCGATACAATTTCTCCATTACATGAGAAATGCCGCAAGAATTCACATTGCGTGTTGCGGGGACTGGAGCGAGCCGCGCAAGGTTGCGATGATACCGGGTGAAGTTGTGTTGCCGTCATCCATACTGAGATTTATGGGGCTAACGAGAGCAGAGAGTCGGAGTGAGTATAATGACATCAATGGATGGAGAACGTCGCTCAGGAACGGGGAAGGTCTGATCTCACTTCTTATAATTAAAGGCTCCGTCCGCCTTTCCCAAAAGAGTAGAAAACGCGGCAAAGCATTCATCTTATGGTCAATGGACATTTACTACGTTTTACCCCCAGCCCCGGGTCTGTATGGAGGTATATAGACCTTCTGTTATGGGGCAGGAGGAAGTCCTGCTGCAAGTGCACTCATTGAACTCCAATGTAAGGAACATTCTTCTCACTGATCATCAATGTAAGGAACATTCTTCTCACTGATCACCAATGTAAGGAACATTCTTCTCACTGATCACCAATGTAAGGAACATTCTTCCCACTGATCATCAATGTAAGGAACATTCTTCTCACTGATCACCAATGTAAGGAACATTCTTCTCACTGATCACCAATGTAAGGGACATTCTTCTCACTGATCACCAATGTAAGGAACATTCTTCTCACTGATCACCAATGTAAGGAACATTCTTCTCACTGATCACCAATGTAAGGAACATTCTTCTCACTGATCACCAATGTAAGGGACATTCTTCTCACTGACCACCAATGTAAGGGACATTCTTCTCACTGATCACCAATGTAAGGAACATTCTTCTCACTGATCACCAATGTAAGGAACATTCTTCTCACTGATCACCAATGTAAGGAACATTCTTCTCACTGATCACCAATGTAAGGAACATTCTTCCCACTGATCACCAATGTAAGGAACATTCTTCTCACTGATCACCAATGTAAGGAACATTCTTCTCACTGATCACCAATGTAAGGAACATTCTTCTCACTGATCACCAATGTAAGGAACATTCTTCTCACTGATCACCAATGTAAGGGACATTCTTCTCACTGATCACCAATGTAAGGGACATTCTTCTCACTGATCACCAATGTAAGGAACATTCTTCCCACTGATCACCAATGTAAGGAACATTCTTCCCACTGATCACCAATGTAAGGAACATTCTTCTCACTGATCACCAATGTAAGGAACATTCTTCCCACTGATCACCAATGTAAGGAACATTCTTCTCACTGATCACCAATGTAAGGGACATTCTTCCCACTGATCACCAATGTAAGGGACATTCTTCTCACTGATCACCAATGTAAGGAACATTCTTCCCACTGATCACCAATGTAAGGAACATTCTTCTCACTGATCACCAATGTAAGGAACATTCTTCTCACTGATCACCAATGTAAGGAACATTCTTCCCACTGATCACCAATGTAAGGAACATTCTTCTCACTGATCACCAATGTAAGGAACATTCTTCCCACTGATCACCAATGTAAGGGACATTCTTCTCACTGATCACCAATGTAAGGAACATTCTTCCCACTGATCACCAATGTAAGGAACATTCTTCTCACTGATCACCAATGTAAGGAACATTCTTCTCACTGATCACCAATGTAAGGGACATTCTTCCCACTGATCACCAATGTAAGGAACATTCTTCCCACTGATCACCAATGTAAGGAACATTCTTCCCACTGATCACCAATGTAAGGGACATTCTTCTCACTGATCACCAATGTAAGGATCATTCTTCCCACTGATCACCAATGTAAGGAACATTCTTCTCACTGATCACCAATGTAAGGAACATTCTTCCCACTGATCACCAATGTAAGGAACATTCTTCTCACTGATCACCAATGTAAGGAACATTCTTCTCACTGATCACCAATGTAAGGAACATTCTTCCCACTGATCACCAATGTAAGGGACATTCTTCTCACTGATCACCAATGTAAGGAACATTCTTCTCACTGATCACCAATGTAAGGAACATTCTTCCCACTGATCACCAATGTAAGGAACATTCTTCCCACTGATCACCAATGTAAGGAACATTCTTCTCACTGATCACCAATGTAAGGGACATTCTTCTCACTGATCACCAATGTAAGGAACATTCTTCCCACTGATCACCAATGTAAGGAACATTCTTCTCACTGATCACCAATGTAAGGAACATTCTTCCCACTGATCACCAATGTAAGGGACATTCTTCTCACTGATCACCAATGTAAGGAACATTCTTCTCACTGATCACCAATGTAAGGAACATTCTTCTCACTGATCACCAATGTAAGGAACATTCTTCTCACTGATCACCAATGTAAGGAACATTCTTCTCACTGATCACCAATGTAAGGAACATTCTTCTCACTGATCACCAATGTAAGGAACATTCTTCCCAATGATCACCAATGTAAGGAACATTCTTCTCACTGATCACCAATGTAAGGAACATTCTTCCCAATGATCACCAATGTAAGGAACATTCTTCTCACTGATCACCAATGTAAGGAACATTCTTCCCACTGATCACCAATGTAAGGAACATTCTTCTCACTGATCACCAATGTAAGGATCATTCTTCTCACTGATCACCAATGTAAGGAACATTCTTCCCACTGATCACCAATGTAAGGAACATTCTTCTCACTGATAACCAATGTAAGGAACATTCTTCCCACTGATCACCAATGTAAGGAACATTCTCCTCACTGATCACCAATGTAAGGAACATTCTTCTCACTGATCACCAATGTAAGGAACATTCTTCCCACTGATCACCAATGTAAGGAACATTCTTCTCACTGATCACCAATGTAAGGAACATTCTTCCCACTGATCACCAATGTAAGGAACATTCTTCCCACTGATCACCAATGTAAGGAACATTCTTCCCACTGATCACCAATGTAAGGAACATTCTTCTCACTGATCACCAATGTAAGGAACATTCTTCTCACCGATCACCAATGTAAGGAACATTCTTCTCACCGATCACCAATGTAAGGAACATTCTTCTCACTGATCACCAATGTAAGGAACATTCTTCTCACCGATCACCAATGTAAGGAACATTCTTCTCACTGATCACCAATGTAAGGAATATTCTTCTCACTGATCACCAATGTAAGGGACATTCTTCTCACCGATCACCAATGTAAGGAACATTCTTCTCACTGATCACCAATGTAAGGATCATTCTTCCCACTGATCACCAATGTAAGGAACATTCTTCTCACTGATCACCAATGTAAGGAACATTCTTCCCACTGATCACCAATGTAAGGAACATTCTTCTCACTGATCACCAATGTAAGGAACATTCTTCTCACTGATCACCAATGTAAGGAACATTCTTCCCACTGATCACCAATGTAAGGGACATTCTTCTCACTGATCACCAATGTAAGGAACATTCCTCTCACTGATCACCAATGTAAGGAACATTCTTCCCACTGATCACCAATGTAAGGAACATTCTTCCCACTGATCACCAATGTAAGGAACATTCTTCTCACTGATCACCAATGTAAGGGACATTCTTCTCACTGATCACCAATGTAAGGAACATTCTTCCCACTGATCACCAATGTAAGGAACATTCTTCTCACTGATCACCAATGTAAGGAACATTCTTCCCACTGATCACCAATGTAAGGGACATTCTTCTCACTGATCACCAATGTAAGGAACATTCTTCTCACTGATCACCAATGTAAGGAACATTCTTCTCACTGATCACCAATGTAAGGAACATTCTTCTCACTGATCACCAATGTAAGGAACATTCTTCTCACTGATCACCAATGTAAGGAACATTCTTCTCACTGATCACCAATGTAAGGAACATTCTTCCCAATGATCACCAATGTAAGGAACATTCTTCTCACTGATCACCAATGTAAGGAACATTCTTCCCAATGATCACCAATGTAAGGAACATTCTTCTCACTGATCACCAATGTAAGGAACATTCTTCCCACTGATCACCAATGTAAGGAACATTCTTCTCACTGATCACCAATGTAAGGATCATTCTTCTCACTGATCACCAATGTAAGGAACATTCTTCCCACTGATCACCAATGTAAGGAACATTCTTCTCACTGATAACCAATGTAAGGAACATTCTTCCCACTGATCACCAATGTAAGGAACATTCTTCTCACTGATAACCAATGTAAGGAACATTCTTCCCACTGATCACCAATGTAAGGAACATTCTTCTCACTGATCACCAATGTAAGGAACATTCTCCTCACTGATCACCAATGTAAGGAACATTCTTCTCACTGATCACCAATGTAAGGAACATTCTTCCCACTGATCACCAATGTAAGGAACATTCTTCTCACTGATCACCAATGTAAGGAACATTCTTCCCACTGATCACCAATGTAAGGAACATTCTTCCCACTGATCACCAATGTAAGGAACATTCTTCCCACTGATCACCAATGTAAGGAACATTCTTCTCACTGATCACCAATGTAAGGAACATTCTTCTCACCGATCACCAATGTAAGGAACATTCTTCTCACCGATCACCAATGTAAGGAACATTCTTCTCACTGATCACCAATGTAAGGAACATTCTTCTCACTGATCACCAATGTAAGGAACATTCTTCTCACTGATCACCAATGTAAGGAACATTCTTCTCACTGATCACCAATGTAAGGAACATTCTTCTCACTGATCACCAATGTAAGGAACATTCTTCCCACTGATCACCAATGTAAGGAACATTCTTCTCACTGATCACCAATGTAAGGAACATTCTTCCCACTGATCACCAATGTAAGGAACATTCTTCTCACTGATCACCAATGTAAGGAACATTCTTCCCACTGATCACCAATGTAAGGAACATTCTTCCCACTGATCACCAATGTAAGGAACATTCTTCTCACTGATCACCAATGTAAGGAACATTCTTCCCACTGATCACCAATGTAAGGAACATTCTTCTCACTGATCACCATTGTAAGGAACATTCTTCTCACTGATCACCAATGTAAGGAACATTCTTCTCACTGATCACCAATGTAAGGAACATTCTTCTCACTGATCACCAATGTAAGGAACATTCTTCTCACTGATCACCAATGTAAGGAACATTCTTCCCACTGATCACCAATGTAAGGAACATTCTTCTCACTGATCACCAATGTAAGGGACATTCTTCCCACTGATCACCAATGTAAGGAACATTCTCCCCACTGATCACCAATGTAAGGAACATTCTTCTCACTGATCACCAATGTAAGGAACATTCTTCTCACTGATCACCAATGTAAGGAACATTCTTCCCACTGATCACCAATGTAAGGAACATTCTTCTCACTGATCACCAATGTAAGGAACATTCTTCTCACTGATCACCAATGTAAGGAACATTCTTCTCACTGATCACCAATGTAAGGAACATTCTTCTCACTGATCACCAATGTAAGGAACATTCTTCCCACTGATCACCAATGTAAGGAACATTCTTCTCACTGATCACCAATGTAAGGGACATTCTTCCCACTGATCACCAATGTAAGGAACATTCTTCTCACTGATCACCAATGTAAGGATCATTCTTCCCACTGATCACCAATGTAAGGAACATTCTTCTCACTGATCACCAATGTAAGGAACATTCTTCTCACTGATCACCAATGTAAGGAACATTCTTCTCACTGATCACCAATGTAAGGAACATTCTTCTCACTGATCACTAATGTAAGGAACATTCTTCTCACTGATCACCAATGTAAGGAATATTCTTCTCACTGATCACCAATGTAAGGGACATTCTTCCCACTGATCACCAATGTAAGGAACATTCTTCTCACTGATCACCAATGTAAGGAACATTCTTCTCACTGATCACCAATGTAAGGAACATTCTTCTCACTGATCACCAATGTAAGGAACATTCTTCTCACCGATCACCAATGTAAGGAACATTCTTCCCACTAATCACCAATGTAAGTGAATGGAAAATGATAAATAGTTTTCATATTTTTTACAAATAAATATGTGAAAAGTTTGTGTGGGGGGGGAGGGGCATTTGTATGGCGCCCCCCTGAATCAATACTTTGTAGAACCCTCTTTCTCTGCAATTACAGCTGCAAGTCTTTTTGGGGATGTCTCTACCAGCTTTGCACATCTAGAGAGGACATTTCCATGGGCGTCCGCAGGTAGAGGCAAGGGGGCTCAAGTGCCCCCCCCCCCCCTGGAATTGGCAATGTGTCTGCACACACACTGGTATCCGTGAGCAGTCCTTGCAGGCACAGCGGGGAGGAGAGGGGGAGCCAAATTGTGAGCTGCACTATGCTCATAACACTCAGGAGAACCTCTTCAGCAACTTGCCCAGCTGTCACACTGCCCCATGCTTTGACCTCTGATACAGCCGCACACTGAACTGAGGCTGTGTTTGCCTCCTTCTCTGTAGCTGCAGCCATACCAGACAGGAGAAGTAATATCCTCCCAGGTTTGGCTGCTGTCCAAGTCAAAGAGATTACAGTCAGAGCAGCAGTGAGGGTGGGCGGAGCAGCAGTGAGGGTGGGCGGAGCAGGAAGATAAAGTTCACTCAGCAGCCACTGTCCAGCCCAACAGTCACCAGAGCTCACCCCAGGCCAGCTTAGAAGATCCTGAATCAAGCCATGGAAGCTGCCATTAGGTGAAGTGCTAAATGATATTTGTAGAAGAAGCTGGGTTAGTGTGAGCTTGTTCTGTGTCATGGTCTGTATGTAATCAGTGCTTGCAGATTACTGTTTAGGCCCCTTTCACACTGACGTCCCGTTCAGGCCCGCCTGTCAGTTTTTCAGGCGGACCTGAACGGGTGCTCCATAGAGCTCTATGGAGCGTCGGATGTCAGCGGTGACATGTCCGCTGACATCCGACCCGCTCCGATCCGAAAAAGTGTAACGGAGGAAAAAGCTATTTTTCCATCCGTCTGCGGATCGGATCGGGTGACGACGGGCACTACGGTCCGTCGTCATCCGATCTCCCATAGGGGAGAGCGGCGCTGTGACAGGTCCGTCCCTGCGCAGTGTGCAGAGACAGACCTGTCATCTCCCTGCTCAGCGGGGATCGACGGAGTGATCCCCGCTGAGCAAACGGATATCCACGGGGCGGATCAGAACTGATCCGCCCCGTGTGAAAGGACCCTTAGTTATTATCCAGCAACTCTGATAAGACCCCAGACCAGGACAATTCTACTACATACCAGGCTCATTACAAATCTGTAATGGACATATTTATGGCTACATGTTTTGATTGCAAAGGAGGTGAGCATCTGCAAGAATTAATTTCTGACTAAGCGTGTGATCGGTTACATATTCTTTAAGGTCAGTTACATATGTCTAAAAATCTCTCACTCAGTTTTAGACCCCTTTCACACCAGGGCGTTTTGCAGGCACTATAGCGTTAGAAATAGCGCCTGCAAAACGCCCTAAAGAAGCGGCACCATTGTGTGCAGTGTGAAAGCCCCGAGGACTTTCACACTGCAGCGGTGCGCTGGCAGGATGTCAGGGAAAAGTCCTGCCAGCAGCTTCTCTGGAGCGGTGTGTCTACCGCTCCTCCACAGCTGCTCCCCATTGAAATCAATGGGGCAGCTCTGTAATACCGCCAGCAAAACGCTGCTATTGCGGCGTATTGCCGGCGGTTTTAACCCTTTTGCAGGCGCTAGCGGGGGGTAAAAATACCCCACTAGTGGCCGAAATGCGCCGCAAATCCGCTGCAAATCCAGCCCACGCTATAGTCGGTGTGGTGTGAAAGGGGTCTAAATCATTTTGGCCATTCTGTATGTAGCTGTTAATATTTTACAAGAAATCTGTATTTTAGGCTAATTAAAGACCCAAAATGTATTTTGCCATCTTCGCTCTGGTCACCGGATAACTTGTCCCGGCACTGGCAGGGCTGCAAGGTCTGTGTCACTGGGCATAATAGGAAACAGTAGCATTTGTATGGCCACAATAGGAGTTTTAGGCCTCTTTTTTACCCGGCCGATCCGTTCAGGTCCGCCTGTCAGTTTTTCAGGTGGAACCTGAACGGATGCTCCATAGAAGTCTATGGAGCATCGAAAAAGTGGGGGACTGAGGAAAAACGTACTTTTCCATCAGTCTGCGGATCAGATCGGGTGACGATGGACTCTACGGTCCGTCGTCATCCGATCTCCCATAGGGGAGAGCGGCGCTCTGACAGGTCCATCCCTGCGCAGTGTGCGGAGACGGACATGCCCTCTGCCTGCTCAGCGGAGATCACTCCGGCGATCCCGCTGAGAAAGCTGATCTCCACGGGGCGGATCAGCACTGATCCGTCCCGTATGAAAGAGGCCATACAGTATGGACAGAATATCATGTTTATGATATTGTGCCCATATAACTGCTATTGTGCCTATATAGATGCTATTGCACCCATATAGAGGCACACCAGCATCTATATGGGCACAAAAGCAGCTATATGGGCACAACAGCCTAAAGATGCTATTGTATCCATATAGATTTTAAAATCTCCACTGGCTTAAGCCAATGCTGCACCATGCAGGTGTAGTTTTTTTTTTTTTTTGTGATTGATTTATTGCCTAATTGTATGTTTATTTATACCTTCACTTGCTGTGGTCGCTCGCCATGGCAAAACCAGGTACACTCTTTCCCCCAAAAAGTGCCAAATGTGGCAGTGGAAGGGGGGAGGGTGCAAACAAGTGGAGCTTCTCCTTTTGGGTGGAGCTCTGCTTTAACACTCCCAAAAAGCCACCAATAGGGAGGGTAGATTGAAAGTAGAATTCCAGCTTGCGCTACCCTTAAAAACTGCCCCCCTACCCTTACACCTAACACCTATGTGGACTAAACAATTTTCAGACTGTTCCAATCTGGTCATGTTATCTCACCTGTGTGATCCAGCAGCGTATGCAGGGGGGAGGAGGGAGCACCAATAACAACTGTGACATGGGAACCTATGGGTGACATCACCTCCTCAGGCTTTATCAGCTGTCGCCGAAGCGCTTTCTCCCCTGCAGCCACTGTTGACTGACACAGGTAAGATCACACTACCAGACCTTAAAATTATGCCCCCCCCCCCCCCCTGAAAAATGTTCTGCGGACGCCCATGGACATTTCTGCCCATTCTTCTTTGTAAAATATCTCAAGCTCTGTCAGATTGGATGGAGAGCGTCTGTGATCAGCAATTTTCAAGTCTTGCCACAGATTCTCAGTGGGATTTAGGTCTGGACTGTGACTGGGGCCATTCTAACACATGAATATGCTTTGATGTAAACCATTCCATTGTAGCTCTGGCTGGATGTTTTCGGGTCGTTGTCCTGCTGGAAGGCGAACCTCCGCCCCGGTCTCAAGTCTTTTGCAGACTCTAATGCCGCGTACACAGGGTCGGACTTTTCGGCAGAAAAAGTCAGACGGAATCTTTTCATCGGATATTCCGATCGTGTGTGGGGCCTCATCTGACTGTTTTTTTTCGGAAAATTCTGACGGACCTGGAAATAGAACATGTTTTAAATATTTCTGATGGAATCAATTCCTATATCGGGAAAACCGTTCATCTGGATGCTGTTCCGACAGACCAAAAATGACCCATGGGCAGCTATTGGCTACTGGCTATTGAACTTCCTTTTTCCAGTCACGTCGTACGTCATCATGTTCTAGACGATAGTACTTTGGTGTGATCATGTGTAGGCAAGACGGCTTCAGTGGAACTCCGTCGGAAAAAAACGTCAGAGTTTATTCTGACGGAAAAACCTGCCATGTGTATAGGGCATAACAGGTTTTCTTCTAAGATTGTCCTGTATTTGGCTCCATCCATCTTCCCATCAACTCTGACCAGCTTCCCTGTCCCTGCTGAAGAAAACCATCCCCACCACATGATGCTGCCACCACCATGTCTCACGGTGGGGATGGTGTGTTCAGGGGGATGGGCGGTGTTAGTTTCCCCCACACATAGCGTTTTGGTTTTAGGCCAGAAAGTCCAATGTTGGTCTCATCTGACCAGATCACCTTCTTCCACATGTTTGCTGCCCCCTCCCCCACATGGCTTCTCACAAACTACAAACAGGACTTCTTATGACTTTCTTTCTCCAATGTCTTTCTTCTTGTCACTCTTCCATAAAGGGCAGATTTGTGGAGAGACGACTAATAGTTGTCCTGTGGACAGATTCTCCCCCCTGAGCTGTGGATCTCTGCAGCTCCTCCAGAGTTACCATGGACCTCTTGGCTCTTCTCTGATGAATGCTCTCCTTGCCCGGCCCGGTCAGTTTAGGTGGATGGCCATGTCTTGGTAGGTTTGCAGTTGTGCCCATACTCTTTCCATTTTCCGATGATGGATTGAACAGAGTTCCGTGAGATGTTCAAAGCTTGGGAGATTTTTTTTATAACCTAACCCTGCTTTAACTACTTGCCTACCAGACACTTCTCATGTAAAAATCATCTTTTTTTTTTTTTTTTTAAACTAGAAAATTACTTAGAACCCACAAACATTATATATGTTTTTTTAGCAGAGACCCTAGGGAATAAAATAGTGGTTGTTGCAATTTTTTATTTTGCACAGTATTTGCGCAGCACTATTTCACATGTTTTTTTTTGTTTTTAGAAAAAATAACAGTTTTGTGCATTAAAAAAATAAATAAAATAAAAAAAAAAACAGTAAAGTTAGCCAAATTTTTTTACATAATATAAATTTCATACCATTGCGCCCACCCTCCAAATGATCATAAAGACTTCAGGGACCATCTGGCCCACCGGAAATCTCTATCGTCATCATCTGGTGTAACGACATATTCGGCGACCCATCGCAGTTTGCTACGGAAGTGACGTTCTGTCGCCGCCATCTTGCTACACCCCACACTCGTGCACAGTAAGGATACACTGAGAAAGGGAAAGCGGACATCTTGTTACACCCACCGAAGTTTTGCATTTTAGACATATTTATAACAGTAAAGTCAGTTTATATAGTGAAATACGGGACTTAGAACTCCGTCTGAATGCTTAGATGTTGAATTTTAAAAGCAGCGAACTTCTGACAGATTAGCAAACCTGTGAGGTGAGCCGGGTTGTAAGTCCTGTATTTCACTATATAAACTCACTTTACTGTTATAAATATGTGTAAAATGCAAAACTCCGGTGGGTGCAACAACATGTCCACTTTTCCCCTTACTGTGGATGAGTGTGGGGTGTAGAAAAATGGCGACGGAACGTCACTTCCATAGAAAACTGCTATGGGTCGCGGAATATGTCGTTACACCGGCGCCGGTCGGTTCTTTCTCCGGCTCACCGATCGCACGTGTGACTCAGTAGAAGCACCGGAGGGTGGCAGGAGTGGGGGGGAGGGGGGGGGTTGTCCCTTCCTTCTGTAAGAATGATCAAGCGGCTGAATAGCCGCTGTGATTGTTCTTATGGTGAAGGGAATCGCCGGCTCTAAAAGAAAATATCTGAATGATGCCTGCAACTGCACCCATCATTCAGATACCCCCACTCATATTCTGTGACGTCATATGACGTTGGGCGGGCGGGAAGCGGTTAAACTTCTCCGCAACGTTATCCCTGACCTGCCTGGTGTGTTCCTTGGCCTTCTATCTATCTATCTATCTATCTATCTATCTATCTATCTATCTATCTATCTATCTATCTATCTATCTATCTATCTATTTATAGATAGATATAGATATAGATATATATATATATATACACATGAGTGAATATTGCACTGTTGAACATTACATAATAGATTTCTTTTATTATATTTTTTGTATGAAGATGGGGATTGGTTGTAGCGGCTGTCTGTCATTGATTTGTGGAGAGTTATTAGTTGGGTCGGGTTCGGAGCATGGAGTTTGTATTTTATATTTGCTTTCTTCTGATGGAGCTGACCCGTACTCGGCCCGTTCTGATCCGCGTCCCGTGATCTCCGACGCACAGCAATCTGACAGATTTACCCCAGAAATAAACTGTGTGAAGAGCGGCCTCATGGAAAATCCTACGGAGGATGAACAGAAGCCGAGACAGAAAGAATTATTTAAACTCACAAATCACCGAATCCCTGGCAGGTTGTCTCTGGAAACTCAGCTCACAGTGCAGAATAATGACATCCTGTCCACACATCCTACAATATGATTGTCAGATTCCCCATCGCAGTCAAATCTGATAGTTGGATGATTACAGCATATGCGGTGTTATCGATCAGATGCAATATGGAAGAGGTATTATCAATCAGATACAATATAAGGGAGTATTATCAATCAGAAAAAAAAACAGAGGATACAATATGAAGAGGTGTTATCAATCAGATAGAATATAAAGAATTATTATTGATCAGATACAATCAAAGGATACAATATGGAAGAGGTGTTATCGATCAGATACAATCAGAGGCTACAATATGAAGAGGTTTTATCGATCAGATACAATATGAAGAGGTTTTATCGATCAGATATAATATGAAGAGGTTTTATCGATCAGATATAATATGAAGAGGTTTTATCGATCAGATATAATATGAAGAGGTTTTATCGATCAGATATAATATGAAGAGGTGTTATCGGCTACCAGGTAAGATGTGAACCCAGGAATGGAGGCTTATCCTCCACCAAAATCTCTACAGAGCCTCCAGCTCCAATACCAAAAACAGGACTGCCTCACAATTTACAACCCTATAAATACTTGATATGGATTGTTTTAAGTATATCATGTGTACTACTGTCTGATACGATGTGTATTCGTATGTGTGAAATATAACAACCGCTGTCTTCTGTCCCCGCTGTCTTCTGTCTCCGCTGTCTTCTGTCCCCGCTGTCTTCTGTCCCCGCTGTCTTCTTTCCTCTACTCCTTATTTTGTCACTCAGCTCTTTCTCCTGTATCTTCTATATCCTGTTTTCTCTCTGATCGATTGTCCGCTTTTCTCATCCAGTGGCTCTGTCTTCACCCCCTCTCTTTCTTTGTTTCTGTAGCCACTCCAGGGCCCTTTCTCTCCTCCATATTTCCTGTCCTCCTCTCTTTCTCTCTCTGTTTCCTGCCCACTCTTTCTCTATTTCCTGCCCCCTCTCTATTTCCTGCCCCTTCTCTCTCTCTATTTCCTGCCCCCTCTCTCTATTTCCTGCCCCCTCTCTATTTCCTGCCCCTTCTCTCTCTCTATTTCCTGTCCCCTCTCTTTCTATTTCCTGCCCCTCTCTCTCTATTTCCTGCCCCCTTCTCTCTCTCTATTTCCTGTCCCTTCTCTCTCTATTTCCTGCCCCCTTCTCTCTCTCTATTTCCTGTCCCCTCTCTCTCTATTTCCTGTCCCCTCTCTCTCTATTTCCTGCCCCCTTCTCTCTCTCTATTTCCTGCCCCTCTCTCTCTCTATTTCCGGTCCCCTCTCTCTCTATTTCCTGCCCCCTTCTCTCTCTCTATTTCCTGTCCCCTCTCTCTCTATTTCCTGCCCCTCTCTCTCTCTCTATTTCCTGCACCCTCTCTCTCTCTATTTCCTGCCCCTTCTCTCTCTCTATTTCCTGTCCCGCCTCTCTCTATTTCCTGCCCCCTCTCTCTCTATTTCCTGTCCCTTCTCTCTCTCTATTTCCTGTCCCCTTCTCTCTCTCTATTTCCTGTCCCCTCTCTCTCTCTCTATTTCCTGCCCCCTTCCCTCTCTCTAGTTCCTGTCCCCTCTCTCTCTATTTCCTGCCCCCCTCTCTCTCTCTCTATTTCCTGCCCCCTCTCTCTCTCTATTTCCTGCCCCTTCTCTCTCTCTATTTACTGCCCCCTCTCTCTCTCTATTTCCTGCCCCCTCTCTCTCTCTATTTCCTGCCCCTTCTCTCTCTCTATTTACTGCCCCCTCTCTCTCTATTTCCTGCCCCCCCTCTCTCTCTCTCTCTCTCTCTCTATTTCCTGCCCCCCTCTCTCTCTCTCTCTCTTTATTTCCTGCCCCCTCTATCTCTGTTTCTTGCCCCCTCTCTATTTCCTGCCCCCTCTCTTTCTCTCTCTTTATTTCCTGCCCCCCTCTATCTCTGTTTCTTGCCCCCTCTCTATTTCCTGCCCCCTCTCTTTCTCTCTCTTTATTTCCTGCCCCCTCTATCTCTGTTTCTTGCCCCCTCTCTATTTCCTGCCCCCTTTCTCTCTCTCTATTTCCTGCCCCCTCTCTCTCTCTCTCTTTATTTCCTGCCCCCTCTATCTCTGTTTCTTGCCCCCCTCTCTATTTCCTGCCCCCTCTCTTTCTCTCTCTATTTCCTGCCCCCTTTCTCTCTCTCTATTTCCTGCCCCCTCTCTCTCTCTCTCTTTATTTCCTGCCCCCTCTATCTCTGTTTCTTGCCCCCCTCTCTATTTCCTGCCCCCTCTCTTTCTCTCTCTATTTCCTGCCCCTCCCTCTCTCTCCTTCTCTCTCTCTCCCCCCGCTCTCTATTTCCCGCCCCTCCCCCTCTATATCTCACTTTGTCAAATCGACCCCCCCCTTTTCTGGCTTCCCTGTTCTCTGTGTACCCCAAAGTCTGACTATTAGAGACATCACAGTGATGCAGCAATAGCAGGAGCAGGCTCCCGTGTCTGTGGATAGGTTACCATAGTAACACGCAGATTTAACCCCACTATAAAGTTAAATGCATTTCATCCTCCGCATGTACCTGAGCCCGCCATGTTTACTGTGTGACTCACTGTAGAATGTCAGCACCCCCGCACTGCACGGCATGCACACGTGATCTGTATGTACATAATGCACACCTGATCTGTGCACATGGAAGGGACAGTCGCATGTATACACTGCAGGATGCAAATGTTCTGTATGTACAGTGTAAGTTATATACACCCTGTGCTCTAAATGTACTACACTACTATAAATAAAGTATAGAGAATGAGTATCACCTCTACCATAAGGTCCTGCAGGGTCAAAATTTGCTCCCAGCAGACTTAAGCCTCGTACACACGATAGGATTTTCCACATACAAAACCTCTGACTTTTGTCTGAAGGCGTGTGCCTGGATTTTTGTCTTGCATACAAACGGCAAGGAACTGTCGGCCAACAAACACGAACGTAGTGACGTACTACGTGCTTTTTCAGCTCTTTAGCTCCACCCTTTGGGCTCCTTCTGATAATTTTGAGTTAGTAGAAGTTTGGTGAGTGTTGATTCACGCTTTTCATTTTGTGCTTTTCATTTTGTGCTTTTCAGTGCTTTTCAGTTTGCGCTTTTCATTTAGTGATTTTCAGTTCGCGCTTTTCATTTTGTGCTTTTCAGCTCGTTTCTCAGCGGCCGTTCATCAATCAGCCATGTTGCAAAATCGAAGGAGATAACGTGTTATTTATTATTGGCCTTGGAGTTATTGCTTTGACCCAAGTCCAGTCCAGGAACAGGTGGATTTCTTGGACCAAAATTAGTTGCTCTATTAATCGTGACCAATTATGTCATATGCCTTTGCTGCGGGAGCTCCAGGAGAATAATCCGGATGATTTTCAGAATTATCTCCGGATGGCAGACCCCTGCTTTCACCAACTCTTGGCATTGCTGACCCCCTATATTAAGAAGCAGGACACATGAATGAGGCTTTTATTTTATTTTTTGGTTGAATAATAATGATTTGATTTGGTATATTTTCTATATTTTGGATGCATAGAATGAACTTTTTGGTTAAGTTCTATTGGCAGATAGCATGTCTAATTTTATTTCTTTTTTTAATGCACAATAAAACAATTGTGTAGAACAATACTTGGCTATGTGTTTTACTTCAAATGACATTTTGGGAGTAGGCAGTTACATTGTAAAAAATACAATGTAAAATTAACAAGGGACACCAACATAATTGTATCTTTGATCTAAAAAATTAGGGGATAATGGTGTTGTGGTAACTTGCCCCCCAAAAAAAAAAAAAGAGAAAAACATAATAATGTTATTCTTGATATCACTAGAAAATAAAAGCCTTTTAAAATACGTTTGCAATAACTCCATCAGTATCACCAGCAAAGCAGCTTCATTATTATTCCATTAAAGAAGAAGAGAATTGTGCGCTGCATTTCCAGAGTTCATAATTTTCCGCGTCGCGAATGTTAATTCTCCGTTAGAGCGCTAGTTTACAAGACCGACCGCTTCTGGCTCGTCCTTGCTTCCGAGCATGCGTGTCTGTACTTTGGACTTTTGTCCGACGGACTTGTGTACACACGCTTGGAAAATCCGACAACACATATTTGTCCGCAAAAAGTTTTAAAGGCTGCCATCCAACATTTGTCCACGGAAAGTCCGACAACAATTGTCCGATGGAGCGTACTGGCGGTCGGATTTTCCGCCAACAGCCTGTCATCACACATTTCCTGTCTGAAAATCCGATCGCGTGTACGAGGCTTTAGAAGAGCCAAAAAGGAGCCTTTTGGATAAAACAGACCCCCGTACAGAGCAGCCATTGGGGTTGATTTTACTAAAGGCAAATAGACTGTGAACTTTGCAAAGTGCAGTTGCTGACAATTGTACAAGAATTACATTTTTTTTTAAAATTTTCCCACAAATAGAGCTTTCCTTTGGTGGTATTCGATCACCACTGGGGTTTTTATTTTTTGCTCTATAAATGGAAAAAAAAGATCGAAAATTTTGATAAAAAATTTTTTTTTTACTTTCTGCTATAAATTATGTCCCCCCCCCCAAAAAAAAGGAATTTAGGCCAATATTTATTTTGCTCCCCATTTTGGTAAAAAAAATCCCAATAAGACAATCAGTCGAATTATAGCGGGATTGCAATATTGCGCAAGGCAATCTGACCCTAATTGACACTTTAGACACTTTGTGGGAACCAGTGACACTTATAAATGATCAGTGCTAAAAATATGCACTGTCACTGTACTAATGACTCAGGCTGGGAAGGGGTTAAATATCTAGGGTGATTAAAGGGTTAAACGTGTGCCTAGCCAGTGTTTATGTGTGTACTGTAAGTTGCTTTTACTAAAGGACGTGGCGCATTTAAACCTCAGTTTATGCTCAGTTTATGCTCTTTGTCGCTAGTAAATTTGGGTCTAGGCTTGTTCAGTAAAACTGTCCTGCTGCAGGCCAGTGCAAATTGTTGCAGTGTGTTAATACCTTTAGTAAAACACCTGCTTGTGCTCTTTTTCTCTACTTCATTTTTCTAAATTTACCCTCGCGAAAACTGGTGCTGCTGGGCAGTTTTACACTGCTATATCCTATGCAGTATCTTTATTTTTGTAGAAAAGCCTGAGCCTTTGCTGCTTGTTGCCAGAAACAGAAACTGTCCTGCTGCTTTCCAGTTTTACACTACTTCGACATTTGTGGTCTATTAATTCTTTTGGTAAAACACCTGCTTGTACTCTTTTTCTTTGCTACATTTTGCTCAGTTTTCCCTAACGGAAACTGTCCTGCTGCTGGGCAGTTTTACACTACTATATCCTCAGCAGTTTGTTAATTTTTGTTGAAAAGCCTGAGTCCATTCTGTTTGTTGCCAGTAAATTTGGAGCTAGCCTTCTTCATTAAAACTGTCCTGCTGCTGGCCACTTTAAAAGTGGCTGTATCCTCTACAGTATCTTCATTTTTGTAGAAAAGTCTTAGTTTATGCTGCTTGTTACTAGTAAATTTGGACCTAGCCTTGTTCAATAAAACTTTTCTGTTGCTGTCCAGTTTTACACTACTTGGACATTTGCGGTCTCTTTATTCTTTTAGTAAAACACCTGCTTGTACTCTTTTTCTCTACAACATTTTGCTCAATTTTCCCTAACGGAAACTGTTCTGCTGCTGGGCAGTTTTACACTACTATATCCTCAGCAGTTTCTTAATTTTTGTTGAAAGCCTAAGTCCATTCTGTTTGTTGCCAATAAATTTGGACCTAGCCTTCTTCATTAAAACTGTCCTGCTGCTGGCCAATTTTAAAATGGCTGCATCCTCTGCAGTATCTTTTTTTTTTTCAGAAAAACCTTAGTCTATGCTGCTTGTTGCTAGTAAATTTGGACCTAGCCTTATTCAATAAAACTGTCTTGCTGCTGTGCAGTTTTACAATACTTCGACATTTGAGGTCTATTAATTCTTTTAGTAAAACACCTGCTTGTACTCTTTTTCTCTACTACATTTTGCTCAATTTTCCCTAACGGAAACTGTCCTTCTGCTGGGTAGTTTTACACTACTATATCCTCAGCAGTTTCTTATTTTTTGTAGAAAAGCCTTAGTCTTTGCTGCTTGTTGCTAGTAAATTTGGACCTAGTCTTGTTCAATAAAACTGTCTTGCTGCTGGGCAGTTTTACATTACTTCCTCATCTGCTGTCTATTAATTCTTTTAATAAAACACCTGCCTATACTCTTTTTCTCTAGTACCTTTTGCCCAGTCTTGCCTCATGAAAAAATCCCACTGCTGGGCAGTTTTACACTACTATTTCCTCAGCAGTTTCTTTTTTGTAGAAAAGCCTGAGTCCATTCTGTTTCTCGTCAGTACATTTGGACCCAGCCTTCTTCAATAAAACTGTCTTGCTGCTGGCCACTTTTACACAGCTGTATCCTCTGCAGTATCTTCATTTTTTGTAGAAAAGCCGTAGTCTATGCTGCTTGTTGCTAGTAAATTTGGACCTAGCCTTGTTCAATAAAACTGTTCTGCTGCTGGTCAGTTTTACACGACTTCAACATTTGCGGTCTGTTAATTATTTTACTAAATTATTTTGTTGAGCGCCTAAGTCCATTCTGTTTGTTGCCAATAAATTTGGACCTAGCCTTCTTCATTAAAACTGTCCTGCTGCTGGCCAATTTTAAAATGGCTGTATCCTCTGCAGCATCTTCATTTTTTTAGAAAAACCTTAGTCTATGCTGCTTGTTGCTAGTAAATTTGGACCTAGCGTTGTTCAATAAAACTGTCTTGCTGCTGTGCAGTTTTACACTACTTCGACATTTGCGGTCTATTAATTCTTTTAGTAAAACACCTGCTTGTACTCTTTTTCTCTACTAGATTTTGCTAAATTTTCCCTAACGGAAAATATCCTTCTGCTGGCCAGTTTTGCACTACTAAATCCTCTGCAGTATCTTCATTTTTATAGAAAAGCCTTAGTCTTTGCTGCTTGTTGCTAGTAAATTTGGACCTAGTCTTGTTCAATAAAACTGTCCTGCTGCTGGGCAGTTTTACATTACTTCATCATCTGCTGTCTATTAATTCTTTTAATAAAACACCTGCCTATACTCTTTTTTTCTAGTACCTTTTGCCTAGTCTTGCCTCATGAAAAAATCCCACTGCTGGCCAGTTTTACACTACTATATCCTCAGCAGTTTCTTTTTTTTTGTAGCAAAGCCTGAGTCCATTCTGTTTGTGGTCAGTAAATTTGGACCTAGCCTTCTTCAATAAAACTGTCCTACTGCTGGCCACTTTTACACAGCTGTATCCTCTGCAGTATCTTCATTTTTGTAGAAAAGCCGTAGTCTATGCTGCTTGTTGCTAGTAAATTTGGACCTAGCCTTGTTCAATAAAACTGTTCTGCTGTTGGCCAGTTTTACACTACTTCAACATTTGCGGTCTGCTAATTATTTTACTAAAACTCCTACCTGTACTCTTTTTCTCTAATACATTGCTCAAGTGCAGTACATTTTGGCCAGTTCAACTTCATTAAAATAGTCCTGCAATTTTATGCTGTCGTATTATCTAGGGTCTTTTAAATCTTAATAAGTGTTTTATAGAAACTGGCCAGGGGCAGGATAGTTTTACATCAGCAAGAACAGGGACAGCCTTTATGAACTACTTCCAGACTTTTATCTGCTGATCAAAGCGGGTCTACAGTATATTGATGTCACTGCTAAAACTGAAAAAAATAATTAATCAACCTGAAATGAATCAGATTGGGAAGCTGCTGCTGTATGTAAGATATGCAGATTGTAAAAGAAAAGAAAAATCAATTCCACGGCCAAACATGTGTTGTCGGTGTACG
Organism: Lithobates pipiens; assembly: GCF_037356315.1. Lineage (NCBI taxonomy): Eukaryota > Metazoa > Chordata > Amphibia > Anura > Ranidae > Lithobates > Lithobates pipiens. The sequence goes on along the minus strand of NW_027507785.1, from coordinate 46,836,736 downwards.
CTGTTTCTAAGAATGCTTGTGAAAATGGTATCATTCCGTAATGCCACGTACAGCTTTCAAGCTGTATAAAACCCAAAAGCAAACATTTATTATATTTCTGCTTACCAAGTCTTAGATGTGATGGCTGCATAAGTTTTCTTTTTTAAGGTTTTCTTTTATGTTCACCTGGCGATCTGTCCAGTAGGTCTGCTGTTTTTCAACAGAACAAGCTGTCCTACAAATGTAGCAGTTAGAGTATTGAGATAATACAGTTTTAGTCTTGGATTTAATACCACTTTTAAGGCATCTCCTAAGCATGCTATTTAAAGGAGCTTGTGTAAGTTTAATATGACTTAGTAGCTGGTGGAGAAACCCTTGTTGGGAAGCACGTTTCTTGTAGTTGGTGACCAGGTTTGCACACATCTCAGGAGGGGTTTTGGTCCACTTTTCTTTACAGATCTTCTCCAAATCCTTAAGGTTTCTTGACTGTCGCTTGGCAACTCAAAGTTTCAGCTCCCTCCACAAATTTTCTATAAGATTAAGGTCTGGAGGCTGGCTAGGCCACTCCATAAACCTTAATGTGCTTCTTCTTGAGCCACTCCATTGTTGCCTTGGCGGTATGTTTTGGGTCATTGTCATGCTGGAAGACCCATCCACCACCCATCTTCAGTGTTCTGGCTGAGGGAAAAAGGTTCTCATCCAAGATTTTACAATACCTGGCCCCTCAAAGTCGGCCTGGACCTTTAGCAGAGAAACAGCCCTAGAGCATCATGTTTCCACCTCCGTGTGTGACTGTAGGGTCGGTGTTCTTAGGATCATAGTCAGAATTTTTCTTCCTCCAAACAAGTCGAGTTAAAGCGGGAGTCCACCGGGACTCCGCGTTTTTTTTTTTTTTTTAAAAGCCAGCAGCTACAAATACTGCAGCTGCTGACTTTTAAATAGTGACACTTACCTGTCCAGCGCGCCCACGATGTCGGCACCCGAAGCCGATCGCTCGCTCGTGCCGCCGCCATCTTGGGTATGGGAATCAGGAAATGGAGCCTTTCGGCTTCATTTCCCGGTTCCCTACTGCGCATGCGCGAGCCGCGCGGCGCAATCCGGACGGTCCCCGCTGCCTCTGGGAGCTGTGTGTTTCCCAGCAGGCAGCGGGGCACTTGCTGAAGGGGGCGGGCGCTTGCGGAAAGGGGCGTAACGTACGCCCCTTTCCGCAGAGAGCTAGCCCGGAAGTGGGTGCAGTTACCTGGATTCCGATGAGCGGAGGTCCATTTTAGGGTGGACCTCCGCTTTAATGCCAAAGAGCTCAATTATGGTCTTATCTGGCCACAGCACTTTCTCCAAATCCTTCTCTGAATCATTTAGATGTTGGTTGGCAAACCTCAGACAGGCCTGTACATGTGTCTTCTTGAGGAGGAGGACCTTGCGGGCGCTGTAGGATTTCGATCCATGGTGGCATATTGTGTTACGAATGGTTTGTTTGGTGTCCCAATGCCTTGAGATCATTCACAAGCTCCTCCTGTGTATTTCTGGGCTGATCCCTCACTTTTCTCATGACCATCCTCACCCCATGAGGCGAAACCTTGTATGGAGCTCCAGACCGAGAGCGATTGATAGTTATTTTGTATTTCTTCCATTTGCGAATAATCGCTCCAACAGTTGTCTCCTTTCCACCAAGATTATTGCTGATGGTCTTGTAGCCCATTCCAGCCCTGTGCAGGTCCACAATCTTGTCCCTGATGTCCTCTGACAGATCTTTGGTCTTCCCCATGATGGTGAGGTTTGAATGAAAGAAAGAGATTCTGTGGACAGGTATCTTTTATACACAAAACGCGTTGTCGTTAGGAGCACCTTCTTACATTGACGGGACTAATCTGTGTGCCACATGAGCACCTACTGTAGCCAGTCTGTGGGGGGCAGAATTATTGTTGGTTGGTAGGGGATCAAATAATTATTTTGCTCACTGACCTGCAACCCAATTTATAACATTTGTATTGTGTGTTTAGTCTGGATTTTTGGTTGATATTCTGTCTCTAGCATTTAAAATACACGTATGATAAAAAATTATAGACCCTTCATTTCTTTGTAAGTGGGGAAACTTACATAATCTGCAGGGGATCAAATCATTATTTTCCCCACTGTGTTTTGACATGGACACATGCCCCCATGGCAGTGGCCAGCTTCCTGTATCTTTTTTAACAGGAGTTTGTCCATTAGCCTTAAAATTTGCCAGAATTTAAAGCCTAATGCCGCGTACACACGACCGGACTTTTCGAGGGACTAGGTCCGACGGACTTTCGGCTGAGTTCTGACGGACTTTCCGAATGAACGGACTTGGCCACACACAATCACACCAAAGTCCGACGGATTCGAACGTGATGACGTACGACCGGACTAGAATAAGGAAGTTCATAGCCGGTAGCCAATAGCTGCCCTCGCGTTGGTTTTTGTCCGTCGGACTAGCATACACACGAGCGGATTTCTCGGTAGGAACTGGTCCGGCGGAGTTCCGGCGGAAAAATTTGAAACATGTTCCATTTCTAAAGTCTGTCGGATTTTTGCAAATCAAAAGTCCGCTGCAGCCCACACACAATCGAATGGTCCGCCGGAATCGTTCCGTCGGACCTTTGATGTCGAAAAGTCCGGTCGTGTGTACGCGGCATTAGGCTATAGGTGTGACCAGGCGTGGGAATTTTCCACTTTTTTTTTACATGGTCCCGCACATTGCCTGTAGGGCAGCCAATTCATTTTAATAGCCTGCTCTACATATGAAACACACAGAAAAGAAGTCCATGACTCTTTTCCAAAAATGCACCGCACCATGCGGCCCTATTGGGTCGCAGGGGGATTTGGGCCCATTGGAAACTGCCTGTGAGCATCCTCGCATTTCCAGGTCCCCCCGCCCCCTCGCTCTGCTCCTCATGCCTCTCAGACTACAAATCCCAGAGACCCCCACACCCAACTAGGGGGTTGGTATAGCTCATGTAATGGTAAGTTTAGAGGATCGGGTGTATGCTGTGAATTGGGCACCAGAAGGGGCCCACAAGGGCCAGCGGGCTCACTCCCTCTATGCAAAGTTTTACCCTAAATACTGGAGATGGGAAGAGCCCAGATATTGCCTGCAGGGGGGTGCTGTTTGGAAAGGGGATCCAAGGGGTGCAGAGTGAGGTGTAATTGAAGATGCATTGTGCAGGATAATGGGGGGTACATGGGCAGTGCAGGGGGAGTCACTGGGAGGGGTGGCCCTGCTAATCAGGTTGTATGGGGCCCTATGATTTGTAATAGCAGCCCTGCTCATATTTCATAGTATGGTTCAATCTAACAGAGATTGTATAGAGTTTGTGCCATCAAATTGTAATGTGTATGGCCAGTTTTACTCACCGATCCGTCACACCAGGATGGCAAAAAAGCCATCACTAGACTGCTGCCGACACTGAACGGCTCTTCGCTTTTTACACTGAATGTATTTCAGGAGGTTAAAGTGTTGAATGCAGCAAGCCTGTCCCCCCGGGGAAAACTGCAATGTGCTCTCCGTGTAAAGGGCACTCTGTCACATTGTTTTATATCGGAGGGTGAAGAGGACCGGACACAGAATATTAATGCCGCAACTTCTGATTCACAATTTGCTCTTCCTGCACTGACCCAAAAAACCCGACAACTGTGGTGACCCCGTGATCCCACCCTGGACGGAGGTGACACTATCTCAGACACAGAAAATGATCATCTATAAATGATAAAAGTTCTATAAATACACGGTGCCCTCCACAAAAATAAATATAAAAATCAAAAACAGCGACTTGAAAAAACCCCAAAGAATGACATAAAGCAAACTACATATAAAGAAGTGCTACAATGTTACAATGTTTAGAAATACTGACAATTATCCCACATAAGAGGAATCAAAGAAACAAGTGAAATCGAATCATCATTTTTATTATACAGGGTTGCATGTTACATGGCTACATAGTTAGTCAGGTTGAAAAAAGACACAAGTCCATCTAGTTCAACCAGTGAACAAATAAAATAAATAATTCATGCAATACTATAGGGCTGATCTACTAAAACTGGAGCATGCAAAATCTGGTGCAGCTCTGCATAGAAACCTGGCATTTTGTTTATTGTCAAAGCTTAATTGAACAATGGGGAAAAAATCTAATGTTCGATATCTATACTGGTATGGACTGGGTAATGGGTTAGGATCTATACCGATATGGACTGGGTAATGGGTTAGGATCTATACCGATATGGACTGGGTAATGTTTTAGGATTTATACTGATATGGACTGGGTAATGTTTTAGGATTTATACTGATATGGACTGGGTAATATGTTAGTAATTAAACTGATATGGACTGGGTAATGGGTTAGGATCTATACCGATATGGACTGGGCAATGTTTTAGGATCTATACTGGTATGGACTGGGCAATGTGTTAGGATCTATACTGGTATGGACTGGGTAATGTGTTAGGATCTATACTGGTATGGACTGGGTAATGTGTTAGGATTTATACTGATATGGACTGGGTAATGTGTTAGGATCTATACTGGTATGGACTGGGCAATGTGTTAGGATCTATACTGGTATGGACTGGGTAATGTGTTAGGATCTATACTGGAATGGACTGGGCAATGTGTTAAGATCTTTAATGGTATGGACTGGGTAATGTGTTAGGATCTATACTGGTATGGACTGGGTAATTTGTTAGGATCTATACTGGTATGGACTGGGCAATGTGTTAGGATCTTTACTGGTATGGACTGGATAATGTGTTAGGATCTATACTGGTATGGACTGGGTAATGTGTTAGGATCTATACTGGTATGGACTGGGTAATTTGTTAGGATCTTTACTGGTATGGACTGGATAATGTGTTAGGATCTATACTGGTATGGACTGGGTAATGTGTTAGGATCTATACTGGTATGGACTGGGTAATTTGTTAGGATCTATACTGGTATGGACTGGGCAATGTGTTAGGATCTTTACTGGTATGGACTGGGTAATGTGTTAGGATCTATACTGGTATGGACTGGGTAATTTGTTAGGATCTATACTGGTATGGACTGGGCAATGTGTTAGGATCTTTACTGGTATGGACTGGATAATGTGTTAGGATCTATACTGGTATGGACTGGGTAATGTGTTAGGATCTACACTGGTATGGACTGGGTAATGTGTTAAGGTCTTTACTGGTATGGACTGGGCAATGTGTTAGGATCTTTACTGGTATGGACTGGATAATGTGTTAGGATCTATACTGATATGGACTGGGTAATGTGTTAGGATCTATACTGGTAAGGACTGGGTTATGTGTTAGGAAGGAAAGGACACCATATCGTTTGATGGAAATGAAAATGATCAACCTACAGAGGGCTGAATTCGAAGACACTCCGAAAATCAAAGTGAAAAAATGATGCAGCAGGCTAATACATTTTGCTGAAATTTCATTGCAGCAACTCAAAATAGTCCTCAGTAGTTTGTACACCCCCCACGTGCATGTATACATGTCTGATGACGTCGGGGCATGCTCCTAATGAGACAACGAATGGTGTCCTGGGGTATTTCCTCCCAGATCTGGACATCACTGAGCTCCTGGACAGACTGAGGTGCAACCCGGCAGCGTCGGATGGACTGAAACCTAATATCCCTGAGGTGTTCTGTTGAATTTAGGTCAGACAAGTGCGGGGGATATTCATTGGTATCAATTCCTTCATCCTCCAGGAACTGGCTGCATACTCTCGCCATATGAGGCTGGGCTTTGTTGTGCACCAGGAGGAACTCAGAACCCACTGCACCAGCGTAGGGTCTGACATCGGGTCCAAGGATTTCATCCCGATACCTAATGGCAGTCATGGTGCCATTGTCTAGCCTGTAGAGGTCTGTGCGTCCCTCCTTGGATATGTATCCAGACCATCACTGACTTACCACCAAACCTGTCATGCTGAACAATGTTACAGGCAGCATAACGTTCTCCACGGCCTCTCCAGGCTCTTTCACATCTGTCACATGTGCTCAGGGTGAATCTGCTCTCATCTGTGAAAGGCACAAGGTGCCAGTGGTGGAACTGCCAATTCTGGTGTTCAATGGCAAATGCCAATCAAGCTCCATAGTGCTGGGCAGTGAGCACAGGGCCCACTAGAGAACATCGGGCCCTCAGGCCACCCTCATGAAGTCTGTTTCTGATTGTTTGGTCAGAGAAATTGACACCAGTGGCCTGCTGGAGGTCATTTTGTAGGGCTCTGGCAGTGCTCATCCTGTTTCTCCTTGCACAAAGTAGCAGATACCAGTCCTGCTGATGGGTTATGGACCTTCTATGTCCCTGTACAGTTCTCCTGCTGAGAGACACAGCAAACCTTCTGGCAATGGCAGGTTTTGATGTGCCATCCTGGAGCTGCTGGACTGCCTGTGAAACCTCTATAGGGTCCAGGTATCTCCTCATGCTACCAGTAGTGACACAAACCTCTATAGGGTCCAGGTATCTCCTCATGCTACCAGTAGTGACACAAACCTCTATAGGGTCCAGGTATCTCCTCATGCTACCAGTAGTGACACCAACCTCTATAGAGTCCAGGTATCTCCTCATGCTACCAGCAGTGACACAAACCTCTGTAGGGTCCAGGTATCTCCTTATGCTACCAGTATTGACACCAACCTCTATAGAGTCCAGGTATCTCCTCATGCTACCAGTAGTGACACAAACCTCTATAGGGTCCAGGTATCCCCTCATGCTACCAGTAGTGACACCAACCTCTATAGAGTCCAGGTATCTCCTTATGCTACCAGTAGTGACACAAACCTCTATAGGGTCCAGGTATCTCCTTATGCTACCAGTAGTGACACAAACCTCTATAGGGTCCAGATGTCTCCTCATGCTACCAGTAGTGACACAAACCTTTATAGGGTCCAGGTATCTCCTCATGCTACCAGTAGTGACACAAACCTCTATAGGGTCCAGATGTCTCCTCATGCTACCAGTAGTGACACAAACCTTCATAGGATCCAGGTATCTCCTCATGCTACCAGTAGTGACACAAACCTTCATAGGGTCCAGGTATCTCCTCATGCTACCAGTAGTGACACCAACCTCTATAGAGTCCAGGTATCTCCTTATGCTACCAGTAGTGACACAAACCTCTATAGGGTCCAGGTATCTCCTCATGCTACCAGTAGTGACACAAACCTCCATAGGGTCCAGGTATCTCCTCATGCTACCAGTAGTGACACCAACCTCTATAGAGTCCAGGTATCTCCTTATGCTACCAGTAGTGACACAAACCTCTATAGGGTCCAGGTATCTCCTCATGCTACCAGTATTGACACAAACCTCCATAGGGTCCAGGTATCTCCTCATGCTACCAGTAGTGACACAAACCTTCATAGGGTCCAGGTATCTCCTCATGCTACCAGTAGTGACACCAACCTCTATAGAGTCCAGGTATCTCCTTATGCTACCAGTAGTGACACAAACCTCTATAGGGTCCAGGTATCTCCTCATGCTACCAGTATTGACACAAACCTCCATAGGGTCCAGGTATCTCCTCATGCTACCAGTAGTGACACAAACCTTCATAGGGTCCAGGTATCTCCTCATGCTACCAGTAGTGACACCAACCTCTATAGAGTCCAGGTATCTCCTTATGCTACCAGTAGTGACACAAACCTCTATAGGGTCCAGGTATCTCCTCATGCTACCAGTATTGACACAAACCTTCATAGGGTCCAGGTGTCTTCTTATGCTACCAGTAGTGGCACAAACCTCTGTAGGGTCCAGGTATCGCCTTATGCTACCAGTAGTGACACCAACCTCTATAGGGTCCAGGTATCTCCTCATGCTACCAGTAGTGACACAAACCTCTATAGGGTCCAGGTATCGCCTCATGCTACCAGTAGTGACACAAACCTCTATAGGGTCCAGGTATCGCCTTATGCTATCAGTAGTGACACTGACCCTAGCCAAATGCAAAACTAGTGAAAAACGGTCAGAAAAGACGAGTAGGGAAAAAAATGTCAGTGGCCTCCACCTGTAAAACCATTCCTGTTTGTAAAGAAATTAACAAGAGGTGCACTAGATGGGCAAGAATGACATGACCATCCCTGAGGGGTCTGCTTTGTTGGTGCGGTTGTTTGCTGAGATGCACCGATATTATGTAATATTATGTATATAGATATTACTTAAATGCTATTGTCTCATTTTAGATACGTTTTATGTTGGTTTCATGAGCCCTGATGAAGTTAAGTCCGGTGAAACGCATCGGCACATGAACGCCTTTGTTACCAGCATTACTATTTGTGACACCTTTGTATATGAACACATACAATGTACTCTATTGGCACTGTTTTATAACTGTTTCTAACTACCAAAATACATACTAAATGCATGAATTTTAATGTTTGTTAAAGAATAAAACTTTATGATGTTGCTTGCTCCTTGTCTGGCCACTACATTACAAATTTTTTTCCTCCTCCGTTTCTCCAATTTATTTATGGAGATGTGTAAAGTTTCTGACTGGTCCACTTTAAATGTAAATGGTAGTTATCGTTAAATAATACATTGTTGAGGTCTTTACATCGGGGGGACAGCGCAGGGGGAAGGATGGACGGGGGATTCGGTCAGTTGGGATCGGTGAACTCGTCCTGGGCAGATGGTGACAATGCTGCGTTTCTGTAGAATTTTCCAGCGAAGTTCCACAGGAATTGCGACTGACAAGCCGAATTCAGGTCACAGGTAATGGGGGCTGTGGAGAGTCAGGCACGGGTGGAGGCAGCGCGCGGCCCGCGGCTCTCTGTTCCTGGAATACATTATGGGGCTGCAAAAAAATCATCGTGACGCGGCTCTTCCCGAAAGCCAACCCATCTGCTGCTGTAAATACAAGTGTTGCAGATTGCTGAGTTGCAGCACCGGAGCTCGGCATCAATCTGTCAATCACCAGACTCGGAGACATCTGCCAGTGACTGTCCTACACACCGACATCTCTTTTCCGCTTATTTCTGCCATTTAATTATATGCATCGACCTGATTTACTAAAGGGTGAACCGAGGAGGAGTGCAGTAAAGTGAACCTGTGTGCACTTTAAACATGCAGCCATGGACAAGGCATTCTTCTTTTTGAACTCCTCTATTGATGACTTGATGCCCCTCATCGCTTAACACTTTCGTAAATCGAGGTCACCATTGCTGAAGTCCTCAAAGCAACTAGAGATGGAACAACCATAGTGTCAGAAATAGTGCAGAGGTCCAGGCTGTGTATTCATGGTAGGTCATAGCTCTTGCCCTGTATGCTGATTATACCAAAATGGTGAGGTTTAACATCCTTTAAAAGGAAACACAGCAGAGGTACCCGTTCACCATCCAGCATACACATCAGAGCCATTTCACCAAGCATAAACAGTTCCTGGACCTTCCCTCCATTCAAGATCTGGTCCTGGAGCTTCCCCATCAGAACCCTTTCACCATTCAGCAACAGGTCCTGGACTTTTACTATTAGTACTATTGCACTGATCAGTAACAGGTCCTGGATTTTTAGTATTAGAACCATGGCACCGATCAGTAACAGGTCCTGGATTTTTAGTATTAGAACCATGGCACCGATCAGTAACAGGTCCTGGACCTTTCCAATCAGAACCATTCCACCAATCATGAGAAAATACTGGACCTTCCTCCATCAGTACCATCCCACCATTCATGAGCAGGTCCTGGAACTTCCCCATCAGACTCTTTCCACCAATCATGAGAAAATCCTGGACCATCCCAGAACCTTTCCACCAGTCAAAAACAGATCCTGGACCTTCTCTATTAGAACTATCCCACCAATCATGAGCAGGCGATGGGCCTTCCCCAACAGAACCATCCCACCATTCATGAACAGGTTCTGGAATCTTTTCAAAAGAACTGTTTTACCAGTCATGAACAGGTCCTGCACCTTCCTCAACAAAACCATTCCATCATGAGCTGGTCCCACTGAAACCATTCCACTAACTGTGAGCAGGTTCCAGACCATCCCAATCAGAACCATTCCACCGATCATGAGCAGGTCCCAGACCTTCCTCATCAAACTATTCCACCATTCATAGGCAGGCCATGGACCTTCTCAGTGGAATCATTCCACCAATTGTGAACAAGTCCTGGACCTTCCCCACCCCAACCATTCCACCATGCATGGGCAGGTCCTGGACCTTCCCCACCCCAACCATTCCACCATGCATGTACAAATTGTGAACAGGTCCTGGAACTTCTATATCCCAACCATTCCGCCATTCATGAGTAGGTCCTGGACCTTCCCAGTAGAACCAATGTACAAATTGTGAACAGGTCCTGGAACTTCCATATCCCAACCATTCCACCATTCATGAGCAGGTTCTGGACTTTGCCCATCCGAACCATTCCACCATGCATGAGTAGGTCCTGGACCATCCCCAACAGAACCACTGCACCAACTGGGAGCAGATCCTGGACCTTCCCGATCAGAACCTATTCCATCAATCATGAGCATATCCTGGACCTTCTTCATTAGAATCATTCCACCAATCATGAGCAGGTCCTAAACCTTCCACATCAAAACCATTCCCCCAATAGTGAGCTGGACCTATACTTTCCCCAACAATGTCAAGAGCAGATGTATTAATCTGAATATCTGTGTGAGAAAGATACATTCTCCATTAGACAGCTTCTAGGTTGGAGAAGCTTCACATTTTTTTAAATGTATATATATTTTAGGGTCCATCCATATTAGCTTTGTCCACTGCAGAATGTTAAAGAGGAGGGCCGGTTTAAAAAAAAAAAAAATGTAAAAGTCAGCAGCTGCAAACACTGTAGCTGCTGACTTTTAATAAGCACACTTACCTGTCCAGGGCGCCCGCGATGTCGGCCGCCTGAGGCTGACCCGTCCCTCGGCTCTCGGGTCCCGGCGCCGCCATTTTGGCTAAGGGAAACAGGCAGTAGAGCCTTGCGGCTTCACTGCCCGTTTCCTACTGCGCATGCGCGAGTCGCGCAGAGCTTTGTGAATGGGGCGCGCTGTGTTCTGGGACACACAGTTCCCAGAACACAGCACGACCCATTACCCAGAAGACGCCGCACGGAGGAGAGAAGACAGAAGATCTCCGCGGAGGAGGAAGAGGCAGATTAGGATGATGTGCCTAGCAACAGGCATTTCTGGTAAGTTAAAAAAAATATTTTTTTTTTCATTTTTTTTTTTCAGATTTTTTTCACATTTTTAATGTATTTTTTTTTTTTCAAATGAATGTGTGTTGAGTTAGGCCAGGCAATTCATTTGAATGGGTTACCCAATGCACTACAACAGACAAAAACCACTCATGCAACCACAATGTCTCCGCTATGCCTGCTAGTGCTGCAAGGCAGATCTGTCAACAAAGTGCATTGGGGTGCCATTAAAAATGATTGGCATCGCACCAATGCACGTAATGTGTGCTGCCGTGCTTTGTGGTAATGCTTTCATTATCTCAATGAGAGAGTATGAATGGGCCCCTAATTTTTATTTTAATGACTATTGGAGTATATCTGTTCTTCCCTCCTTATGCTGTTTCCAGTTAAAGACTAAATCCACTTTTTAGACCATACTTCAAATTAAATTCATATTTAGTTGTGAAACATGAAGCATGGTCAAATAACCCATCTCCAAATCCCAACCCCCACCCCGTTTCACAGGTTCCACCTTTCAGCAGAATTCTGTGATGATCTGAATTCAGAGTGACTGTAAATGGTACGTCTTCAAGGTCTGGGATCGCCAACAGCTAATTCCTACATGTCCTATCGGCCACCCCAGCAAGGGGACTAAGCAGAGCATGCACCAGCTATCCCTCCTCCCTCTCCATGCTCTGTAGCTGAATAATCCCTTCCTCCAGCAGGCCCATGCTTCTATACGGATCTGAGGCTAACGGAGAACATTGCAGGAACTCATTCATTGCACTGACAATGTTTTGCAGGCTTCACTGCAAAAATGAGTAAATGCACATTACCAAGTAGATCAATGTGGCTGTGTATCCTACTTTTTACATAAGGTGGATGCCGTTCAATGCAATACAGAGCTCCTAATTTCCACAATGGCAAGTGCTCCTTTATCAGTGCAGCCATGTGACCATGATGACCAATGAGAAGCACTAAGGTTTCTTCCTTTGTTAAGGTAGGTGACCCAGAAGAAAGAAGCATTTCCCATTGGACAATATCTTATTAATATCTTATCAATAACCAATTTCCATTGCAAGCATTATGATAGATACTCATTCCGGGGCTGTGTATAGGCCACTACACTGGCAGCATGAGCCATCATGCTGCCAGAACCAGCCAGGAACACAGTACCAGGATGTGACGTTAGAACTGGGTACTGCATTCCATGCTGGATCCAACAGCATGGCAGATCTTTCAAGGTGTCCGACACGCAACGCTGGCCGGCTAGGAGACACCCCGATTGGATAATCTCCTGCTGGACGTCTAATATTGTTTGATGAGCCTGTGTTTTTAACTGTTTTGGGCAATTTTGGTTTGGAAGCACCTTCTTTTGTGTTCTATTGAAGAAAAGGTCCTGCTGGACTACTAGATATACCATGACCACGACAAATGAGAACCTTCACAGAGAACCCTGTTGTTCTTGGTCAGTCAACAGCTGCCTTTACACATTTCAGGGTGATGGATAAAGGTGTTGGTGCTCCCTGTGGGGATATCAATGTTGGAGTATGTTCCTGACACTCATTAGAACTGAAAGAGTGGTTTTGGAGATGCTACAAAATGTCTTCAACATCACAGAACAACTCCAGTTGGACAAGACTAACTACTACTAGATATAGCATGAGCTCGACAAATGAGGACCTTCAGAAAACCCTGTAGTTCTTGGCCAATCAACATCTGCCTTGACACGTTTCAGGATGATAGATGAAGGTGTTGGTGCCACCTGTGTGGATAGAAATGTTGGGATATGTTAGTGACACTCATTAGAACTGAAGTATCTTGGAGACACTAGGAAATGTCTTCAACATTACAGAACAAGTCCAATCAGATGTGACTAAATACTTCTAGATGTATCATGACCTGGAGAACCTTTACAACCCTGTTGTTTTGGACAACCAGCAGCTTGACACATTCCATGATAAAGGCATTGGCTGTGTGGATATAAACATTGGGGTATGTTCCTGACTCTCATTAGCACTAAAGAAGGGGTTTGGAGATGCTATGAAATGTCTTCAACATCACAGAACAAGTCCAATTGGACGTAACTAACTACTACTAGATATATCATGACCTTGACAAATGAGAATATTTACAGAGAACCCGGTTGTTCTCGGACAATCAATATATGCCTCTGCACATTTCAGGGTGATGGATAAAGGTGTTGGTGCTACCTGTATGGATATAATTGTTGGAGTATGTTCCTGACACTCATCAGAACCTTGGAGACACTACGACATGTCTTCAACATTAGAGAACAAGTCCATTTGAATGTGACTAACTACTTCTAGATATATCATGACCTGGATACATGAGAATGTTAAAAGAAAACCATGTTGTTTATAGACTATCAACATCTGCCTTGACACATTCCATGATGATTGGATGAAGGTGTTGGTAAAACCTGTGTGGATATAAATGTTGGGGAATGTTCCTTAATCTCAATTCAACTAAAGAAGTGGTATGGAGAAGCTATGAAAAGTCTTTATCTTTATAGAACAAGTCCAGTTGGATGGGACTCACTACTATTTGATATGCCATGACCTCAGCCAATGAGAACCTTCAGAGAACCTTGTTGTTCCTGGACAATCAATATCTGCCCTGACACATTCCAGGGTGATAGATGAAGGTATTGGCACTACCTGCGTGGATATAAATGTTGGGGTATGTTCCTGACACTCAGAACTAAAGAAGTTGCCTTGGGGAGGCTAGAGAATGTCTTCAACATGACAGAACAAGTCCAGTTGAAAGTGACTAAAGATGAACCATGATCTGGATTAATAAGAACCTTCACAGAGAACCCTGTTGTTCTCAGACAACCAACATCTGCCTTGACACATTCCTTGGTGATTGGATGAAGGTGTTGGTACAGCCTGTGTGGTGGATATACACTCTGGCATATGTTTCTGGCATTCATTAGAACTGAAGAAATGGCTTGGAAAAGCCACAAAACATTTTTAACTTTAGAAAACAAGACCAGTTGACAACTACTACTAAATATACCATGACCTGGACAATTAATGCCGCGCACACACGATCAGACTTTTCGACGGACTAGGTCTGACAGTCTTTCCGACGGACTTTGCAGCGGATGTCCGCCAGACTTTCAAACTAACGGACGTGCCCACACACGATCACTCCAAAGTCCGCTGGTTTCGACTGTGATGACATTCGACCGGACTAGAATAAGGAAGTTCATAGCCAGTAGCCAATAGCTGCCCTAGCGTCGGTTTTCGTCCGAACTAGCATACAGCCGAACTGATTTTTTCGACCGGACTCGAGTCCTTCGGAAAGAGTTGAAACATGTTCTAAATCTAAAGTCCGTGTAATTTTTTGACAGTAAAGGTCCGATGAAGCCCACACATGGTCGAATTGTCTGAGGGATTCGTTCCGTCGGACCTAGTCCGTCGAAAAGTCCTCTCGTGTGTACGCGGCATAAGAACCTTCGAAGACAACCCTGTTGTACTTGGATAATCGACATCTGCCTTGACACAATCCATGGTGATTAGGTGGACGTGTTGGCACTACCTGTGTGGGAATGAATGTTTGGGGTATGTTCCAGACACTTATAACTGAAGACGTGGCTTGGAGAAGAATGGCTTGGAGAAGACGTGGCTTGGAGAAGACATGGCTTGGAGAAGTCGTGTTTTGGAGAAGTGTCTTGGAGAAGTGTCTTGGAGAAGTGTCTTGGAGAAGTGTCTTGGAGAAGTGTCTTGGAGAATAAGTGTCTTGGAGAAGAATGGCTTGGAGAAGACGTGGCTTGGAGAAGACGTGGCTTGGGGAAGAATGGCTTGGAGAAGACATGTCTTGGAGAAGTGTCTTGGAGAATAAGTGTCTTGGAGAAGAATGGCTTGGAGAAGACGTGGCTTGGAGAAGACGTGGCTTGGAGAAGACGTGGCTTGGAGAAGACATGGCTTGTAGAAGTGTCTTGGAGAAGTGTCTTGGAGAATAAGTGTCTTGGAGAATAAGTGTCTTAAAGAATAAGTGTCTTGAAGAAGAATGGCTTGGAGAAGACGTGGCTTGGAGAAGACGTGGCTTGGAGAAGACATGGCTTGTAGAAGTGTCTTGGAGAAGAAGTGGCTGGGAGAAGAAGTGGATTGGAGGTGCTACAGAACATTTTCAACATTATTTGGACTTCTGATATATCATGACCTGGATGCATGAGAACTTTCACAGACACAAAAGGTTTTGTTTGTAAGGCCGCGTACACACGGGCGGACTGTTCGCCCAACTTTGTCCACTGAACAGTGTTTCAGCGGACAGTCCGCTCGTGTGTGGGCTTCAGCGGACAGTTTCAGCGGACAGTCTGGCGAACAAAGTTTTTCGGAATTCCCGTTAGACAGTCCGCTGAAACTTGGTTTCGGCAGACAGTCCGCTCGTGTGTAGGCTTGTTCGACAAACGAAGTTTCGCGAATGCTCAGAAAGGATTTACACGGCGAAGGTTGCATTGCAGTGTATTGGACGTCGAATTTCTCGTCCCGTCGTACGTGCCGTTCACGTCATCGCGCAAGTTTTCGGCGGACTGTTCGTTCGTCGTGTGTGGTCAAGTCCGTTCATGCTAATTTTGAACGGACTGTTTGTCAAACTGTTTGACGAACCGAGTTGAGCGGACATTCCGCCCATGTGTACGCGGCCTTAGTCTGGAAAAGTCGGGATATTACCTATTTTCAACCAGTCCATTTTTCTTCCCCTTGTTTTTCCCCGTCTCTGAGTGATTCTGCTGGAATCTGCCCAGCTGCTGTGGACACGTTTAGTCAGTAAGGCCCCGGTAATTTGTTTTTTCCGTGTTCTTGGGGGAAATCTGCCGCTCGCTTCTCCATTATTGCCCCCTCGAGCTGCGATTCTAATTGAGACGTCTGAGAAAAGTGTAATGTGATTATTTATACATTGGGAAATTGCCGGGCAGAGGCGCGACACGGATCCGAGTCACACCGCGACCTCTATTAGTGACGCGCCGCGCAGCACTCGGGGAGGATTGGTATTACTGAAGACAGGTGACCCCCCACTTCTAGTTGTCAGCGAGGACTATAAGATCCGGTGGCTTCCATGACTTTTGCCTGGGGCCCTCAATATATCTCATTCCTGCAGCCTGTAGCGGAACAGCTAATTGTCCTATTATACTTGCAAATTTATGATCGCTTCTAAACTTATTATGGAAACGCTGTGTCCTAAAATACCGAAGATGTTGTACTGGAGCGGGCTGGTTACAGCGACGAGAGGCCTGCGTTCGCCAATGAGAGCCACAGAATGCCTCCAGCTCCAATTCCTCTTAGCATCTAAAGTGGACCTGTCATCAGATACGTTTCTTCATGTGTATGTGTGGTCCTTCCAGGTAATTGTTACTTCTCATAGAGATAGGGTTGCCACCTTTTCTTCAAGCCAAACCCGAACACTTTGAGTGCCCCAAGGAGAATAGTAATGCGTTGCGCATAGTGTGCCGCAGCGAACAGTGGGTGTGGCCAAATTGCTCTTGCTGACATCATAGCCCTGCTCCCCAGTGAAGCCGATCCTGCCCCCAGACAGACACCCACAGCTCCTGGACAGCAACAGATTTGTGTGTGACTGTCTTGGTTACTTGGGGAGCCACAGCCTGGTCTAAATAATGTGTCCGGGTTTTAGTCCCCCTGAAACCCGGACACGTCCTTCCAGGTAATTGTTACTTCTCATAGAGATAGGGTTGCCACCTTTTCTTCAAGCCAAACCCGAACACTTTGGCGGCCTGGGACACCTTTGAGTGCCCCAAGGAGAATAGTAATGCGTTGCGCATAGTGTGCCACAGCGAACAGTGGGTGTGGCCAAATTGCTCTTGCTGACATCATAGCCCTGCTCCCCAGTGAAGCCGAAACCTGCCCCCAGACAGACACCCACAGCTCCTGGACAGCAACAGATTTGTGTGTGACTGTCTTGGTTACTTGGGGAGCCACAGCCTGGTCTAAATAATGTGTCCGGGTTTCAGTCTCCCTGAAACCCGGACACGTGACTCAAAACCTGGACTGTCCGGGTGAATCATGGACAGGTGGCAACCCTACATAGAGATCATAGTACTCCCTCTGACAATGTCTTCATCTGCTCTTCTCTCCAGAAGGACTGCACCATCTTTGTTCAGCCATCATCCAGAGTCACCACCTACCTTCTGGTTTTAGAGATGACACAATCATGTAAATCCTGGTGCCTGTGGTATTCTTGTTCACAAATGTCTGACACAGAGCAACCCCTACTATGACCTCTCACCTTGTGATGTGCTCAGGGCCGCTGATAAGGCAGTACAGCCAGCCCTCCTGTACTAGGCCCCAGCCCCATAATTTCACCGATCCTCTTCTGCCTACCCCTGCAGCTCTGCCAGCTTCTCCTCTTCTTTCCCCCTCCGGCTGCACTGCAGGGGGATTGGTCCTTGCACATTCACCCCTTCCACCTGTTGTCCGGGCCCCTATCTGTGCCCCTCCTCCCCCGCTTTCCTCCTTTCATCTCCTTCCGGCAGCTGCTGGGGAAAGGACTGTAATAATACCAGTCATTTTCTGGCCCGTTTTATTCCTGAATGAACCCAGTGAGCGATGGGTACCAATCACTCTTCTGTCCATTCATCACTGATGCATAGTAAACTTACTATGCTTCAGTTTGTGAATGAGCAGGAAGCCTTGGAGCGTTCCCTATTCATTCATCTGTGCAGCTGAGGCTACAACAAAAAAAAGGGACTGATAAATCCATGTCCTCAGTCACTTTTTTGGGATGTGAAGCATAGCTCCCAACTGTCCCTGATTTGGAGCAATGTCCCTCTGTCCCTCTTTCCCCCTCAATTGTCCCTCATTTTGGTCTGGTCTATATAGATGTATATAAAATGCATGTTTTATCTTTCAAAAAAGTGCTTTCCAGAGCTAAAACTTTCATCAAAATTCTAAATGACTGCATTTTGTAAATCTTAAAAGCCAATATAAAGGAAAAGTAGTGGTAAAAAAAAGTCCTTCGTGGATTTAATTAACCTTTTTTTTTCCAGTTAAGTCTCCTTTAAGGGGGTGTGGCAGGGGGCGTGTCCTATGCCTACATACATTTGCAAGTAGGTGTCCCTTATTCCCATCTCAAAATATTGGGAGGTGTGCGTGAAGGGGGCCCTGTCAGGTAAGCTGTAGGGGACCCCATGATTTATAACAGCAGCCCTAGATATGCTACAAAGTTGCAATGTTTGATAGCTGGGGGGAGGGGGAGGGGGTGATTGAGGAAATGCTTCCTCCCGCCAGCAGAAGACTGATGACATCATCTCAGCCTAGGCAGAGTCACTGACTGGAGCTCTAACTATTTAACCTACGAGTTTAACAAATTATATTATATTCGGATAATTTAGTTTTTCGCATTTCCTATTATAATTCAACTATTAAATATTATTGTAGTTTCTATTATTATTATTATTATAAACTATTATATTATAGGTCTTGGAATTTGCTATCTAATTTGGCTGTTAGTGAACGCAAGGAATACAAATTTATCCGAAGTAACGAATGCCGATCATAATGAATGATCTGAGAAACTAAAAAAAAAAAAAATTAAACGAATACGAAAATAAACCAATTTTTCAGTAGTGCACATGTCTACCTAGCAGTCTCCACCCACTACAGGCTCCCTGCAGAAAACTACAGGAGGGGGCGGAGACAAGACCAGTCACCCTGCACAAGGAGAGAGAGAGCAGAGCTGTGGGTGGGACCCAGAAGGCTCCACCCACTACAGAAGGGGGCGGAGACAAGACCAGTCACCCTGCATAGGGAGAGAGAGAAGAGCTGTTGAAGGGCCTCAGCAGGCTCCACCCACTACAGGCAACTACAGGAGGGGGCGGAGACAAGACCAGTCCCCCTGCACAAGGAGAGAGAGCAGAGCTGTGGGTGGGGCCGAGCAGGCTCCACCCACTACAGGCTGCCTGCAGAAAACTACAGGAGGGGGCGGAGAAAAGAGCAGTCCCCCTGCACAAGGAGAGAGAGCAGAGCTGTGGGTGGGAACCAGAAGGCTCCACCCACTACAGAAAACTACAGGAGGGGGCGGAGACAAGACCAGTCACCCTGCACAGGGAGTGAGAGAAGAGCTGTTGGAGGGGCTCAGCAGGCTCCACCCACTGCAGGCAACTACAAGAGGGGACAGAGACAAGACCAGTCCCCCTGCACAAGGAGAGAGAGAGAGCAGAGCAGTGGGTGGGGCCGAGTAAACTCCACCCACTTCAGGCTCCCTGCAGAAAACGACAGGAGGGGGCGGAGACAAGACCGGTCCCCCTGCATAAGCGGAGAGAGCAGCAGTGGTCGGTCTTTTATGCAGGAAGTCTCACTGCACAGATCTGGAGGGAATACACAAAGATCTCCGAGATCCAGGAAGAATAGACGAAGAAGTATAGAGAATATTCGCGTATCCCGGAGTTCCGCTTCAACACTTTCAATGAAGCTGTTTATTAAACTGAATTGGGACTTTCTAATTTTGGGGTCTATTTATCAAGCCGGGTGAAATCCCAGCGCCTGCTTTCCTTCTCCTTCCTCCTCGTCTTGCCAACGTTCGTAGAATTTCTTCATTGCCGCACTTTTCATTGTTGCGCTCATTAGTCCTCTGATCTGCACACAATGCGCCATTATTAAAGCCGTAAATTCATCTATAATTCATGGCGCTCTCTTCTAAGTGGAATTGCCGGTCGAGTTGGGAAGGATTATTAAACTGCAGCTGGAAGCATTGCTCTTATAGAGCGCAGTATGGCAAGGAACACAAGAACCACGCGGAATAAAATAAGAGCGCGGCCATCGGCGAAAACCCCCAACGCCTTTACATCACTTTTACAGCCTCTGCTGACTAGGACAAAAGACGAGATCAATGATAATGAATTTTCTACTTGATTGTTTCTGGAAAAGGGACATTATTGAGAGGCTCCCAAAGCGTTCCGTACCAGCGGCGTCCACGCTCGCCTGCCGTTAGTTCCACCTGGTTATAAAAGCCGCTTCTGGCCACACGATTGGCTCTTTGTTATCATAGCGAGGAGCGCAGCATCGGCGCGGTCCGGTCTGCGTGTTTAGCCTGCGTCTGTTCAATCCAGTGCCGGATTACCAAAGAGGCACAGTAGGCACCGGCCTATGGGCTCCAAGCTGTTTACCAACTTAACACCCGGCCAATTCTGACATTTATCCCCGACATGTAAAAATCAGCATTTTTTATTTATTTTTTTGCTAGAAAATGACTTAGAACCCCCAAACTTTGTATTTTTTGTTTTTTTAAGCAGAGACCCTGGAGAATTAAATGGTGGTAATTGCAATGTTTTTTTTATATTGCATGATATTTGTACAGCGGTTTATCAAATGCAATTTTTCAGGACAAAAAAAAAAAACACACTTTTTTGAGTTTTAGTGAACACAAACACAATATAATACAACATTTGTTGGTAGAACAAATGTTACGTTGAGTAAATAGATACCTCACGTATGCATTAAGGAATGCATTAAAGTGATTGTAAAATCTCGTTTAAAGAATAAAAAATAAAATAACAAACATGTTATACTTACCTCCTTTGTGCAGTTGGTTTTGCACAGAGCAGCCCCGGATCCTCCTCTTCTGGGGTCCCTCTTTGATGCTCCTCTTTGGTGCGCCGCTGGTGTCCCGCGATCGGGTCACAGAGCTGAAGAGACGAGGAGAGGTCTGTGTAAACAAACCTCTCCCCGTGCTTCCTAGTGTGGCTGTCCCTGATTGTCTGTTCCCTTTTAGGCTGGGTTCACACTGCTGCGGGGGGAGATCCGGATGTGATTCGCACCTCAAATCACATCCGATCTCCGTAGCGATGCGAGTTCAGCCATACAGATAGTATGGCTGAATTCGCATCGCTCCCGCAGCAAACTCGCACGGGACCCTTTTTTTGGTCCGCAACAGAATCGGATCGCATGGGGGTTCACACCATGCGATCCGATTCCTGTGCGAGTCGGCAGATCGCACTGCGATATGCGGACGGATCTGGGGGTGTCATTAACATTTCATTGACACTCCCAGCCATCCGCATAGGGCAGTGTGAACTGCCGGCGGGAGTAATGCGATGCGGGAAAACGCCGCGGATTCGCGGCGTTCCCGCATCGCAGCGGTGTGAACCCGGCCTTATAGGGAAAGACGATCAGTGACGTCACATGCCAGGCCACGCCCCCCTACAATAAAAAAAAAAACACATAACATCACACATAATCCCTACACTGCCCCCTAGTGGTTAACTCATTCACTGCCAGTGTCATTTACACAGGAATCGGTGCATTTAAATAGCACTGATTGCTGTATAAATGACAATGGTCCCAAAAATGTGTCAAAAATGTCCGATGTGTCCACCATAATGTCGCTGTCGCAAATAAAAATCGCTGATCGCCGCCATTACTAGTAAAAAAATATATATTAATAAAAATGCTATAAAACTATCCCCTATTTTGTAAACGCTATAACTTTTGCGCAAACCAATCAATAATCGCCATTTGCGATTTTTTTTACCAAAAATGTATAGAAGAATACGTATCGGCCTAAACTGAGGAAAAAAAATGTTTTTTTATATATTTTTGGGGGATATTTATTATAATAAAAAGTAAAAAATATTGAATTGTTTTCAAAATTGTCGCTCTATTTTTGTTTAAAGCGCAAAAAATAAAAAACGCAGGAGTGATCAAATACCACCAAAAGAAGGCTCTATTTGTGGGGAAAAAAAAGGCCACCAACTTTGTTTGGGGGCCGCGTCGCACGACCGCGCAATTGTCAGTTAAAGCGATGCAGTGCCGAATCGCAAAAAGGGGCCTGGTCCTTTGGCTGCAAAATTGTTTTTTTAGTCAGTAAGGAAGGCAGGGATCCTGTGTTCCCCTAGTACAAGCACCTCCCCCACAGTTAGAAAACACATTTTAGACACACAGCTAACCCTTTGATCGCCCCTGATGTTTAACCCCTTCCTAGCCAGTGTCATTAGTACAGTGACAGTGTATATTTTTAGCACTGATCTCTGTATTAGTGTCGCTGGTTCCCTAAAAAGTGTCAAAAGTGTCAGTTAGGTGTCCGATTTGCCTGCTGCAATACCACAGTCCCGCTATAAGTCGCTGATCGCCGCCGTTACTTGTAAAAAAAAAAATCAAAAAACACATTTATTTCAATGGGTGCAGAAATAAACGCAACAAAAAAAAAAGCACTACTTGTCTGCGTCTTTGGTGCAATTTGAGTGCCATAGAATGCAGTGTAAAATCACAAAAATCGCATAAGCATGTCCCAAGGAAGTTGCAAGAAAACTGCAAGCACGGAGTCAAGGAAATTACAAGCAAGTCGCATTACTTTTGGGTCGGAGCAGTATGCTGCAGAGGGACCCTTTCACATGTTCTGCAGCGGGATCACTTGCTGCTGTCTTGCCCCCCCCCCCCCCCCACGGTGGAAAAACGCAAAGGCCCGGGCACAAGCGCCAGTTACTCCACTGGTATAACCACTTCGACTTTAGGTCATTTATATGCTGAGGAAGCATTTCCTCAATCTCTTACCCCCCATAGTAGTTTGCAACATTGTAACTTTGTAGCCATTCACAAGGTGCATTTATGCGACTATTGCGAATACAGACACTCGACGGTCTATTTAAAAAAAAAAATTTGCTTCGCCATTGGTCCAGCGAATCTTCAACAAAAAACACGTATCTGCTACCTGCACTTGGGATGCCATTAATAATTAATCGCACCGCAAAGCGCAACCCGCGTCTGCAGTGTGTTTCAGAAAATGCAAGTCAAAGCGCACTATTTTTTTGTGTTTTGTGGCACGTTTAGGAAACGCTCAGGCGTGAATGCAGCCTTATGGGCAGAGAGAAAATACTGGGTGGAGCTGGGGAGCAAAGGAAATGTTTATGTCTTTGTAGCAGTGGGATACAATGTAACAATTCAAATGATGCCATCAGTTTGCTGCAGGATGGAGGCATTTCCTCAGTCTCCTCTCCTCTCCTGCAGATTGCAACATTGTAACTTTGGAGCAAGTCAGAAGGTGCATCTCAAAGATGTATGCTTTGTTGGTTGTACCTCCGGAGGACTTTCGGTTGCCTTATATGGTAACGAAATGTGAGCAGGACCTTTTCGGAAAGGTCAACGCATTAACATAACGCATTCTGTATTTAAAACAGCGATCTGCACGAAAATGCAGGAAAATCATTTTAAGATTCTCTCCCAATGGTGTAGGACCCCAGTTGTACTTCATAGATGCTTCCCGAATATTTCAGACAGCTGTTGGCGATGTCAAGAGGAACGGAGGACACTATTACATATTTTTTGGTCCTGTCCTAGACTTGGGAATTTTTGGAAAGAGGTCTGGAAGATCACTCAAAAATTTTAGTGATCATGAAAATTCCGGAAGAACCGGCATTTTTCTTATTGTATGTTTCCGAAATTCTCCCCAAGACATATAAAAAGTCAATTTTGACCCATATACTGAATACAGCTAAGGCCTGCACCCCCCTTACCTGGAAACAGACATGACCCCCTTCAGTGGGACTGTGGTTTAGGAAAGTAAAGAGATTGAATCGGATGAAAGACTTTGTTTGGACATCTCAACAAAAACGAGAAATATACATGAAAACTTGGTCATTATGGAACTTCTTTATTAATTCAGAGGAAGGAGGAAAACTTATTGATGGGGGAGCCCTACTAGTTGAGGGAATTAGAAACTGGCCCACCAGT
Source organism: Lithobates pipiens (assembly GCF_037356315.1). Lineage (NCBI taxonomy): Eukaryota > Metazoa > Chordata > Amphibia > Anura > Ranidae > Lithobates > Lithobates pipiens. The sequence continues at coordinate 46,812,918 of NW_027507785.1, read as the reverse complement.
ACTGACTGGATTTGGAGGGAGAGGGGTTTCCCTTTGCCAGCTACCCATCACCACCACCACAACCATCATCATTATCACCACCATCATCACCTTCATCACCATCATCATCATCACTGTCATCACCACCACCATCATCATCACCACCACCACCACAGCCATCATCATCATCACCGCCATCATCACCTTCATCACCATCATCATCATCACTGTCATCACCACCACCATCATCATCACCACCACCACCACAGCCATCATCATCATCACCGCCATCATCACCTTCATCGCCATCATCATCATCATCACTGTCATCACCACCACCATCATCATCACCACCATCATCACCTTCATCACCATCATCATCACCACCACCATCATCATCACCACCACAGCCATCATCACCTTCATCACCATCATCATTATCATCATCGTTACCATCACCACTGTCCTCATCATCATCACTGTCATCACCACCACAACCATCATCATTATCACCACCATCATCACCTTCATCCCCATCATCATCATCACTGTCATCACCACCACCATCATCATCACCACCACCACCACAGCCATCATCATCATCACCGCCATCATCACCTTCATCACCATCATCATTATCACTGTCATCATCATCACCACCACCACCACAGCCATCATCACCATCACCGCCATCATCACCATCATCATCATCACTGTCATCACCACCACCATCATCATCACCACCACCACCACAGCCATCATCATCATCACCGCCATCATCACCTTCATCATCATCATCATTATCATCATCGTTACCATCACCACCATCCTCATCACTGTCATCACCACCACAACCATCATCATCATCACCATCATCATCACCTTCATCATTATCATCACCGTTACCATCACCACCGTCATCATCATCATCACTATCATCACCACGATCATCAATATCATCATCGTTACCATCACCACTACCACAACCATCATCATCATCACCACCTTCATCACCATCATCATTATCATCATCGTTACCATCACCACCGTCATCATCATCTCCTTCATCATCATCACTGTCATCACACCACCACCACCATTATCTTCACCACCATCATCACCTTCATCACCATCATCGTTACCATCACCACTGTCATCATCATCCCCATCATCATCATCACTGTCATCATCACCATCACCTTCATCATCATTATCATCCCCATCATCATCACCACTATCATCATCATCACTATCATCACCATTGTCATCAATCCATTGTAGAATTTTCGGAAAGCTCCCATGAGACTCCAGAATTAACAAAGGGAAAAGATTGGATTGATGAACTGGTGAAGGAGAATATTCTGTACTGGGGGAACTGGTGCGGGAGAACATTCTGTACTGGGGGAACTGGTGTAGGAGACCATTCTTTACTGGGTGAACTGGTGAAGAAGAACATTCTGTACTTGGTGAACTGGAGAAGGAGAACATTTTGTACTTGGGGAAGTGGTGTAGGAGAACATTCTGTACTGGGAGGGAGAGGAGGAGAGAGGACTCACTTTTTTTTGGGTGGGGGAGGGAAGAAAAGAGGAAAGGAGGGGAGCAGCTTAAAACTTTTTTTGTTATTACTATTATCACCACCATCATCATCACCAGCACCACCACCACCACCACCACCATCATCACCACCACCATCACTATCATTACCACCGCCATCACCACCACCATCATCATCACCACCATCATCTTCATCATCATCATCTTCATCATCACCATCACCATCATCACCACCACCATCACCACCACCATCATCATCACCACCACCATCACCACCACTGCCATCACCACCACCATCACCATCATCATCACCACCACCATCACCATCATCTTCATCATCACCATCACCACCACCATCATCACCATCATCGCCATCACTATCATCACCACCGCCATTACCATCATCATCATCACCACCACCATCATCATCATCATCATCATCATCACCGCCATCACTATCATCACCACCGCCATCATCATCACCACCATCACTATCATCACCACCGCCATCACCACCATCATCATCATCACCATCAGGACCGGGACAAGGGATGGGCAGGAGGGACAGCTGCCCCTGGCGCAATGGTTTATTGCAGGGGTAGGGGGCACCCTGACCCTAAGGGAAAGGGGGGGGTGCAGTTTGGCATCTTTGCCCTGGGCGCTGGATGACCTTGTCCTGCCACTGATAACCATCATCATCAATCCATTGTAGAATTTTCGGAAAGCTCCCATGTGACTCCAGAGTTAAAAAAAGGGAAAAGATTGGATTGATGAACTGGTGAAGGAGAATATTCTGTACTGGGGGAACTGGTGAAGGAGAATATTCTGTACTGTTTGAACTGGTAAAGGAGAATTTTCTGTACTAGGGAACAGGTGTAGGAGAACATTCTTCACTGGGGGAACTGGTGAAGGAGAACATTCTGTACTGGGGGAACTGGTAAAGGAGAACATTCTGTACTGGGAGAACTGGTAAAGGAGAACATTCTGTACTGGGGGAACTGGTGAAGGAGAATATTCTGTACTGTGTAAACTGGTGACGGAGAACATTCTGTACTGGGGGAACTGGTGAAGGAAAATATTCAGTACTGGGGGAACTGGGGAAGGAGAACATTCTGTACTGGGGGAACTGGGGAAGGAGAACATTCTGTACTATATGAACTGGTGAAGGAGAATATTCTGTACTGGGGGAACTGGTGAAGGAGAACATTCTGTACTGGGAGAACTGGTGAAGGAAAATAGTCTGTACTGGAGGAACTGGTAAAGGAGAACATTCTGTACTGGGGGAACTGGTGAAGGAGAATATTCTGTACTGTGTGAACTGGTGAAGGAGAAAATTCTGTACTGGGGGGAACTGGGGAAGGAGAACATTCTGTACTATGTGAACTGGTGAAGGAGAACATTCTGTACTGGGAAAACTGGTGACGGAGAATAGTCTGTACTGTGTGAACTGATGAAGGAGAACATTCTGTACCAAGTGAAGCCGTTCTTTCTACAGACAGAAATGGATTGAAATCATCCATCGTGAAAACGGCGCGGACTTGGGAATCATTTTGCGTCTTTAACCAATCCACTGACATCGCCGTGTAACAATTAACCGACCCGTCTCAGCAGTTAAGTGCCTGCTAACGATGCAGGAGACATGAAAGATGCATTATCTGAGCCTAAACCCTTCTCATCCACTAATGGTTCACCTGAACCCGCGCGTGTGCGCGCCCTTCCATGACTGGTAAATATCGCTGTTTCTCCATCTATCGGCCCGCGTGCCGCAGATCAATTATTTTGTAGGTCATTAATAAGTAAAAGACAAATACTTCACTCAACCCACGTAATGCGGCTGGCTGAAAAATATACATCACAGCATCGCGTTTCCCCCCTCCGGAGCGCAAAGACGACCGAAAAAAAAAAAAAAAAAAAGACGAGCAAGACAAAGAATGCAGGGAGATAAGAGGACCACGACGATGAATAAAATATGACCCGAGTGGAGTTCACGTGACTGCGCATTCACGTTGTACCAAAGGTAAAAAGAGCGCTTTGATGAAATCATCCCGCGATGCGCTCCCCTCGGCGGGTCGTCTTTTTTTTTCATGAAAAAGGCAGCGCGGACAATCAAGAAAATAAATCAAGAAGTACGGACGCCGCGGATGGAAAAATGTACGGAGAGCTCAAACGGACGGAACAAAGACATAACGAAAGCCGCTAGAAGGGACGTGCGCTGCGTGGCGGCCGTTCGTGCAGCAGCGTGTCAGGGACAGTATTATAGGCGGTGACGTCTGGCATCGAGGACGATCGCACATGGATCGCCTTGAGACGGCGACCAAAACAGCATGCGATGGAGCAACGTGCCGCCACCTGTACTAGCGAATCAGATTTCCTCTTTCATTGCCCTGACTGATGCAAACTAATGAAAGGTGAAATCTTACTGGTTGCTGGGAGTCACTGCAGTTTTAACCCTTTCACTGCACTTTAGGCCCAATTCACAAAACTTCATTTCAGTTCTCCTGCTTTCTATTTATTCTTTCACAGCTGTACCGGCTCCTCTCCCGCATTCAAACGGCTTACTCTGATTTCTCTGCACACTGTGAGATTCTCACCATGTGCGTTAGAAGCTGCGGCAAGTCAGATAAGAGCCCCGTCCCCATTTCCTGGCTGGAGGACGCCCAGCACCCTCTGCAGGGCTGCTGTTAGAAATCACGGGGGGGGGGGGGGGGGCATACAGCCTATCTGATTGCGCCCGACCCATTGCATTGCATTTCAGTTCAATCTCGAAGGCTCAGCATCACATGTGGGCGTTTTCTATGTAAATAAAGACCACCTCAGAAAGGCCCACAAATCCATGCTGACACCCACCTATCAAGGCATTTTAATAATTTGCCTAACTCCTCCCATTGCTTGGGCCAGAGCTGAAAGAGCGCTTGAGAGGAGTCCTGGGAGTACCGGGTGTTGGGATGTTTTCAGAAAGTGATGTACGGGCTCCTCCCATCAGCCGCGATCTGCCAGCATTGCATAGAGAAGCACAGAGACCCCCGTGATGACATCACAGGTACTAAAATAAGGTATACAGTGGAACCTGAAATGGATTATTCTTGTAATCCAAAGCACTCGCATATCAAAGCGAGCTTCCCTATAGAAGTCAATGGAAACAAAGATAATTTGTTCCGCATTGATGCATGCAATACCGCACGTGGCCAGAGGTGGGGAGGGGCACGGGAGAGCCTCAGAAATACTCTGGGGCAGCTCGGCTTAACTCGGAAAGCCTCTGTAATTATTTCTTTTTTTTTTTAAATGCAAGCAGTGTAAGTACATTGTACACTTGTACCAATACAGCAGAGATCAGAGTGAGAGAGGGAGGAGCAGAACAAGGAGATGACCAGCCAATGAAAGAGCAGAATTACCAGTGGATGCTGGTGCTCCATTTTTGGGGGGGGGCAGCAAACAAACCCCCACCACCCGCCAGCCAGCCAGGTCGACACTTAGCCCTTGTACACACGGTCGTTCCGACAACCAAATCCGTCGGATTTTGTCAGACGGATTTTGTCCGAAGCTGGTGTTGCATACACACGGTCGGACAAAGTTGTCGGAAAATCCGATCATTCAGAACGTGATGACGTTATTTCGTTACGACGGGACTACGTTCAGGCTAGTAGCCAATAGCTTTGGTCTAGGAATTTGATCTGAGCATGCGTGGCACTTTGTCCGATCGGAATTCTCTACACATGATCGGACAAAGTCTGATCGGATCATGTTGTCGGAAAATTTTATGGCCCAGCTGGAAAACTTGGTCCGTCGGATACTCAGACGGAAACCGTCCGATGGAGCCCACACACGGTCGGATTATTCCGACAACGCGGTCCGATCGGACATTGTCCATCGGAACGTCCGACCATGTGTACAAGGGCTATGACCCCTTTCACACTGGGGCGTTTTTCCGCCATATTTTCAGGCACTTTAACGTTAAAAAAAGCGCCTGTAAAACGCTTGAAAGAAGCCTCATCTGCAATCCCAATGTAAAAGCCCCGAGTGCTTTCACACTGAGGCGCTGCGCTGGCAGGGCGTCAAAAAAATTCCTGCAAGCAGCTTCTTTGCAGCGCTTTTGGAGCGGTGAATACACGGCTCCTAAAGTGCCCCTTCCCACTGAAATCAACGGGAAGTGCCTGCAAAATGCCTGAAAAGCGCCTGCCAAGTGCTTTTGGCAGCGGCACTTTGAACCCTTTATTTGGCCACTAGCAGGGGTTAAAAGCGGCCCACTAATGCTCGAAAAACGCTGTTAAAGCGCCACTAGTTTAAGCGGCACTTTACGAACGTTTTTCGGGCGCTGCCAGTGTGAAAGGGCTCTTAAAGCACTCGGGCTTTCACATTGGGATTGCAGATGAGGCTTCTTTCAAGCGCTTTACAGGCGCTTTTTTAACGCTAAAGCGCCTGAAAAAAGCCCCCAGTGTGAAAGGGGTCTTACTCCATCCAAGGCTTTCAGTGGTTTCCCTGGGCAATCCGGTCGCTTCTCTTCCTAGCCAATCCGGTCTTAGGACCCGCTTCCTGTCCTGATTGGCTGGGAGTTTGCCTAGGAAGACCAACGCCTCCCAACTTTTTGAGATGGGAATGAGGGACACCTATCAGCAAAAGTATGCAGGCATACTCCCTTAAAAGGAGAATTGTACAAAAAACAAGATTGGTTAAACCCACAAGTGCTTTTTTTGTACCACTACTATTCCTTTATATATCCTTTTGGAATTTACAAATGCAGCCATTTAGAGATCAGATGAAAGGTTTAGCGCTGGAAAACACTTTTTGATAGATTAAAAGTGCATTTTATATACAACTATATGGATCAGACCAAAATGAGGGACAAAGGAGGAGGAAAGAGGGACATTGCTCCAAATCAGGGACAGTCCCTCCAAATCAGGGACAGTCCCTTGAAATCAGGGACAGTCCCTCCAAATCAGGGACAGTTGGGAGCCATGGAAGACAATAGCGAATGTTTATTCCCTAATGTCACAAGCGGGTGGGCTCAGGGGGCAGTGTCCCCCCCCCCCCCCCCCGACTCCCAACCTTTTTGAAGCCAATTAGAGCCTCGGCCCTAATCATGTGCTTCAAAAAGAAAAAAAGAAACTCATAGAAATCCATGCGTCCGGTGCCCAGCATGGAGATGGGGGGGGGGGGGGGTGGCGCCCCTGCACCCCTCATGGACCGCCGCTGAGAATGACTGATACATGAGTTACTCAGTGTGCTGCTTCCAATCAGTGTGCTGCTTCTGCTAGTCACAGGGTGGGGATAAGACCTGCAAGTCAATGTGAAATTGCAGAAAAGTTTAGGGCACTTCCTTTAACCCCTTGGAGCTGGTGCCTCCCAGCCTCTTAGGATGTCGGGTTTATAATCATGTGACCGTTATCGGAAAGCACCAGATCGCAAGTATCGATCGGGAGCTTTCTGTTAGCCACCTGTAATTGTCCCGGGAGCGCGCAGGGTGCACGCTCTCAATGCTGTATTTACACTATTGAATGCAATTATGGGATCACTCCATGCCAAGGCCCACCCACCAAGAAGCCCGTATATTTGCATGTGGCCTGGTTAACCATGCATTTAGCTTTTTCATCTGCAGCTCAATCTCATTTGAGTCTCATTTGGGCTGAAAATAACTGTCATATTGCATCTGATTGAAAATAACTGTCATACTGCATCTGATTGAAAATAACTGTCATATTGCATCTGATTGAAAATAACTGTCACTTTTCCTGGAAATTAGGTTGCTTATTCCCGGTGTGCCAGCTTTGTGAATTGAGCCTTTTGTGCCTTTCTACACAATCCGAGGGCTTTGTATTGGCCGTGTGTGTGATATTCCAGGTCATGCAGCCAGCGTGGGCTCTCTGAGGCTTGTGTTTGGATATCACGCGGCGCGAGGAAGAGAAGAAATGTAGCATGTGAAATGTAACAAATGTTCTTACATGTTGTAATTCGCCAGCAAGATGTCAGATCAGCGAGCTGGCAGATTACACAGCAAAAAAAAAAAAAATCTGCTTTGTGCAGAGCGAGCGGAACATTGGGGACACTCGGAGTGAAGCGTACAGCTGTTCAGAGAACCATATACAGAGATAAAAGGAGCCGGCCTGAGCTCAGTCTACAGGGATCAGGGCTAAAAACAACAGGGGGAAAAAAAAAGAGCTGCATATGGAAAAGAAATGTCAGATGGTGGAGGAGGAAGCAGTGCTGGATCACTAATCTGGGTATAAGATGACAGTGTGAGGTTAATTTACTAAAACTGGAGAGTGCAAAATCTGGTGCAGCTGTGCATGGGAGCCAATCAGCTTCTAACTTCAGCTTCTTCAATTAAGCTTTGACAATAAAACCTGGGAGCCGATTTTACACTCCTCAGTTTTAGTAAACCAACCCCTATGTGTCTTGTCAGATGGTGGAGAAGGAAGCAGCGCTGGATCAGTAAGCTGTATATGAGGCGATGAGGTGTGCCATGTGAAATTGTGGAGGAGGAAGCAGCGCTGGATTAGTAAACTGTATATGAGGCGATGAAGTGTGCCATGTGAATTTATGGAGGAGGAAGCAGCGCTGGATCAGTAAGCTGTATATGAGGCGATGAAGTGTGCCATGTGAAATTGTGGAGGAGGAAACAGCGCTGGATTAGTAAGCTGTATATGAGGCGATGAAGTGTGCCATGTGAAATTGTGGAGGAGGAAGCAGCGCTGGATCAGTAAGCTGTATATGAGGCGATGAGGTGTGCCATGTGAAATTGTGGAGGAGGAAGCAGCGCTGGATCAGTAAGCTGTATATGAGGCGATAAGGTGTGCCATGTGAAATTGTGGAGGAGGAAGCAGCGCTGGATCAGTAAGCTGTATATGAGGCGATAAGGTGTGCCATGTGAAATTGTGGAGGAGGAAGCAGCGCTGGATCAGTAAGCTGTATATGAGGCGATGAGGTGTGCCATGTGAATTTATGGAGGAGGAAGCAGCGCTGGATCAGTAAGCTGTATATGAGGCGATGAAGTGTGCCATGTGAAATTGTGGAGGAGGAAGCAGCGCTGGATTAGTAAACTGTATATGAGGAGATGAAGTGTGCCATGTGAATTTATGGAGGAGGAAGCAGCGCTGGATCAGTAATCTGTATATGAGGCGATGAAGTGTGTCATGTGAAATTGTGGAGGAGGAAGCAGCACCAGAATTATTAAGTTGCTTATGTTGTATATAAGGTGATAGTGTACATCTTATCACATAGTAGAGTAGGTAGCAGCAGTGGATTAGTGAACTGTGTCGTGGAGGAGGAAGCAGTGCTGGATCAGCAATCTGTATATAATGTCAGCGTGTGTGTATTGTCAGATATTGGAGGAGGAAGCAGTGGTGATTCGGTAATCTATAAATAAGGTGATCATGTGAAATTGTGGAGGAGGAAGCAGCGCTGGATCAGTAAGCTGTATATGAGGCGATGAGGTGTGTCATGTAAAATTGTGGAAAAGGAAGCAGCGCTGGATCAGTAAGCTATGAGTAAGCGCTGGTTTTAGCGTGAAACGCGTCAACAATTTTGTTCCATGTTTTTTCCCTTTGCTGTGATGTTTCGTGTGATATGGAATTTTTTACTTGAAGAAATAAAGGCATTTTCATTTTTTACCTAATCCGGAGTGCGGCTGTCCAGAGTTTTGTTCGTTTCCTGTATACTAAGCTGTGTATGAGGCGATGAGGTGTGCCATGTGAAATTGTGGAGGAGGAAGCAGCGCTGGATCAGTAAGCTGTATATGAGGCGATGAAGTATGCCATGTGAAATTGTGGAGGAGGAAGCAGCGCTGGATTAGTAAACTGTATATGAGGCGATGAAGTGTGTCATGTGAAATTGTGGAGGAGGAAGCAGCGCTGGATTAGTAAACTGTATATGAGGCGATGAAGTGTGTCATGTGAAATTGTGGAGGAGGAAGCAGCACTGGATCAGTAAACTGTATATGAGGCGATGAAGTGTGTCATGTGAAATTGTGGAGAAGGAAGCAGCACTGGATCAGTAAACTGTATATGAGGCGATGAAGTGTGCCATGTGGAATTGTGGAGGAGGAAGCAGCGCCGGATCAGTAAGCTGTATATGAGGCGATTAAGTGTGTCATGTGGAATTGTGGAGGAGGAAGCAGCGCTGGATCAGTAAGCTGTATATGAGGCGATGAAGTATGTCATGTGAATTTATGGAGGAGGAAGCAGCGCTGGATTAGTAAGCTGTATATGAGGCGATGAAGTGTGTCATGTGAATTTATGGAGGAGGAAGCAGCGCTGGATCAGTAAGCTGTATATGAGGCGATGAAGTGTGTCATGTGGAATTGTGGAGGAGGAAGCAGCGCTGGATTAGTAAGCTGTATATGAGGCGATGAAGTGTGTCATGTGAATTTATGGAGGAGGAAGCAGCGCTGGATTAGTAAGCTGTATATGAGGAGATGAAGTGTGTCATGTGGAATTGTGGAGGAGGAAGCAGCGCTGGATCAGTAAGCTGTATATGAGGCGATGAAGTGTGTCATGTGGAATTGTGGAGGAGGAAGCAGCGCTGGATCAGTAAGCTGTATATGAGGCGATGAAGTGTGTCATGTGAAATTGTGGAGGAGGAAGCAGCGCTGGATCAGTAAGCTGTATATGAGGCGATGAAGTGTGTCATGTGGAATTGTGGAGGAGGAAGCAGCGCTGGATCAGTAAGCTGTATATGAGGCGATGGGGTGTGCCATGTGAAATTGTGGAGGAGGAAGCAGCGCTGGATCAGTAAGCTGTATATGAGGCGATGAAGTGTGTCATGTGAAATTGTGGAGGAGGAAGCAGCGCTGGATCAGTAAGCTGTATATGAGGCGATGAAGTGTGTCATGTGGAATTGTGGAGGAGGAAGCAGCGCTGGATCAGTAAGCTGTATATGAGGCGATGAGGTGTGCCATGTGAAATTGTGGAGGAGGAAGCAGCGCTGGATTAGTAAACTGTATATGAGGCGATGAAGTGTGCCATGTGAATTTATGGAGGAGGAAGCAGCGCTGGATCAGTAAGCTGTATATGAGGCGATGAAGTGTGCCATGTGAAATTGTGGAGGAGGAAACAGCGCTGGATTAGTAAGCTGTATATGAGGCGATGAAGTGTGCCATGTGAAATTGTGGAGGAGGAAGCAGCGCTGGATCAGTAAGCTGTATATGAGGCGATGAGGTGTGCCATGTGAAATTGTGGAGGAGGAAGCAGCGCTGGATCAGTAAGCTGTATATGAGGCGATAAGGTGTGCCATGTGAAATTGTGGAGGAGGAAGCAGCGCTGGATCAGTAAGCTGTATATGAGGCGATAAGGTGTGCCATGTGAAATTGTGGAGGAGGAAGCAGCGCTGGATCAGTAAGCTGTATATGAGGCGATGAGGTGTGCCATGTGAATTTATGGAGGAGGAAGCAGCGCTGGATCAGTAAGCTGTATATGAGGCGATGAAGTGTGCCATGTGAAATTGTGGAGGAGGAAGCAGCGCTGGATTAGTAAACTGTATATGAGGAGATGAAGTGTGCCATGTGAATTTATGGAGGAGGAAGCAGCGCTGGATCAGTAATCTGTATATGAGGCGATGAAGTGTGTCATGTGAAATTGTGGAGGAGGAAGCAGCACCAGAATTATTAAGTTGCTTATGTTGTATATAAGGTGATAGTGTACATCTTATCACATAGTAGAGTAGGTAGCAGCAGTGGATTAGTGAACTGTGTCGTGGAGGAGGAAGCAGTGCTGGATCAGCAATCTGTATATAATGTCAGCGTGTGTGTATTGTCAGATATTGGAGGAGGAAGCAGTGGTGATTCGGTAATCTATAAATAAGGTGATCATGTGAAATTGTGGAGGAGGAAGCAGCGCTGGATCAGTAAGCTGTATATGAGGCGATGAGGTGTGTCATGTAAAATTGTGGAAAAGGAAGCAGCGCTGGATCAGTAAGCTATGAGTAAGCGCTGGTTTTAGCGTGAAACGCGTCAACAATTTTGTTCCATGTTTTTTCCCTTTGCTGTGATGTTTCGTGTGATATGGAATTTTTTACTTGAAGAAATAAAGGCATTTTCATTTTTTACCTAATCCGGAGTGCGGCTGTCCTGAGTTTTGTTCGTTTCCTGTATACTAAGCTGTGTATGAGGCGATGAGGTGTGCCATGTGAAATTGTGGAGGAGGAAGCAGCGCTGGATCAGTAAGCTGTATATGAGGCGATGAAGTATGCCATGTGAAATTGTGGAGGAGGAAGCAGCGCTGGATTAGTAAACTGTATATGAGGCGATGAAGTGTGTCATGTGAAATTGTGGAGGAGGAAGCAGCGCTGGATTAGTAAACTGTATATGAGGCGATGAAGTGTGTCATGTGAAATTGTGGAGGAGGAAGCAGCACTGGATCAGTAAACTGTATATGAGGCGATGAAGTGTGTCATGTGAAATTGTGGAGAAGGAAGCAGCACTGGATCAGTAAACTGTATATGAGGCGATGAAGTGTGCCATGTGGAATTGTGGAGGAGGAAGCAGCGCCGGATCAGTAAGCTGTATATGAGGCGATTAAGTGTGTCATGTGGAATTGTGGAGGAGGAAGCAGCGCTGGATCAGTAAGCTGTATATGAGGCGATGAAGTATGTCATGTGAATTTATGGAGGAGGAAGCAGCGCTGGATTAGTAAGCTGTATATGAGGCGATGAAGTGTGTCATGTGAATTTATGGAGGAGGAAGCAGCGCTGGATCAGTAAGCTGTATATGAGGCGATGAAGTGTGTCATGTGGAATTGTGGAGGAGGAAGCAGCGCTGGATTAGTAAGCTGTATATGAGGCGATGAAGTGTGTCATGTGAATTTATGGAGGAGGAAGCAGCGCTGGATTAGTAAGCTGTATATGAGGAGATGAAGTGTGTCATGTGGAATTGTGGAGGAGGAAGCAGCGCTGGATCAGTAAGCTGTATATGAGGCGATGAAGTGTGTCATGTGGAATTGTGGAGGAGGAAGCAGCGCTGGATCAGTAAGCTGTATATGAGGCGATGAAGTGTGTCATGTGAAATTGTGGAGGAGGAAGCAGCGCTGGATCAGTAAGCTGTATATGAGGCGATGAAGTGTGTCATGTGGAATTGTGGAGGAGGAAGCAGCGCTGGATCAGTAAGCTGTATATGAGGCGATGGGGTGTGCCATGTGAAATTGTGGAGGAGGAAGCAGCGCTGGATCAGTAAGCTGTATATGAGGCGATGAAGTGTGTCATGTGAAATTGTGGAGGAGGAAGCAGCGCTGGATCAGTAAGCTGTATATGAGGCGATGAAGTGTGTCATGTGGAATTGTGGAGGAGGAAGCAGCGCTGGATCAGTAAGCTGTATATGAGGCGATGAGGTGATCAACCTCTCCAGCCAGTATATCTCAGGCTGCTATCTCATCCACGAGGCCCTCATCATTCCACTGCTTCTAGAGTACGGAATTCCATGATGTAATCAGCAATGGTTCTCGCACTCCGTTTGATGGACATGACTCACGTGGCAGCAGAAGCGGATCATGCAGGAACCTCAAATACCCTTTTAACGGAGGCCACAAACTCCGGGTAACTCATGACAACATGTTTTTGCATCTCCCATACAGGGTTAGCCCCGGCCAAGGCTCTCTCAGAACGCAAACGTATCACAACACCTACTTTGCTTCTGTCCGTGTGAAACGCCTGGGGCAGCATCTCAAAATATATCTCAACCTGGTTGAAAAAAAACCTTCTGCATTGGACTGGATCGCTCCCAAATCGCAGAGCGGAACCACACTTATTTCTTATAGAGGTAATACTCGAGGCGGGTGCCTGCACAGAGACTGGAGCAGCAGCAGGGGTGGCCTGCGACTCGGGTTGTACCGGAGCAGCCACCGCGGGGGGATTCCAGGTGAGCCGTGCGATTCAGGAGCGTTTGTAACGCCGTGGCAAACTGATCCATGTGATGATCTTGCTCATCCAATCTGGAAAAAAAATATTACCAACAAGTAGATTAACGGCATCTTCTGAATTCATGGCCTTCGCCTACTGTCAGAAAGTAAACGTCAAAACATAGCCAGAGTTCAGGAACCGGAACGGATAGTCAGACAAGCCAAAACGCAGTGAGCATAGTAGAACAGCAAGCAGGATCTGGAGCCAGAAGAAATGTCAGCCAAGCAAGTCTTTAACAGGAACACAGGAGAGTGTCTTTAGACCCCTTTCACACTGGGGCGTTTTTCAAGCGCTTTAGCGTTAAAAAAAAGCGCCTGTAAAGCGCTTGAAAGAAGCCTCATCTGCAGTCCCAATGTGAAAGCCCAAGTGCTTTAAGAGCCCTTTCACAATGTCAGCGCCCGAAAAACGCTCGTAAAGCGCCGCTTTAACTAGCAGCGCTTTACCAGCGTTTTTCGAGCGTTATTGGGGCGCTTTTAACCCCTGCTAGTGGACAAATAAAGGGTTAAAAGCACCCACAAAACGCTGCTGCCAATAGCGTTTTTCAGGCGTTTTACAGGCGCTTCCCATTGATTTCAATGGGAAGGGGCGCTTTAGGAGCGTTGTATTCACCGCTCCAAAAGCGCTGCAAAGAAGCTGCTTGCAGGACTTTTTTAGACGCCCTGCCAGCGCAGCGCCTCGGTGTGAAAGCACTCGGGCTTTTACATTGGGATTGCAGTTGCAGCTTCTTTCAAGCACTTTGTTTAACGCTTAAGCGCCTGAAAAACGCCCCAGTGTGAAAGGGATCTCGGTGTGAAAGCACTCTGGCTTTTACATTGGGATTGCAGTTGCGGCTTCTTTCAGGCGCTTTTTTTTAACGCTAAAGCGCATGAAAAACGCCCCAGTGTGAAAGGGGTCTTAGAGATGTGACCAAGGCGAAGGCAGAGATCATCTGGGCTGGGTGGCTTAAAGCGGGACTCCGCGTTTTTTTTTTTTTTAAAAGCCAGCAGCTACAAATACTGCAGCTGCTGACTTCTAAAATAGTGACACTTACCTGTCCAGCACGCCCGCGATGTCGGCACCCGAAGCCGATCTCTAGGTCGCCTGTCGGGTCCTGCCGCCGCCATCTTGGGTATGGGAATCAGGAAATGGAGCCTTTCGGCTTCATTTCCCGGTTCCCTACTGCGCATGCGCGAATCGCGCTGCGCAATAAGGACGCTCCCCGCTGCCTCTGGGATCTGTGTGTTTCCCAGCAGGCAGCGGGGCACTTGCGGGAAGGGGCGGGCACTTGCGGAAAGGGGCATAAGTTACGCCCCTTTCCGCAGAGAGCTATCCCGGAAGTGGGTGCAGTTACCTGGATTATCCAGGTAACTGCACCCCCCTCCCCCCGAAAGGTGCCGATTGTGGCACCGGAGGGGGGGGAGGGTTCCGATGAGCGGAAGGTCCACTTTAGGGTGGACCTCCGCTTTAAGTAGGCAGGACTGACGAGCAGGATCATCAACAGGTGAGTCACTGTGGAGACATAGGAGCTGGCAATTAGCCGACAGCTGAGCGGCCAGCTCAGAGAAGGAAGGGCTGAGCCCAGCCCTGACACCTATTCACTCCAATGCACATTAGCATAATGTCAAAATTCCTAACTGCTAATAAACTGATGAATGGCAAGATCTGGTTGCCATCGGATACCACAGCTGAGTGTCGTCGTCTCTTCTGCGATCAGCCTACGCGTGTCTGTCAAACGTCTCCGCGTCTCCTGGGTGACATTGTCTGGTATTTAGTCCTGTTGATGGTGACACATTCATCTGCTCTAATGGATCTCAGTGAAGAGATGACAGCGCTGAGCTATCAGCGAGTGCAGCCCTTTAATAATGACATCATGGTGGAACGGCGGCGGCGGCGGGTTCAGCCAGCAGTTCAGAAGTTAAGTTTGTGTAAATCCTGGAGGTAGAAGCGTCTCTTCCCCCCTAAGTGCTCCATTTCCAGGTCAGTGAGCGCACAGCCCCTGTGTGCTGTCACTACGCATCGCTCTGCGGGTGCACCGTGCCCAGCTCCTGGGGGAACGCAGCACAGCAAGAGCGCACGCTGCGCTCCCCCAACACCGACAGATTCCTACTACCTTCACTAATACAACATAACTGAAGGGGGAGAGAAGAGAGAGGAGAGAGAGAGAGAAGAGAGAGGAGAGAGAGAGAGGGAGAGAGAGAGGAGAGAGGGAGAGAAGAGAGAGGAGAGGGAGAGAGGGAGAGAAGCGATGGAGAGAGAGGGAGAGGGAGAGAGAGAGGGGGAGAGAGAGAGAACGAGAAGGGGAGAGAGGGATAGAAAAGAGAGAGAGATGGGAGCGAGGAGAGAGAGGGGAAGAGAGAGAGAAGAGAGGGAGAGAGAGGGAGAGAGAGAGAGAGAGAGAGAAGAGGGCTAGAGAGAGGGTAGAGGGAGAGTTAGAGAGAGAGAAGGGGAAAGAGGGAAAGAAGAGAGAGAGATGGGAGAGTGAGGAGAGAGAGGGGGAGAGAGAGAGGGGGGAGGGAGGGAGAGGAGAGAGAGAGACATAGAGAGGGAGAGAGAGAGAAGAGAGGAAGAGAGAGACAAGAGGGAGAGAGAGGCGGGAGAAGGGGAGAGAGAGAGAGGAGAGGGAGAGGAGGGGGAGAGAAGGGGGGGCGAGAGGAGAGAGAAGGGGAGAGAGGGAGAGAGAGAAGAGGAGAGAGAAGAGGGATATGGAGAGGGGAGAGGGAGAGAGAGAAGAGAGGGGGAGAAGAGAGAGAGGAAAGAGAGAGAAGAGGGAGAGAGGGTGAGAGAGAGGGGGGCTCGAGAGGAGAGAGAGGGGGAGAGGTGGTGGGGAGAAGGAGAGAGAGGGAAGAGGGAGACAGAGAGAGAGAGAAAAGGGAGAGGGGGAAAGGAAGAGAGGGAGAGATTGAGAGTGAGAGAGAAACAGAGAGGGTGATAAGAAAGAGAGAGATGAGAAAAAAAGGAGTGGGGGGGGGGGGAGACAGAGAGAAAAGAAAAGAGGGGAAAGAGTGAGAGGAGGGGGAGAAAGTAGAGAGGGAGAGAGAGAAAGAAAGAAGGGAGGAGGTGAATGGGAAGAGAGAGAGGGGGGAGAGAGAGAGAGGAGATAGGAGTGATAGATAGGAGAGAGCAGAGGAGAGAAGGGGAGAGAGAGAGGAAAGAGGGGGGAGAGAACAGAGAAGGGGAGAGGAGAGCAGAGGAGAGAAGGGGAGAGAGAGAGGAAAGAGGGGGAGAGAACAGAGAAGGGGAGAGAGAGAGAGAGGAGGGGGGGGAGAATAGAGAGGGGGAGAGAGAGGAGGGGGAGAGTAGATTTTTTTTTAGTTACATGTCCCATTCTTTATTTCACCACATCCACCTATATTTCCTTTTTCTCTCAGGTTCCTAGGCACCCCTAGTGGACATTGGTATTCCTACACTATTCTTGAGCAGTGCTATCTGATTTGCTACACATATAATGTTTTTACTTACCTTACAGATTTCTATGAAGCCAATCATTGGCACAATACTTATTACTTATGACTATTTTCATTCTCCTGGAGACGCTCTCATGTGTTCCTTCAGATCCCAACACCTCAGCTCCCGGGTTAGACAAATATGGCGGCTCCCTACACCAGCATCGTTTAGTTTGAACCTTCTATGGGATGTAAGACTTTTGGGATAGATCATCCATTCCTTTTTTATATTTTTCCCACAATATGGGCTTCTGCTCAGACCATAATACATTTTCTTTACATATCCTTTCACATTTCTTACATATATTTGTAGCATCCGTTACACGGTATACGGTCGTATTCATCGACAAAACGCGCCGAATTTCATAGTGATGCAGCCTTTTTTTCCCCCACACATGGCTCTATCAATATTTTATTTCCAATCAACATGTTTTTATTCCTATATATCCAAATACTTTGTATACTTGTTCTTATATATCTATATTGTTTTGACATGATACTATCTCTTTTCATATTGTGGTCGTCTTTATGTGGAATTTGCTTTTTACCATCTATGTTGTGTTCTGAATGCCTAGAGATTATTACCCTTGTGTACTTACCAATTGCTATGGGTTACACTGTTAATAAATGTGTCATTACCCTGCAAAGTGTGTTATTGTCTGTCTCATTCAAAGTCCCAAACTTTTTATTATAGGAATAAAGAAGGAAGGAAGGAAGGAAGGAGAGAGAGAGCAGGAATGAAGGAGAGAGGGCAGGAAGGAAGCAGAGGGCAGGAGGGAAGTAAGAAGAGAGAGCCGGAAGGAAGAAGAGAGGGCATGAAGGAAGGAGAGAGTGCAGGAAGGAAGGAACGGAAGGAAGGAGAGAGAGCAGGAAGTAGGGAAGGAGAGAGGGCAGGAGGGAAGGAAGGAGAGAGAGCACAGGAAGTAAGGAAGGAAGGAAGGAGAGAGTGCAGGAAGGAAGGAGAGGGAAGGAAGGAAGGAAGGAAGGAAGGAGAGAGTGCAGGAAGGAAGGAGACTGAAGGAAGGAAGGAGAGAGTGCAGGAATGAAGGAGAGGGAAGGAAGGAAGGAGAGAGTGCAGTAAGGAAGGAAGGAGAGAGAGAGCAGGAAGGAAGGAAGAGAGGGCAGGAAGGAAGGAAGGAGGGGGCAGGAGGGAAGGGAGGAGAGAGAGAGCAGGAAGGGAGGAGAGAGTGCAGGAAGGAAGGAAGGAGCGAGTGCAGGAAGGAAGGAAGGAGAGAGGGCAGGAGGAAAGGAAGGAGAGAGGGCAGGAGGGAAGGAAGGAAGGAGAGAGGGCAGGAGGGAAGGAAGGAGAGAGAGCGCAGGAAGGAAGGAGAGGGGGCAGGAAGTAAGGAGAGGGGGCAGGAAGGAAGGAGAGAGAGCGGAGGGATAAGGAAGGAAGGAGAGAAGGCAGGAAGGAAGGAAGGAAGGAGAGAGGACAGGAAGGAAGGAAGGAGAGAGGGCAGGAAGGAAGGAAGTTAAGAGGGCACGATTGAAGGAAGGAAGGAGAGAGGGCAGGAGGGAAGGAAGGAGAGAGAGCACAGGAAGGAAGGAAGAGAGGGCAGGAAGGAAGGAAGGAGGGGCAGGAGGGAAGGGAGGAGAGAGAGAGCAGGAAGGGAGGAGAGAGGGCAGGAAGGAAGGAAGGAGAGAGTGCAGGAAGGAAGGAAGGAGAGAGGGCAGGAGGGAAGGAAGGAGAGAGGGAGAGAGGGCAGGAAGGAAGGTAGGAGAGAGGGCAGGAGGGAAGGAAGGAGAGAGAGCGCAGGAAGGAAGGAGAGGGGGCAGGAAGGAAGGAGAGGGGGCAGGAAGGAAGGAGAGAGAGCGGAGGGATAAGGAAGGAAGGAGAGAAGGCAGGAAGGAAGGAAGGAGAGAGGACAGGAAGGAAGGAAGGAGAGAGGGCAGGAAGGAAGTAAGGAAAGAGGGCACGATTGAAGGAAGGAAGGAGAGAGGGCAGGAGGGAAGGAAGGAGAGAGAGCGCAGGAAGGAAGGAAGAGAGGGCAGGAAGGAAGGAAGGAGGGGGCAGGAGGGAAGGGAGGAGAGAGAGAGCAGGAAGGGAGGAGAGAGGGCAGGAAGGAAGGAAGGAGAGAGTGCAGGAAGGAAGGAAGGAGAGAGGGCAGGAGGGAAGGAAGGAGAGAGGGCAGGAGGGAAGGAAGGAGAGAGGGCAGGAGGGAAGGAAGGAGAGAGGGCAGGAAGGAAGGAGAGAGGGAAGGAAGGAAGGAGAGAGGGCAAGAAGGAAGGAAGGAAGGAAGGAGAGAGAGCGCAGGAAGGAAGGAAGGAAGGAGAGAGTGCAGGAAGGAAGGAGAGAGGACAGGAAGGAAGGAAGGAGAGAGGGCAGGAGGGAAGGAAGGAGAGAGAGCGCAGGAAGGAAGGAGAGGGGGCAGGAAGTAAGGAGAGGGGGCAGGAAGTAAGGAGAGGGGGCAGGAAGGAAGGAGAGAGAGCGGAGGGATAAGGAAGGAAGGAGAGAAGGCAGGAAGGAAGGAAGGAAGGAAGGAGAGAGGACAGGAAGGAAGGAAGGAGAGAGGGCAGGAAGGAAGGAAGTTAAGAGGGCACGATTGAAGGAAGGAAGGAGAGAGGGCAGGAGGGAAGGAAGGAGAGAGAGCACAGGAAGGAAGGAAGAGAGGGCAGGAAGGAAGGAAGGAGGGGGCAGGAGGGAAGGGAGGAGAGAGAGAGCAGGAAGGGAGGAGAGAGGGCAGGAAGGAAGGAAGGAGAGAGTGCAGGAAGGAAGGAAGGAGAGAGGGCAGGAGGGAAGGAAGGAGAGAGGGAGAGAGGGCAGGAAGGAAGGTAGGAGAGAGGGCAGGAAGGAAGGAAGGAAGGAAGGAGAGAGAGCGCAGGAAGGAAGGAGAGGGGGCAGGAAGGAAGGAGAGGGGGCAGGAAGGAAGGAGAGAGAGCGGAGGGATAAGGAAGGAAGGAGAGAAGGCAGGAAGGAAGGAAGGAGAGAGGACAGGAAGGAAGGAAGGAGAGAGGGCAGGAAGGAAGTAAGGAAAGAGGGCACGATTGAAGGAAGGAAGGAGAGAGGGCAGGAGGGAAGGAAGGAGAGAGAGCGCAGGAAGGAAGGAAGAGAGGGCAGGAAGGAAGGAAGGAGGGGGCAGGAGGGAAGGGAGGAGAGAGAGAGCAGGAAGGGAGGAGAGAGGGCAGGAAGGAAGGAAGGAAGGAGAGAGTGCAGGAAGGAAGGAAGGAGAGAGGGCAGGAGGGAAGGAAGGAGAGAGGGCAGGAGGGAAGGAAGGAGAGAGGGCAGGAGGGAAGGAAGGAGAGAGGGCAGGAAGGAAGGAAGGAGAGAGGGAAGGAAGGAAGGAGAGAGGGCAAGAAGGAAGGAGAGAGAGCGCAGGAAGGAAGGAAGGAAGGAAGGAAGGAAGGAAGGAGAGAGAGCGCAGGAAGGAAGGAAGGAAGGAGAGAGTGCAGGAAGGAAGGAGAGAGGACAGGAAGGAAGGAAGGAGAGAGGGCAGGAGGGAAGGAAGGAGAGAGAGCACAGGAAGGAAGGAGAGGGGGCAGGAGGGAAGGAAGGAGAGAGAGCGGAGGGATAAGGAAGGAAGGAGAGAAGGCAAGGCGAGGAGAGGAAGGAAGAAAGGATGGATTGAGAGAGGGGAGTAAGAAGGAAGAAGGGCTGGAAGATTGAGTATGTGTACAGGAGAGGTGAAGGTCAGGGGGGTTGGAGGGGAGGGGGGAGAATTAGATTGTAAGCTCTGTTGCAAGGTGGAACTTATAGTTTGATATGGTCCTGAAATCTATGACAAAAACTCATCGGTACTCTAAAATCTATGTCGGTACTCTAAACATGTAACATAAAATAAATGCAGACACCTCGTACCTCACCGTGACCCCATTTCTCCCCAATCTACAATATTTCACATTGATAAAAACAAAACAAAAACTGAAGGCATTATTTCCCGTCCATGTCTGGAGGAGCAAAGAGATCCTCTATTTTATTGTTCCTCCAGCTGAACGTTATGTAACCATCAGATCTCGGTGAGAAACCCGTCATACATGTTTATGATTTAGGGTTTTGTATTTTGTACTCTTAATTTAACCCCCCCCCCCCCCCAAAAAAAAAACCATTATAGAAGAAAATCTCATCTCTAGATTTACATATTTCAAATGGACAATCTGGTGTAAACTTGTCCGCCCCCATCCCCCACCGGTTGGACAATTTATTAAAGAAGAACGTTCAGTTGGCTTGATTCACACCTAAGCAGGTTTGCAGTTTGCATATTGCAGGTGCATTTTGCGTTTTTCAATACATGCTTTTCATATATTGAAGTCTATGGAACCAAAAACCAGAAGAAAAATAAAATGCACTGTAGTGTGTTTCTGCAAAACTGAAAACGCACAAAAAAATGCATCGGTGTGAACCAGGCCTTAGACCAGTAGATGATTTTTCTTTGTGAATCTCTTTTCTGTTTCTTTAGTAAATGCCCCCCCCCCCCAGCCTTCCACCAACCCCCTTAACCCCCCCAGCCTTCAACCGGCCCCCTACACCCCCCCCAGCCTTCAACCGGCCCCCTACACCCCCCAGCCTTCCACCGCCCCCGCTACACCCCTCCAGCCTTCCACAGCCTCCCCTACACCACCTGCAGCCTTCAACTGCTCCCCTACACCCCCCAGGCTTCAACCGGCCCCCTACACCCCCCCAGCCTTCCACCACCCCTGCTACACCCCTCCAGCCTTCCACAGCCTCCCCTACACCCCCCCAGCCTTCAACTGCCCCCTACACCCCCCAGCCTTCAACCGGCCCCCTACACCCCCCAGCCTTCAACCGGCCCCTTACACCCCCCCCCAGTCTTCCACAGCCTCCCCTACACCCCCCCAGCCTTTAACTGCCCCCCTACACCCCCCCAGCCTTCAACTGGCCCCCTACACCCCCCAGCCTTCAACCGGCCCCTTACACCCCCCCCCAGTCTTCCACAGCCTCCCCTACACCCCCCCAGCCTTCACCTGGCCCCCTACACCCCCCCAGCCTTCCACCGCCCCCCCCTGCAATACACCCCCCCCAGCCTTCCACAACCCTCCCTGTAATACCCCCCCCCCACCCCCCCGCGGAGTCCAGGACAATGATGTGTGTGATTTGGGTTGAATAGTGAGATGTGGGATATTCATCATGATTAATATTGGGATTTGATAACAATGTAACCTGTCCTATCATGTGCCCGGAGGATGACGGGCCATGGACTGTATCACTTACACTGTCCCCTCTCCCCGCAGGCGGGCAATGCCGTTTGGATGTGTGACGTTAGGTGACAAAAAGGATTACAATCAACCCACAGAAGTCAGCGACAAATATGACTTGGGCCAGCTCATCAAGACGTGAGTACGAAACAGAAATGGCAAAATGCCCCCTCTCTGCTACCACATAGTAGAACCCACTTTAAAGGGTAACTCCCCTTTCGTGGGGAAAAAAAATATATAGTAAATTAAGAAAAAATAATATATTGTATACAATTGCGACACAAGTCATATTGTAATCGAATGTTATTAACCGTTTGCCAACCGCCGCACACACATATACGTTGGCAGAATGGCACAGGCAGGCAAATGGGCGTACAGGTACGTCCCTTTAAATTGGCCGCCTTTTGGGCGCGCTATGTAAAAACAAGGCATTTCCCCGTTCTGCCTTGTGTCATGACAGGGATCTACTGCTCCCTGTCATCCACAGTTAGAATCACTCCCAAGGACTCACTTAACCCCTTGATCGCCCCCTTAGTGTTTAACCCCCTTCCCTGCCAGTGTCATTTACACAGTAATCAATGCATTTTTATAGCACCGATCGCTGCATAAATGACAATGGTCCCAAAATAGTGTCAAAAATGTCCGATGTGTCCGCCCATAATGTCGCAGTCACGATAAAAATCGCAGATCGCCACCATTACTAATAAAAAAAAATGAATTAATAATAAAAATGCCATAAATTTTAGTAAATTTTTTTGAGTTATGTTATTTGCTTGTTTTGATTGTAACCATGTAGCACTTTGGGATCTTTTGATGGAAAGTTCATTATAAATAAAATTTATTATTATTATTATTATTATAAAACTATACCCTATTTTGTAGATGCTATAACTTTTGCGCAAACCAATCAATAAACGCTTATTGCGATTTTTTTTTTACCAAAAATATGTAGAAGAATACGTATCGGCCTAAACTGAGGAAAAACATTTGTTTTTTTTATATATTTTTTGGGGATATTTATTATAGCAAAAAGTAAAAAATATTGCTTTTTTTTTTTTTCTAAATTTTAGCTTTTTTTTGTTTATAGCACAAAAAATAAAAACCACAGAGGTGAAAAAATACAACCAAAAGAAAGCTCTGTTTCTGGGGGAAAAAAAAAACATCAATTTTGTTTGGGTGCAACGTCGCACGACCGCGCAATTGTCAGTTAAAGCGACGCAGCGCCGTATCGCAAAAGTGCTCTGGTCAGGAAGGGGGTAAAATCTTTTCAATTTTCAATCTACAGCTCTAGAATTTTCTCAAAATGGAATTTGGCCACCTGGAGGTGTTCTGTATATAGAGCGCCCCTCCTCCCTCCTCCCCCCAGATATGTAATTTCCTGCTTGTGTGATTGGCTCACTGATTGCCCCAGAAGCCTGCACTAAGATACAAGTCGGATTTCAGGAATCCCCTGCAACAAAAGTTTCATTTTTAGTGAGATACTCCCAATAGGAAATCACAGCTAAATGGATGCAGGCCCGGCAGCTTTCCTCGTTAGAGCCCTGCAGGTGCAGCAGCTGATTGATAATTCTGAAACCGCTCCCATTAGACTCACTTTCCCACAGGGGACACAGAGGAACAAACAGGGATTTCTTCAGAATAACAAAAGGTAGGAATCTGCAACAAAGTTTGTTAAAAATCCTTGCAATATACATAGATTACCGGGGGGGGGGTTGATTTTTTTTCTCAACAAAAGTGGAGTTACTCTTTAAAGCGGAGGTCCACCCTAAAATGGACCTTCCGCTCATCGGAATCCTCCCCCCCTCCGGCGCCACAATTGGCACCTTTCAGGGGGGAGGGGGGTGCAGTTACCTGGATAATCCAGCTAACTGCACCCACTTCCGGGATAGCTCTCTGCGGAAAGGGGCGTAGATTACGTCCCTTTCCGCAAGTGCCCGCCCCCTTCCGCAAGTGCCCCGCTGCCTGCTGGGAAACACACGGATCCCAGAGGCAGCGGGGACCGTCCTTATTGCGCAGCGCAACTCGCGCATGCGCAGTAGGGAACCGGGAAATGAAGCCGAAAGGCTCCATTTCCTGATTCCCATACCCAAGATGGCGGCGGCAGCACCCGAGTGACGATCTACATATCGGCTTCGGGTGCCGACATCGCGGGCGCGCTGGACAGGTAAGTGTCACTATTTTAAAAGTCAGCAGCTGCAGTATTTGTAGCTGCTGGCTTTTAAAAAAAAAAAAAAAAAGGCGGAGTCCCGGCGGACTCCCGCTTTAACTTGATTATCCCCAATCAATAATCAATATATTGTAAGGAACTGTCATTTGTAGACATCTTCCATTCTTTCCTCCTCTAGCATTTCCTAGTCTCATGCTGACTCTGCAATGAAAAAAAAAGAAAATCGAATGTTACAATGTATTCCTAAACTAACCTTGAAGTGATTGTTAGGAGCCATGCCGTACTATACTAGAGGAATAGGGGGAGGAACTACAGTCACATGGTCTACAGGCAGTTAAAAAAAAATAGATAAAAAAAAAATTAAAAATAAAAAAAATTAAAAATAAAAAAAATTAAAAATAAAAAAAAATTAAAAAAATTAAAAATTAAAAAAATTAAAAATTAAAAAAATTTAAAAAAAAGAGAATTTGCTGCAGATTAATAAAGAGAGAGAGAGAAAAAAAAGCAGAGTCGGCAGAAAATAGAAAAAAATGGGCAAAAAAAGGCACCAATAGATCCTATAGATGGAATAAAGACGATGCAATTGTTTTACCCCCACAGAGAGGAATTCTGCGAAGTCTTCAGAGCCAAAGACAAATCATCAGGAAAACTCTACACCTGCAAACGTTTCCTGAAGAGAGATGGGCGCAAAGTCCGGAAGGCGGCCAAAAATGAAATTAACATCCTAAAAATGTGAGCTGCGAGGATTGATCCCCTATACACCTGTATATGTACCACCGCGAGGTTTATCTCTTATGCACCTGTGTGCAATGTATATACAGTATATATATATATCACTGTGAGGATTGCCCCCTACATACCTGTATATATTCCACTGTGGAGATTGTCCTCTATACACCTGTATAAACACTATATTTCCAAAAGTATTGGGACACCTGCCTTTACACGCACATGAACTTTAATGTAATTTAATGGCTTCCCAGTCTTAGTCCGGAGGGTTCAATATTGAGTTGGCTCCACCCTTTGAAGCTATAACAGCTTCACCTCTTCTGGGAAGGCTGTAGTGAAAAGTGGTTGAGACATTTTTATTCCTGTGGGCCCCCGATATGTAGGCCCCTGTACACACACGGTCGGAGATTTTGCCAACCAAATCCGTCGGATTTTGCCCGTCGCATTTAGTCCGACGGATTGTGTCCGAAACTGTTGCATACACACGGTCGGGCCAAGTTGGCGAAAAATTCCGATCTTTCAGAACGTGATGACGTAATTTCGTTACGATGGGACTACGTTCAGGCTAGTAGCCAATAACTTTGATGTAGGAATTTGATCTGAGCATGCGCGGCACTTGGTCCGATCAAAATCCTCTACACATGACCGGATTAGGTCGGTCCGGCCCAGTTGGTCGGGAAATATTTCCAACATGTTGGAAAATTGGGTCGGACGGAGATTCGGACGGAATCAGTCCGATGCAGACCACACACAGTCGGATTATCCGACGACACGGTCCGATAGGACACATTCCGACAGATTCTCTGACCGTGTGTACAAGGGGCTAAGACCTTCTGCTTACAGCAGACTAATGCCGTGTACACACACTATCAAATTGTCCGGTGGACTTGGTCCGGCAAACAATCCGGCAAACAATCCTCCGGACTTTATAACGAAAGGACTTGGCCACACACGGACACACCGAAATTCCGCCACAAGTAGACCCAAGATGAAAAGGAGAGCACTCAATTGAATAAAAATCCAAATTTATTTAACATCGTATAAAAAAAAAAAATATATAAAAAAACAAATATTGAAATACATATCAAAATTGTGTGGTGTAGTCCCACCTAGGTGAGACCTATATGAACACTGGAGAAACCCTGTAGGTATGCCCATAGATATGATGGACTCTGATGCCGCGCACACACGACCGAATTGTACCATAGTACGCCGGACAATTCAATCTTGTGTGGGCTCCAGCGGACCCTTTCATCGTATAAGTCCGGCGGGCAAATTTTGAGTCAAAACTACTTTCTAAGTCCGCCGGACTTTTACGATGAAAAAGTCCGCTGGAGCCCACACACGATTGAATTGTCTGGTGTACTGTGGACAATTTGATCGCGTGTGCGCGGCATCAGAGTCCATCATATCTATGGGCATACCTACAGGGTTTCTCCAGTGTTCATATAGGTCTTACCTAGGTGGGATTACACCACACAATTTTGATATGTATTTCAATATTTGTTTTTTTATATATATTTTTTTTTTTATACAATGTTAAATAAATTTGGATTTTTATTCAATTGAGTGCTCTCCTTTTCATCTTGGATCTACTTGTGGCTACCAATGTAAAGTCCATGTTCATCCTTGGTTCTTTTTCTTCTGGGAAGGCTGACCACAAGGATTAGGAGTGTGCCTATGGGAATGTTTGACCATTCTTCCAGAAGTGCATTTGTGAAGTCAGGCACTGATGTTGGACAAGAAGGCCTGGCTCGCAGTCTCTGCTCTGATTCTAATAAGTTGAAGCTGTTATAGCTGCAAAGGGTGGGCATGTTCACCAATGCCAGGAGCCTGGCGGACAAGATGGGCGAACTAGGGATACTGTTGAACGAGGAGGATTTCGATTTTGTGGGAATTTCAGAGACCTGGTTCAACAGCTCTCATGATTGGCTGGCAAACATTCAAGGGTATTCCCTTTATTGCCAGGATAAATGGGGTAAAAAAAGGGGGAGGGGTATGTCTAATATTTCAAGAATAATGTACAAGTGAATGTGAGAGATGACATCACTAAGGCCCCTTTCACACTGGGGCGGTGCGGCCGTCGGCGGTAAAGTGCCGCTATTTTTAGCGGCGCTTCACCGTCGTTTTAGCGGCGGTCTGCGGGCGCTAGCGGGGTGGTTTTAACCCCCGCTAGCGGCCGAAAAAGGGTTAAAACCGCCCGCATAGCGCCGCTACAGCGGCGATATGCCGGCGGTATTGCCGCGCTGTCCCATTGATTTCAATGGGTAGGAGCGGTTTAGGAGCGGTGAATACACCGCTCCTTCACCGCTCCAAAGATGCGGCTAGCAGAACTTTTTTCACTGTCCTGCCAGCGCACCGCCCCAGTGTGAAAGCCCTCCGGCTTTCACACTGGAGTGAAAGGGGCCGGTTTTTTTCAGGCGCTACACAGGCGCTATTTTTAGCGCTGTAACGCCTGAATACCGTCCCAGTGTGAAAGCAGCCTAAGGGAGCTAGGGAAGAGGTGGAATCCTGATGGGTAGAGCTCCAAAGGGATGAAGCTAAAGGAAAAATAATACTGGGAGTATGCTATAGTCCCCCTAACCAGGGGGAGGAGGGGGAAATGGATCTCCTATCACAATTTGGATTAGCAGCAACAATGGTGAAGTGTTATTATAATGGGAGATTTGAATTATCCAGACATAGACTGGGTGGAGGGAACCACGCATTAGTCTAAGGCTCGCAAGTTCCTAAACGTCTTACAGGACAATTTTATGGGTCAGATGGTAGATGCACCAACTAGAAATAAAGCGTTACTGGATCTACTGATTACCAACAATACAGACCTGATCACGAATCTGGAAATACGGGGCAATTTAGGAAACAGCGATCACAGGTCAATTGGCTTCAGTATAAATCACACAAATAGGAAACACAAGGAACACAAAGACACTGAATTTCAAAAGAGCCAACTTCCCTAAACTACGAACTTTACTAGAAGATATAAATTGGGATAAAATATTAGGACAAAGAAAATGAGTCCTGGATGGCTTAACTCCAATGTAAAAATGCATATAAAAGCAAAGGAGAAGGCTGAGAGATCATCATCAGAATTCAGACTTTACAAAGAATGCAACAAGATATGTAAGGGTGCAATTGGGGCTGCTAAGATGGAACACGAAAGACACATAGCGGATGAGAGCAAAAAAAAAATCCCAAGAAATTTTTTAAGAATGTAAACAGTAAAAAAAAGGAGGACAGACCATATTGGGCCCCATAAAGAATGAGGAAGGACATCTGGTTACAAAGGATGGGGAGATGGCGAAGGTATTGAATTTATTCTTCTCCTCAGTCTTCACAAGGGAATTGGGGGGCTTCAGTAACCAAAACTGCAGTGTTTATCCTCATGACAAATCACAGGAAGCACCTCCATGGCTAACAGAGGACAGAATTAGAAATAGACTTGGGACTAGATGGCTTGCATCCGTGCGTACTTAGGGAGAGTACTTAGGGAACTCAGTCAAGTAATTGCCAGACCATTGTTCCTAATTTTTACTGACAGTCTACTGACTGGAATGGTACCAGATGATTTAAAAAAAGTGAATGTAGCACCAATATTTAAAAAGGGCCCAAGATACATCCCTGGGAATTACAGACTAGTTAGCCTAACATCAATAGTATGTAAGCTCTTGGAGCGGATGATAAGAGACTATTTACAAGATTTTAGTAATGAAAATGGTATCATTAGCAGTAATCAGCATGGATTCATGAAGAGTAATTTTTGTCAAACCAATCTATTAACCTTTTATGGGGAGATGAGTTACCATCTAGATAAAGGAAGGCCCGTAGACGTGGTGTTATCTGGATTTTGCAAAAGCATTTGACACAGTTCCTCAAAAATGTTTACTATACAAAGTAAAGTCCGTTGGCATGGACCATAGGGTGAGTAGATGGATTGAAAACTGGCTACAAGGGCGAGTTCAGAGGGTGGCGATAAATGGGGAGCACTCAGAATGGTCAGAGGTGGGTAGTGGGGTCCCCCAGTGTTCTGTGCTGGGACCAATCCTATTTAATTTGTTAATAAATGACCTGGAGGATGGGGATGGGGTAAACAGCTCAATCTCTGTATTTGCGGATGATGCTAAGCTAAGCAGGGCAATAACTTCTCCGCAGGATAAGAAGACCTTGAAAGAAGATCTGAACAAATTAATGCGGTGGGCGACTACATGGCAAATGAGGTCTAATGTAGAAAAATGCAAAATCATGTATTTGGGGAATGAAATCTATAGACTGGGGGGGAGAACATCAGGAAAAATCTAGGATGTAAAAGGAATCTGGGGGTCCTAGTAGATGATGGGCTCAGCAATGCCAAGCTGCTGCTAACAAAGCAAACAGAATATTGGCATTAAAAAGGGGATCAACTTCAGAGATAAAGCGATAATTCTCCCGCTCTACAAGACTCTGGTCCGGCCGCACCTGGAGTATACTGTCCAGTTCTCTGCACCAGTCCTCAGGAAGGATGTACTGGAAATGGAACGAGTACAAGGAAGGGCAACAAAGCTAATAAAAGGGTCTGGAGGATATTAGTTATGAGGAAAGGTTGTGAGCTCTGAACTTGTTCTCTCTGGAGAAGAGACGCCTGAGAGGGGATATGATATCAATATACAAATACCGTACTGGTGACCCCACAATATATAAATACCGGACTGGTGACCCCACAATATACAAATACCATACTGGTGACCCCACAATATATAAATACCGGACTGGTGACCCCACAATATATAAATACCGGACTGGTGACCCCACAATATACAAATACCATACTGGTGACCCCACAATATATAAATACTGTACTGGTGATCCTACAATATATAAATACCGGACTGGTGACCCCACAATATATAAATACCGGACTGGTGACCCCACAATATATAAATACCATACCAGTGACCCCACAATATATAAATACCGGACTGGTGACCCCACAATATATAAATACCATACCAGTGACCCCACAATATATAAATACCGGACTGGTGACCCCACAATATATAAATACCATACCAGTGACCCCACAATATATAAATACCGGACTGGTGACCCCACAATATATTATTACCATACTGGTGACCCCACAATAGGGATAAAACGTTTTCGTGGAAGGGAGTTTAACAAGACACATGGCCACTCATTAAAATTATAAGAAAAAAATGGATGTATTAATAACCTTCCGATCGTTATCTTTATTATCCCGATTATAATTGAGATAATTAATATGGTTTTCTTTATATTATATTTTTTTTATTATTTTTGGATACTATTATCTATGTATCTAAATACTGTAACTGATCTGTTATTTAGTCATAATTTCTGTCATTTGTCTTGATAAAAATGTAAACTTTAATAAAAACTATTGATTAAAAAAAAAAAATTATAAGAAAAAAGGTTTAACCCTAGACTATGTAGAGGGTTGTTTACTGTAAGAGCAGCAAGGATGTGGAATTCCCTTCCACAGGCGGTGGTCTCAGCGGGGGGCATCGATAGTTTCAAGAAACTATTAGATAAGCACCTGAAAGACCACAACATACAGGGATATAAAATACTGACATATAATCACACACATAGGTTGGACTTGATGGACTTGTGTCTTTTTTTAAACTGCCTACTGTGTAACTCAATATTGAACCCTACGGACTAAGACTGGGATGCCATTAAAAATAATGTGCAAGTATAGTCAGGCATTCCAATACTTTTGGCAATATAGTGTATATCAGTGCGGGGATTGTCCCCTATATACCAGTATATATCCCACTGTGAGGATTATCCCCTATACACCTGTATATATTCTGTGGCAATGTATCTCCTATATATCTGTCCTTGATCCAGTCATTTCTGTCTGCTGCCCCCTAAACCCTTTTATTCTCCGCAGGGTGAAGCACCCCAACATCCTGCAGCTGGTCGATGTGTTTGAGACAAAGAAGGAATATTTCATCTTCATGGAACTGTGAGTATTTTCCATTCTATTTACAGTCTGACCCATCAATGTGGAGCTGCACATCACACAACACGTACACAGCAACTCTTCACCCCACCAAAATCTATGATAATTTATAAGAACACCTTTGCTATTCACACTCCTGACACAGAGGGAGCCGCCACTCTTCAGAGTCTTCTGTGTCCTCTCCTCGCCTGGGACTATGAAGGACCATCACTTTGCAGACATCCCAAGCTTTGAAAAATATTAGAGGCACCCTTGGGCACCCAGAGGGTAATGAGGAAGAACGTATGGCGAACGGCAGTGAATTGTGGGTGTGGCGCTTACAGTGGGAGGCCTAACCAACACTGTCCTTGACACCCCAGAAACACAACGACCACCATCCTGTCCCTAAAGGCACTCTGGTCACTGTTCAGTCCCTTGAGGCACCCTGCCCACTGCCCAGTCTCTAGAGAAGCCTTGACCACTGTTTGGTCCCTTGAGGCACCCTGTCCACTGTCAGGTCTCTAGAGGAGCCTTGACCACTGTCCAGTCCCTTGAGGCACCCTGCCCACTGTCCAGTTACTAGAGGAGCTTTGACCACCATCCAGTCCCTATAAGCACCCTGCCCGCTGTCCAGTCTCTAGAAAAGCCTTGACCACTGTTCAGTCCCTTGAGGCACCCTATCCACTGTCAGGTCTCTAGAGGAGCCTTGACCACTGTCCAGTCCCTTGAGGCACCGTGCCCACTGTCCAGTTACTAGAGGAGCTTTGACCACCATCCAGTCCCTATAAGCACACTGCCCACTGTCCAGTCTCTAGAGAAGCCTTGACCACTGTCCACTCCCTAGAGGCCCGCTGTCCAGTGTCCAGTCTCTAGAGAAGATTTGATCACCTTCCGGTCCCTTGAGGCACCCTGTTTACTGACCAGTCTCTAGAGGAGCTCTGGCCACCGTCCAGTCCCTAGAAGCACCCTGCCCACTGTCTGGTCTCTAGAGGAGCTGTGACCACTGTCCAGTCCCTAGACGCACCCTGTCCACTGTCCAGTCTCAAGAGAAGACTTGACCACCTTCCGGTCCCTTGAGGCACCCTGTTTACTGACCATTCTCTAGAGGAGCTCTGGCCACCGTCCAGTCCCTAGAAGCACCCTGTCCACTGTCTGATCTCTAGAGGAGCTTTGACCACCGTCCAGTCCCTAGACGCACCCTGTCCACTGTCCAGTCTCTAGAGAAGACTTGACCACCTTCCGGTCCCTTGAGGCACCCTGTTTACTGACCATTCTCTAGAGGAGCTCTGGCCACCGTCCAGTGCCTAGAAGCACCCTGTCCAGTGTCTGATCTCTAGAGGAGCTTTGACCACCGTCCAGTCCCTAGACGCACCCTGTCCACTGTCCAGTATCTAGAGAAGACTTGACCACCTTCCGGTCCCTTGAGGCACCCTGTTTACTGACCATTCTCTAGAGGAGCTCTGGCCACCGTCCAGTCCCTAGAAGCACCCTGTCCACTGTCTGATCTCTAGAGGAGCTTTGACCACCGTCCAGTCCCTAGACGCACCCTGTCCACTGTCCAGTCTCTAGAGGAGCCTTGACTGCCATTCAGTTCAGAGAGTCTCCCTCACCTCTAACCAAACCCTAGAGGCGCCCTTTCTACTGTTAGGTGCCTAGAGGCGAGGCACCCTGTCTGGTCCCTAGAGGCACTCACTACTCTATCCAGTTCCTAGATGAGCCCTGACCACCGTCCATGCCCCCCTCCTGTGTGTTGCTCTTTTATAATCTGAGGAAGCTGCAGAGACACCCACGTTCTGCATCACTATGGAGGCCGTGACTTTCTCTACAATGGAAGAACCGTGTTGTCATCTCAGAGTTGGAGCAGATGTCCCGACTCCCCAGACTCTGATGTTCTCTTTTCAGCCTTGAACAAAGCTGTAATAAACTTTGATGAAGCAGAAACGTGTGATGTGAAGCTTCTGTACCCCCCCATCAGGCCATGTTTTATGGATTTCCTCCCTGGAGCAGAGGGGGATGTTTTCAGAGAGCTGTGGAACTAATGACTGAACCTGTATAATAGATGACCGGCGCCAGGGATAGATGTGATGAGCCGCCACGGTATGGAATATTACTCTGTAGGTACACTTATATGTTACAGCAACATGTAGGCAACGCATTTTGTATGCATTGCAGTGCCACTCATTGGACACTTGCAGTGGGGGGCTGCAGCAATAATTCTTACATAGAACTGAGACACATTGAAAACGTAATCTTCTTAATTGTGGAGTCACCACACAACGTCACCAATGACTTTCTCAGGGCGTCCAGCGCCAATGGAAATCACAACCATTTTCGGCATGGATGCAGCACAGGATGACACGACTCTCACACTGCGCTGTGTGTCATGCACAGCAGGCTGGAGTAATACCCTCATCATGGCGTGATATCAGGGAGCTCACAGCAGGTCAGGACTGAGCGCTGGGGGCCTGCTTTGGTGTCTTCACAATCCAGGAGAAAATCCTATATATAACCCCATATGGTTATGAAGGTAATCCCCAATTCTAAATGTTCCAAAATCCCAATACCACCACCTCCTAAACCAACGAAACCAACTGGGACTTTAAGTGTTCCTCGGTTGTTTTGTTTTTTTAGACACAAGACCCTTTAAAAGTACACAAAATCCCAAGGCCCCCCTCCAGTCTATATTGTAAAAAAATGAAATATTGCTTATCAATGGGAAACCTGAGCCTGGGGTGATGCACACAACCACCCCCCTCATGTCAGAGTCCCACCATCACATCAAAGGTCCAACCTTTATGTCAGAGTCTCATTATCACATCAGAGGTCCCTCGCTCATGTCAGAGTCCCACCAACACATCAGGAGGTTCCCCTACATATCAGCATCAGCCTCATCACATCAGAGGTCCAACCTTTATGTCAGAGTCCCACCATCACATCAGAGCCCCCCCCCCCCGCATGTCAGAGTCCCACCAACACATCAGAGGTTCCCCTACATATCAGAGGTCCAACCTTCATGTTAGAGTCCCATTATCACATCAGAGGTCCCTCGCTCATGTCAGAGTCCCACCAACACACCAGGAGGTTCCCCTACATATCAGCGTCAGCCTCATCACATCAGAGGTCCAACCTTCATGTCAGAGTCTCACCATCACATCAGAGCCCCCCGCATGTCAGAGTCTCGCCATCACATAAGAAGTCCAACCTTTATGTCAGAGTCCCGCCATCACATCAGAGGCCCCCCCTTCATGTCAAAGTCTCACCATCACATCAAAGGTCCAACCTTCATGTCAGAGTCCCATTATCACATCATTATCACATAAGAAGTCCAACCTTCATGTCAGAGTCCCGCCATCACATCAGAGGCCCCCCCCCATGCCAGAGTCCCACTATCACATCAAAGGTCCAACCTTCATGTCAGAGTCCCATTATCACATCATTATCACATAAGAAGTCCAACCTTCATGTCAGAGTCCCGCCATCACATCAGAGGCCCCCCCCCATGCCAGAGTCCCACTATCACATCAAAGGTCCAACCTTTATGTCCCACCATCACATCAGAGGTTCCCCTTTCTTGTCAGAGTTCCACCATCACATCAAAGGTCCAACCTTCATGTCAGAGTCTCACCATCACATTGGAGCCCCCCCACCCCCCCTCGTCACATCAGAAGTCCCCCTTCATCAGAGGTTCCCCTGCATGGAATGACACAGGGAAAAAGAAGTCCCACCATCACATCAGAGGTTCCCCTTTCTTGTCAGAGTCTCACCATCACATCAAAGGTCCAAACTTCATCTCATCAGAGGTTCCCCTGCATGGAATGACACAGGAAAAAAGAAGTCCCACCATCACATCAGATGTCCCTCCTTCATGCAAGAGTCCAACCATTACATCAAAGGTCCAACCTTCATGTCAGAGTCCCATTATCGTGTCAGAGTTCCCCCTTCATGTCAGAGTCCCACCATCACATCAGAGCCCTCACTCCTGCAGCATGGCAGAGGGCGGGAATCAGAGCCTGGCCTGGATGTGGGTGCACTTCTATCCTTTTCTGAATGTTGTAAAAATAAATGTATCATAAAAACATAAAATGTAATTATTCACAAAATGTGTTTGTTACATTGTTTTCAACTTCTTTATCTCACCCCCAATGTTGAAAACAATGTAACAAATTTGAGAAACATAACAATTTATGTGTTTTATGTCGTAGTTTTTACCAGTGTGTAGTATTGGTGTGATTGATCTAAGCTTCGGTTAGTTTGGTTGGTTTAGAAACCAGGAGAAAAGTCTAAAGTGTCCTCGTGTTTCGGTCGTGACGTGATGTTGGATATACTCTATCCAAATGAACAGAACTCTGATGACTTCCAATGTGTAGGCCAATCAAAAGACCGCAAAATGATTTCTGATTGGCAGTTGTGGATTTGAGGCTAACAAATGATGCCAATTAAAATTTTGTGCTAAAATTTTGATTGGTCACTTTGAGCATCAACGTCTCTTCTCATTTCCTCCAGTTTGAGTGAATCCGACCCGTTACGTGTTACGTCACCCAATAAAACTGAAAATATGGAAGAAGGCTCTTGCTGCGTTATTTACAGTAAACCAGTAAATGTCGTTATACCTAGGTAAAGCTTCCAGTACCATCAGACTGTCTTATTCTGGTGTTTCACTGCAGCACTTATAAAATTCCAATCATGTACTGGGCAGTCAGAGCTCATGCAGAAGGAGCTGTGAGTGGAATCAGAAGTCTTGCAGCAGTTGATATATTCTTGTGGACAGGAAATTGTCATTCTTGACTGTGCTATCTGGTATCTAATAGCACAGAGCAGTTCCCCGGCGCTGCACTACATAGGCGCATTGCAGTCTCAGAACATTCGCTGCCTCTGGGACTGTGAGAGTTACACAGCGCTGGGGCGACACACAGTGGTAGAACTAGGAAGTGCGCTGCAGACCTGATATAGAGAGTAACAGATTGTCACAAGAGTTCCTCAGCAGAGTTCAGCAAGCCACAATCCTCAACTGGTGGCAATGTGTCTCTTTTTGGTTACTGAGTATATAAAGAAAAGCACGGTACCTTGGTGGTTATCACTGGGGTCCCCTGGGCTTAATTCCCACCAGGACTTCCATTAGCTTGGAGTTTTTACCCTTTCCCCAGGTTTCTGAAATTTCCTCAAAGGGTTTCAGATACTAGAAAAAAGGTATTGAACACGTCACCATTTTCCTCGCTCAATATATTCCTAAAGGCGGTATTGACTTGACATTTTCCCCACGTGTCGGAAACAACCCATGCGATCCAAACATACAAAGACACTAAAACAAATACGTTCAGAAATTAAATTCTGTGTAATAAAATGGAAGGACATAGGGAAAAAGTTTTGAACACGCTAACTAAAATGTATTTAATACTTGGAACAAAATCCTTTGTTGGTAATGACGGCTTCACGACGCCTCCTGTATGGAGAAACGAGTCGCTTGCGTTGCTCAGATGCAGAGGCGGACTGACAACTCATGGGGCCCCCGGGCAATAAGAGATTATGGGGCCCCCAGGCAATCAGAGATTATGGGGCCACATAGTATACACAAACACACACACAGTATAATATCACACACACAGTACACACAGACATGTTTCTATTGGCTGAGAAGGTACTGGAGAGGTGGGGCAACTATAATCTCGGGTTTTACTGAGGCTGGCAACCCTGATGGGGCCCCCTAGTGGCATGGGCCCCTCGGGCAGTGCCCGAGTAGCCCAATGGTCAGTCCGCCCCTGCTCAGATGGGATTTTGGCCCGTTCTTCCACACGGTCTTCAAATCTTGAAGGTTCCATTGGCCTCTACTATAGACTCTTTAGTTCTTTCCATAGATTTTCTACTGGATTCAAGTTGGGTGATTGGCTGGGCCACTCTAGCAACTTTATTTTCTTTCTTTGAAACCAATTGGGAGTTTCCTTGGCTTTGTGTGTTGGGATCCTTGTCTTGCTGAAATGTCCGCCCCTCGTTTCATCTTCATCATCCTGGTAGATGGCAGCAGATTTTTTATCAAGAATGTCTTTGTACATTTTTCCATTCATCCTTCCTTCAATGATATGAAGTTTGCCAGTACTGTATGCTGAAAAAAAAAACAGCCCTGCCCCCCACCATGATGTTCCCACCTCACTGTCGGTATGGGGGGTGTTTTCGGGGTGATGTGCCATTTGATCTCCAAACATGGTGTGTATTATGGCATCCAAAGAGTTCAATTTTGGTCTCATCTGACCAGACTGTATTTCACAGGCTTGTCTAAATGTTGTGCAGCAAACTTTAAATGAGCTTCAACGCGCTTTTTCTTCAGCAATGGAGTCTTGCGTGGTGAGCGGTCATACAGGCCATGGCGGCTGAGTGCATTACTTATTGTTTTCTTTGAAACAATCGTACCTGCTAATTCCAGGTCGTTCTGAAGCTCTCCACAAGCGCTCCTTGGTTCTTGGACAACTCTTCTGATAATTCTTTTCACCCCTCTGTCAGAAATCTTGCGAGGAGCACCTGGTGGTGGCCGGTTTATGGTGAAATTATGTTCTTTCCACTTCTGGATTACGGCCCCAACAGTGCTCACTGGAACATTAAGACGTTTAAAAATCCTAATTCTGTAAGCATTGCCATCAGTATGTTCTGCAACAGTAAGCCCCTGTACACACGGTCGGAGATTTCGACAACCAAATCCGTCGGATCGTGTCCGAAACTGTTGCATACACACGGTCGGACTAAGTTGTCGAAAAATCCGATCTTTGAGAACGTGATGACGTAATTTCGTTACGACGGGACTACGTTCAGGCTAGTAGCCAATAGCTTTGATGTAGGAATTTGATCTGAGCATGCGTGGCACTTTGTCCGATCGGAATTCTCTACACATGATCGGAGTATGTCCTATCGGACCAGTTTGCCGGAAAACATTTCCAACAAGTTGGAAAATTGGGTCCGACGGATATTCCGACGGAAACATTCCGATGCAGACCCCACACAGTCGGATTATTCGACAAACCGGCCCGATAGGACACATTCCGACGGAATCTCCGACCGTGTGTACAAGGGCTAAGGGTTGGCGAAGGTCTCGAGAGAGCTCTTTGCTTTTACCCATCATGAGATGTTTCTTGTGTGACACCTCGGTAATAAGACACCTTTTAGAGGCCATCAGGGGAGACTGAACCAGCTGATATTAATTTGCCCTGACAAGGGGCAGGATTGCTTTCTAATTACTGATAGATTTCAGATGGTGTCTTGGCTTTCCATGCCTTTTTTGCACCTCCCTTTCTTCATGTGTTCAATACTTTTTCCCTGTGTCATTCCATTTTATTACACAGAACTTCATTTCTGAACGTATTTGTTTTGGTGTCTTTGTATGCATGGATTGCATAGGATGTTTCCGACATGTGGTGAAAATTTCATGTCAATAGCATCTTTTAGAAATATATTTACCGTATTTATTGGCATATAACACGTACATCCATTTGAAGAGGGAAGTTTCAGGAAAAAAACTTAAATTGTATATAATTAGGAACTTTGAAGCAAAATAAGGGTCAGTGCCCATCTGCAGCCTCCCCATTGCAATCAATGCAGCCTGATCAATGCCCATCTTCAGCCTCACAAGTGCAATCAATGCATCCTCATCAGTCCACATCAATGCAGCCTCACCATTGCCATCAGAGCAGCAGCCTCACCTTTGCCATCAGTGCAGCAGCCTCACCATTTCATCAATGCAGCAGCCTCACCATTTCATCAATGCAGCAGCCTCACCATTGCCATCAGTGCAGCAGCCTCACCATTTCATCAATGCAGCAGCCTCACCATTTCATCAATGCAGCAGCCTCACCATTTCATCAATGCAGCAGCCTCACCATTTCATCAATGCAGCAGCCTCGCCATTGCCATCAGTGCAGCAGCCTCACCATTTCATCAATGCAGCAGCCTCACCATTGCCATCAATGCAGCAGCCTCACCATTGCCATCAATGCAGCAGCCTCACCATTGCCATCAGTGCAGCAGCCTCACCATTGCCATCAGTGCAGCAGCCTCACCATTGCCATC
This sequence comes from Lithobates pipiens, assembly GCF_037356315.1. NCBI lineage: Eukaryota > Metazoa > Chordata > Amphibia > Anura > Ranidae > Lithobates > Lithobates pipiens. The sequence continues at coordinate 46,774,025 of NW_027507785.1, read as the reverse complement.
AATGCAGCAGCCTCACCATTGCCATCAATGCAGCAGCCTCACCATTGCCATCAGTGCAGCAGCCTCGCCATTGCCATCAATGCAGCAGCCTCACCATTGCCATCAATGCAGCAGCCTCACCGTTGCCATCAGTGCAGCAGCCTCACTATTGCCATCAGTGCAGCAGCCTCACCATTGCCATCAGTGCAGCAGCCTCACCATTGCCATCAGTGCAGCCTGATCGATGACCATCTGCAGCCTAGAGGGGGCAGGGAGGAGGGCGGGACAAGCGCCGACAGATTACATACAGTGAGAATCTCATATGATAGACAGAACAGTGGTCCAATGGCAGCCCAGGGGACTGGACTTGCTATTACAGAGGCCGCCAAGTAGACAGGAGATTCTCACTGTATGTAATCTGATGGCGCTCGTCCTGCCCCCTCCCTCCCTGTCCCCTCTGAGACAGTTAAAATTGAAGTATTGGCGTATAACACGCACACGCTATTTGCATCTGATTTTCATGGCAAAAAAAGTGAGTGTTATACGTCAATAAATACAGTACCTAGAAAAATGGTGACGTGTTCAATACTTATTTTACACGCTGTACCTGTAACTAAACAAAAACATTTCGGTTGATTTACTGAAGGGGAATAGCCTGTGTACACCATGGATGATGGAAATCAGCAGAGTTTGCGCTCATTTACTGAGCTCTGGAGCAACTGCACTTGTGGTGCATCACAAACAAGTCTCACGACTTTGGGGTCCCAGCAGTGAAAACTGAGTCTCATGGTACTGCAGCAGGACCCTTTCACATGTTCTGCAGCGGGCCCCCTTCATGCCATCTTGGGGTCCCCTACAGTGGCGGAACGCCAGGGCCCAGTCGCAAGTGCAACCTTTGTGGCTCTGGTAGTTCCATCGCTGACAGAGGCTATCGTTTTACCAATCAGAATTTCACTTGCAGATTTAGAATGTTCAACATTTGGCCATGCGGGCATGCCCATTCATCTCCCAGGTCCGAGTCACAGAGCCCCTTTAATCTGATGGGAGACATGCCGGACCAATAGAGAAACCTGGGAGGAAGAAGGAGGTTGGGCCAAGCCTGACTTTTACAAAAAAAAAGGCCAAAATTTTCCTATAGCTTCAGTAGTATACATCTTTGTCTTTGGTGTGCGGACATTGGCCTACAGGTAACTTCTGCTTATTTATTTTGGTCTAGATCAGGGGTCTCCAAACTTTCTAGACAAAGGCTCAGTTTACTGTCCTTTGGACTTTAGAGGGGCCTGACTGTGGTTAGTGGGAGAAGAAAATGTCCTGGAGTTGGTAACAATGCCCCATCATTGGTGTCCGTGAAAGGAATAGTAATCTATTATTGGTGTCATTGGGAAGAATAGTGCCCCATCTTGGTGTCAGTAGGAGGTAGAGTGTCCCATCATTGGTGTCAGTGGAAGAAATAGTGTCCCATCATTGGTGTCAGTGGGAGGAATAGCACCCCAAAATTGGTGTCAGTGGAAGGAATAGTGTCACATCATTGGTGTCAGTGAAAGAAATAGTAATCTATTATTGGTGCCATTGGGAGGAATAGTGCCCCATCTTGGTGTCAGTAGGAGGTAGAGTGTCCCATCATTGGTGTCAGTGGAAGAAATAGTGTCCCATCATTGGTGTCAGTGGGAGGAATAGCACCCCAAAATTGGTGTCAGTGGAAGGAATAGTGTCACATCATTGGTGTCAGTGAAAGAAATAGTAATCTATTATTGGTGCCATTGGGAGGAATAGTGCCCCATCTTGGTGTCAGTAGGAGGTAGAGTGTCCCATCATTGGTGTCAGTGGAAGAAATAGTGTCCCATCATTGGTGTCAGTGGAAGAAATAGTGTCCCATCATTGGTGTCAGTGGGAGGAATAGCACCCCAAAATTGGTGTCAGTGGAAGGAATAGTGTCACATCATTGGTGTCAGTGAAAGGAATAGTAATCTATTATTGGTGCCATTGGGAGGAATAGTGCCCCATCTTGGTGTCAGTAGGAGGTAGAGTGTCCCATCATTGGTGTCAGTGGAAGGAATAGTGTCCCATCATTGGTGTCAGTGGAAGGAATAGTGCCCCATCATTGGTGTCAGTGAGAGGAAGCCCTTGTACACACGGTCGGAGATTCTGACGGAATGTGTCCAATCGGACCGTTTTGTCGGATATTCTGACTGTGTGTGGTCTCCATCGGACTGTTTCCGTCGGAATATCTGACGGACCAAATTTTCTAACTTGTTGGTAAAAATTTCAGACAAAATGCTCCGATCGGACATACTCCGAATATGTGTAGAGAATTCCAATCGGACAAAGTGCCACGCATGCTCAGATCAAATTCCTACACCAAAGCTATTGGCTACTAGCCTGAACATAGTCCCGTTGTAATGAAATTACGTCATCACGTTCTGCACGATCGGATTTCCCAACAACTTCATCCGACTGTGTGTATACAACAGTTTCGGACAAAATCCGTCGGACAAAATCCGACGGACAAAATCCGACGGATTTGGTTGTCGGAATCTCCGACCGTGTGTACAAGGGGCGAAGAGTGCCCCATCATTGGTGTCAGTAGGAAGAATAATGCCCCATCACTGGTGTCAGTGGCAAGAATTATGCTCCATTTTTGGTGTCGGTGGCAGGAATTATGCGCCATTGTTAAGAGGGGAAGGAATAGTGCCCCATCATTGGTGTTAGTGGGAGGAATAGTGCCCCATCATTGGTGTCAGTGGGAGGAATAGTGCCCCATCATTGGTGTCAGTGGAAGGAATAGTGCCCCATCATTGGTGTCAGTAAGAGGAATAGTGCCCCATCATTGGTGTCAGTAAGAGGAATAGTGCCCCATCATTGGTGTTAGTGGGAGGAATAGTGACTCAGCATTGATGTCAGTGGGAGGAATAGTGCCCCATCATTGGTGTCAGTAAGAGGAATAGTGCCCCATCATTGGTGTCAGTAAGAGGAATAGTGCCCCATCATTGGTGTTAGTGGGAGGAATAGTGACTCAGCATTGATGTCAGTGGGAGGAATAGTGCCCCATCATTGGTGTCAGTGGGAGGAATAGTGCCCCATCATTGGTGTCAGTAAGAGGAATAGTGCCCCATCATTGGTGTCAGTAAGAGGAATAGTGCCCCATCATTGGTGTCAGTAAGAGGAATAGTGCCCCATCATTGGAGTCAGTAGGAAAAATAATGCCCCATCATTGGTGTTAGTGGGAGGAATAGTGTCTTGTATCAGTGGGAGGAACACTGCCCCAAGGGCCAGATAAAGGCAAGCAAAGGGCTGCGTCGGACCCCCTTGGCTGCAATTTGGAGACCAATGCTCTCGATTGTGATGGGGATTAGCTGTAGTTTTGTGACAAAAAGACCAAATTTGAAAACCAGTAACAGGAGGGTGTAGGGTGTTCAAGCTGCACATTTCCACATTTCCAGGAGAGGAGGAGAACTATTGGAGAGATCTGGTGGAGCCGGTTATGGAGGTACCACCATGTTAACATTCCTAGGGAATGGAAAGGTTCACGTCAAGGTCATTGAAAGTTGACTCTTTATGGTTAAAATTCCTTTACATAAATTTGCAACCAGATTTCCCTTACTGAGAAGGACATTCCATGCCCACCTGACAAGCCCCAATTATAAAGGAGAACCTCCCTCCAGTGACACTCAGATGTCACGGGAGATGAGGGAAGGTCTTTCCTGCCGGCAGGTAGATTCTCATCCCGAGTCCCAGAATCCCCCTCGGGCTCCCTTCCCTTTCCCCCCCTCGGGCTCCCTTCCCTTTCCATACGCTGCTCTCCGATTGTTCCTGAGTTTATAGTAAACATGGCTATTGTCAGGTAGATCCATGTCACTCAGGACTCTGAATGGAGGTCAACCTGAGTGTTCTGTCTTTGATCATCCAACAATGGACACCAAAGCCAACTTCACTCACTGCTAGAAGCCATTCAATAAATCTACGGGCCAATTAACTCTACACTTATCCAGGTCACATCTCTGGGGATGAACAGGATGACATAAATGCATGTATAGAAATGTTTACAACTTTCCATGTTCCGAGGTGAAGAAACCTCCTCGCACCCGAAGAGAACCGATTTCAGAGGAGCCCCATGACATCATCTAAAAGGGACTTTCAATGTTGGGCATTTTATTTGATTGCTATTTCCTGATTTCACAAACACATTTGTACATGTCTTTATTCTATCAGCTGCCTGCAGAGAGTCCTTGCTAAACAGCTGCTGAAATAAAACCAATTACAGGTTGAGACAACTAGAGAAGGTTTTGCTTCCAGTCATTCTAAAGCCCCGTACACACGAGAGGACTTATGTCCGACAGACTTCCGAAGGAGTTCTGCCGGAGTTCCGACGGAGTTCTGACGGACCTTTCGGCGGAGCGGACTTGGCCACACACAATCACACTAAACTCCGACGGATTCGAACGTGATGATATACGACTGGATTCGAATAAGGAAGTTCATAGCCAGTAGCCAATAGCTGCCCTAGCGTCGGTTTTAGTCTGTCGGAATAGCACACACACGAGCGGAGTTTTCGAAGGGACCGGGTCCGGCGGAGTTCCGTCGGGAAAATTTGAAGCATGTTCCATATTCTAAAGTCCTTCGGACTTTGGCGAGTCAAAAGTAGGTTGCAGCCCACACACGATCGAATAGTCTGACGGACTCAGTCCGTCGGACTTTGGATGTTGAAAAGTCCGCTCGTGTGTACGCGGCAGAAGCCAGTTTTTCTCAACCAGAGTTCCTTCTGAGGTTACTAACCTCTAACAAAACCCCAAATTTGAAGGACATGTTTCCTCCAACTGTCCATTAATGTGAGGGCCCTTGTCCTTCAAACTTAAATATAAGGACCTCTTATCTGCCGACCACCAAGGTAAAGGGGGCTTTTTTTCTACTGACCAGCAGTGTAAAAGAGGTCCTTCTTCACTGATCTATGATGTACAGGGCATTCATCAACTGTCCACAATGTACGGGGTCCTTTGCCCCACCACCATAAATGTAAGAAGGGCCACTGGTAAGCAGGTAGCATCTGCCTTCCTGTACAGAACATTCTTCCCACTGATCACCAATGTAAGGAACATTCTTCTCACTGATCACCAATGTAAGGAACATTCTTCTCACTGATCACCAATGTAAGGAACATTCTTCCCACTGATCACCAATGTAAGGAACATTCTTCTCACTGATCACCAATGTAAGGAACATTCTTCTCACTGATCACCAATGTAAGGAACATTCTTCTCACTGATCACCAATGTAAGGAACATTCTTCCCACTGATCACCAATGTAAGGAACATTCTTCTCACTGATCACCAATGTAAGGAACATTCTTCTCACTGATCACTAATGTAAGGAACATTCTTCCCACTGACCACCAATGTAAGGAACATTCTTCCCACTGATCACCAATGTAAGGAACATTCTTCTCACTGATCACCAATGTAAGGAACATTCTTCTCACTGATCACCAATGTAAGGAACATTCTTCCCACTGATCACCAATGTAAGGAACATTCTTCCCACTGATCACCAATGTAAGGAACATTCTTCTCACTGATCACCAATGTAAGGAACATTCTTCTCACTGATCACTAATGTAAGGAACATTCTTCTCACTGATCACCAATGTAAGGAACATTCTTCTCACTGATCACCAATGTAAGGAACATTCTTCTCACTGATCACCAATGTAAGGAACATTCTTCCCACTGACCACCAATGTAAGGAACATTCTTCTCACTGATCACCAATGTAAGGAACATTCTTCCCACTGATCACCAATGTAAGGAACATTCTTCCCACTGATCACCAATGTAAGGAACATTCTTCCCACTGATCACCAATGTAAGGAACATTCTTCCCACTGATCACCAATGTAAGGAACATTCTGATCACTGATCACCAATGTAAGGATTATTCTTCCCACTGATCACCAATGTAAGGAACATTCTTCTCACTGATCACCAATGTAAGGAACATTCTTCCCACTGATCACCAATGTAAGGAACATTCTTCCCACTGATCACCAATGTAAGGAACATTCTTCTCACTGATCACCAATGTAAGGAACATTCTTCTCACTGATCACCAATGTAAGGAACATTCTTCTCACTGATCACTAATGTAAGGAACATTCTTCTCACTGATCACCAATGTAAGGAACATTCTTCTCACTGATCACCAATGTAAGGAACATTCTTCTCACTGATCACCAATGTAAGGAACATTCTTCTCACTGACCACCAATGTAAGGGACATTCTTCCCACTGATCACCAATGTAAGGAACATTCTTCTCACTGATCACCAATGTAAGGAACATTCTTCTCACTGATCACCAATGTAAGGAACATTCTTCTCACTGACCACCAATGTAAGGAACATTCTTCTCACTGATCACCAATGTAAGGAACATTCTTCTCACTGATCACCAATGTAAGGAACATTCTTCTCACTGATCACCAATGTAAGGAACATTCTTCTCACTGATCACCAATGTAAGGAACATTCTTCTCACTGATCACCAATGTAAGGAACATTCTTCTCACTGACCACCAATGTAAGGAACATTCTTCCCACTGATCACCAATGTAAGGAACATTCTTCTCACTGATCACCAATGTAAGGAACATTCTTCTCACTGACCACCAATGTAAGGAACATTCTTCTCACTGATCACCAATGTAAGGAACATTCTTCTCACTGATCACCAATGTAAGGAACATTCTTCTCACTGATCACCAATGTAAGGAACATTCTTCTCACTGATCACCAATGTAAGGAACATTCTTCTCACTGATCACCAATGTAAGGAACATTCTTCTCACTGATCACCAATGTAAGGAACATTCTTCCCACTGATCACCAATGTAAGGAACATTCTTCCCACTGATCACCAATGTAAGGAACATTCTTCCCACTGATCACCAATGTAAGGAACATTCTTCCCACTGATCACCAATGTAAGGAACATTCTGATCACTGATCACCAATGTAAGGATTATTCTTCCCACTGATCACCAATGTAAGGAACATTCTTCTCACTGATCACCAATGTAAGGAACATTCTTCCCACTGATCACCAATGTAAGGAACATTCTTCCCACTGATCACCAATGTAAGGAACATTCTTCTCACTGATCACCAATGTAAGGAACATTCTTCTCACTGATCACCAATGTAAGGAACATTCTTCTCACTGATCACTAATGTAAGGAACATTCTTCCCACTGATCACCAATGTAAGGAACATTCTTCTCACTGATCACCAATGTAAGGAACATTCTTCTCACTGATCACCAATGTAAGGAACATTCTTCTCACTGATCACCAATGTAAGGAACATTCTTCTCACTGATCACCAATGTAAGGAACATTCTTCTCACTGACCACCAATGTAAGGAACATTCTTCCCACTGATCACCAATGTAAGGAACATTCTTCTCACTGATCACCAATGTAAGGAACATTCTTCTCACTGATCACCAATGTAAGGAACATTCTTCTCACTGATCACCAATGTAAGGAACATTCTTCTCACTGACCACCAATGTAAGGAACATTCTTCTCACTGATCACTAATGTAAGGAACATTCTTCTCACTGATCACCAATGTAAGGAACATTCTTCTCACTGATCACCAATGTAAGGAACATTCTTCTCACTGATCACTAATGTAAGGAACATTCTTCTCACTGATCACCAATGTAAGGAACATTCTTCTCACTGATCACCAATGTAAGGAACATTCTTCTCACTGATCACCAATGTAAGGAACATTCTTCTCACTGATCACCAATGTAAGGAACATTCTTCTCACTGATCACCAATGTAAGGAACATTCTTCTCACTGACCACCAATGTAAGGAACATTCTTCTCACTGATCACCAATGTAAGGAACATTCTTCCCACTGATCACCAATGTAAGGAACATTCTTCCCACTGATCACCAATGTAAGGAACATTCTTCTCACTGACCACCAATGTAAGGAACATTCTTCCCACTGATCACCAATGTAAGGGGACATTTCTTCATTGAAGTTTTCACTGTATGCTTCTCTTTTTTGGTCATTATTATAATTGTTTTGGTTACAAAAAGAATGCCTTTTATGCATGTATCTACAACTTACTGATTTTACTCAGGTACGTTGAGCTGTAAATATAATAATTTTTAGTAGGGGAACCCTGAGACCTGAAAATGATTTCAAGGGTTCCTTTGGTGTAAAGAGACCCAAGCTATCATAAAGACTAAGGCCGCGTACACACGGGCGGACTGTTCGCCCAACTTTGTCCGCTGAACAGTGTTTGGGCGGACAGTCCGCTCGTGTGTGGGCTTTCAGCGGACAGTTTCAGCGGACAGTTGGACGGACAAGGTTTTTCGGAATTTCCGAAAAACTGTCCGCTGAAACCTTGTTTCAGCGAACAGCCCGCTCGTGTGTAGGCTTGTTCGTCAAACAAAGTTGCGCGCATGCTCAGAAAGGATTTTCACGCCGAAAGCTATAATGCAGTGTATAGGACGTCGTATTTTTCGTCCCGTCGTACGTGCCGTTCACGTCATCGCGCACGGTTTCAGCAAACTGTTCGTTCGTCGTGTGTGGGCATGTCCGTCCATGCTAATTTTGAGCGGACTGTTTGCTGAAACTGTTGGACGGACAAAGTTGGGCGAACAGTCCGCGCGTGTGTACGCGGCCTTACACTGAAAGAAAATACAAGAGAGTTAGTATGTATGTTTGTATGTATGTGTACAGGAATTGTGTCAAAATCTATTTGCCATATGCTATTCCTGTCTACACGGTTTAACTAGACAGCTCTGGGCCCCCACTGTGCTTCCGGGCCCCATAGAAATCATATGATCTATTACAGCTATAGTTTTGTTCCTAATAAGAATCAAGTATGGCAGAGGCACCAGTAGCAGTGAATACAAAGAGTGACAAATGTGTTCATAAAAATTAAAACACATTACTAAGGATATCCCAGTTGATCAGATTCACATGGACAACTTAAAACCTTTAAAAGACCACAGATCCCCTATATTATACAGAAAATCCTTGTATCTTCTTACAGTGCCCCAGATAACATCTGTTTACTATTTACTCCACATCCAGAGCTTCAGGCCGGGAAGTGTTTGATTGGATCCTGGATCAGGGTTATTACTCAGAGAAGGACACAAGTAACGTCATCCGGCAGGTCCTGGAGGCTGTGGCCTATCTTCACTCACTGTGTATTGTGCACAGGAACCTCAAGGTGAGGGGAAGAATGGAGAGGATTTGGCCCCAAGGGTGGGAAAGGACCCAGGCTCCCAGGGTGGAGAGGGCCCCAGGACCTAGGGTGGAGATGGCCTCTCACTCCAGTGTGCAGGAGGCCAATGAACAAGGCTGGTGAGGATCCTAGGACCCAGGGTGTAAAGGACTGTATGCTAAGGGTGGTGAGGTACTGAGGACCGAGGATGGAGAGGAATCCAGGACCCAAGGGTAGAGAGGGCCCCAGAACCTAGGGTAAAGTGTAGATATGACCTAAGGACATAACTATAGAGGGCCCAGAGACCCAAGGTGGAGAGAGTCTCAAGACCAGAGGAGAGGGCCCCATGTTACAGCAGGGAGAAGTATTTACACCCAGGGTGGAGAGGGACCCAGGCCCCCAGAGCAGAGAGGGCCCCATGCTCCAGTGTGGGGAGGGCCAACGGACAAGGCTGGGTTGGGCCTAAGGACCTAGGGTGGAGAGGACTCTGTGTCCCGGGGGGGTGAGGTACTGAGGACCCAGGGTGGAGTGGGCCCCATAATCTAGGGTTGAAAGGCAACCAGGACTAAGGGTGGAAAGGACCAAGTTACCCAGGGAGAAGAGGGACCCATGCCCTATAGCTTTGGACCTAGGGTGGAGAGGGTCTTATGCTCCAGGGTGCATATGAACCTCAAGGTGAAGGGGAGGATTGGGCCCCAGGGTGGAAAGGGACCCTGGTCCCCAAGGTAGAGAAGGCCCCCAGGACCTAGAGTGAAGAAGGCCCTATGCTCTAGTGTGGATAGAACCTAGGACCATAACTGGAGAGGGTCCTGAGGCCCAGGGTAGTGAGGGTGTCAAGATCAAAGGAGGAGAGGCCCCATGTTACAGAATGGAGAAGGATTTGGACCCAGGGTGGAGAGGGACCCAGACCCCCAGGGTAGAAAAGGCTCCATGCTCCAGTGTGGAGAGGTCGAAAGGACAAGGCTGTATTGGGCCTAAGGACCTAGGGTGGAGTGGGCCCCATAATCTAGGGTTGAAAGGCAACCAGGACTAAGGGTGGAAAGGACCAAGTTACCCAGGGAGAAGAGGGACCCATGCCCTATAGCTTTGGACCTAGGGTGGATAGGGCCTTATGCTCCAGGGTGCACATGAACCTCAAGGTGAAAGGGAGGATTGAGCCCCAGGGTGGAAAGGGACACTGGTCCCCAGGGTATAGAGGGCCCCCAGGACCTAGGGTGAAGAGGGTCCTATGCTCTAGTGTGGATAGAACCTAAGGCTATAACTGGAGAGGGTCCTGAGGCCCAGGATAGTGAGGGTGTCAAGATCAAAGGAGGAGAGGCCCCATGTTACAGAATGGAGAAGGATTTGGACCCAGGGTGGAGAGGGACCCAGACCCCCAGGGTAGAAAAGGCTCCATGCTCCAGTGTGGAGAGGGCCAAAAGACAAGACTGGGCTGATTCCAAGGACCCAGGGTGGAGAGGACTCTATGCCCCAGGGAGGTAAGGGCCTCAAGACCCAGGTTGGAGAAGACCCCATACTCTAGAATTGAAAGGGCACCAGAAATAAGTGTGGAAAGGGCCCAGTTCCCTGGGGTGGAGGGTCCCATGCTCTATAGTGGAGAGGACCCCAGAAAGGCTGGTGCAGCAGTGAATTGAGACAGGTTGTAATTTTTCGGACCTTCTGATACCTTTAAGTGTTTGACCTTCTCTCCTTCCAGTTGGAGAACTTGCTGTATTATAACCGTTTGAAGAATTCCAAAATAGTCATCAGCGACTTTCATTTGGCTAAAGTGGAGACGAGCCTCATCAAAGAGCCTTGTGGCACCCCTGAGTACCTGGGTGAGATCCTCTTCTTATATGACCCCTGCGTGTGTTGCCCTGGCATGACATTCATCTTCTCTAACTCTTTCACGCGTTTGCCTCTTTGCAGCCCCAGAAGTGGTTGCTCGCCAGCGATATGGTCGGCCTGTTGACTGCTGGGCCATCGGAGTCATTATGTACATACTGTGAGTCCTCCTCTGTCTTATTACCTCAAGCCATCATTGCATGTACTAATTCATCCACAGAAGTACTGTGATTGTAATGATAAAAACCTATACCAGTGCATGTACTCATAAACCATTGGACCATGAACTTCCAGAGTACCCAAAGCCAGCCGGAGTAATATGAGCTAAACTAAAATCACAGCCATCTTCATATATTCATATGGACTCTATTGTATGGAGTTACCCTCAATGAAAGCATCTGTATTACTCTAAGCAACCAATCAGAGGGTAGAGGCCAGTGCCAACTCTAGATAAGAATTAACCATCTAAGGAGCAAAAGTGAATTCAGTGACTTGTGTACAGGATCTCCAGTGTGATGATGGCGTTGTTTGTGGTGTCTCCTCTGCAGACTCTCTGGGAACCCTCCGTTCTACGATGAGATGGAGGAGGAAGATTACGAAAGTCATGACAAGAACCTGTTCCGGAAGATTCTACATGGCGATTATGAGTTTGACTCTCCATATTGGGATGATATTTCTCTAGCAGGTAAGTGCAAAACCTGATATGTACATGAATGACTGTACTCATTATTACTATTTATTACTATTTCTTGCTGGAAAGCCCGCAAATAGTTTGCTGCAGACTAAGGACATGGATTTCTGGAACTCTGATGAGACCAAAACTGCAGATGGGTACAGATTATGCTGCATTGATTTTCACTATTTTACTAAGTCGTTTATTCAAAAAAAAAATGTTTTTTTTCCTGAAACTTCCCTCTTAAATTGGGGTGCGTGTTATACGCCGAAAAAAACAGTATTTGATTCAGATGGTGACAAGCGTGTGTGGGGGCAACCAGGTGAGGAGGACAAAGACAAGTGTGTCTTGTCTACAGTCAGGCATGGTGGTGGGGGTGTCATGGTCTGGGGCTGCATGAGTGCTGCCGGCACTGGGGGGCTACAGATCATTGAGGGGACCATGAATGCCAACATGTACTGTGACATACCGAAGCAGAGCATGATCCGCTCCCTTCGGAGACTGGACAGCAGGGCAGTATTCTAACATGATAACCACCCCAATTACACCTCCAAAACGACCACTGCCTTGCTAAAGAAGCTGAGGGTAAAAGTGATGGACTGGCCAAGCATGTCTCCAGACCTAAATCCTATTGATCATCTGTGGGACATCCTCAAAGGGAAGGTGGAGGAGCGCAAGGTCTCCAACATCCACTAGCTCCGTGATGTCATCATGGGGGAGGGGAAGAGGACTCCAGTGGCAACCTGTGAAGTTCTGGTGACCTCCATGCCCAAGAGGGTTAAGGCAGTGCTGGAAAGTAATGGTGGCCACACAAAATATTGACACTTTGGGCCCAACTTGGACATTTTCACTTAGGGGTGTACTCACTTTTGTTGCCAGCGGTTTAGACATTAATGGCTGTGTGTTGAGTTATTTTGAGGGGACAGCAAATTTACACTGTTATACAAGCTGTACACTCACTACTTTACATTGTAGACAAGTGTCATTTCTTCAGTGTTGTCACATGCAAAGATAGAAGAAAAGATTTACAAAAATGTGAGGGGTGTACTTACTTTTGTGAGATACTGTAGCTCTGACAAATACCACACCGCTGTGCAAAAAGCCATTTGCATCAGTTTCTGAACCAGAGGAGCTTACACTCTAATGTCATCCCACAGCCACATGCTATTATTATTATACATGTATATATAGCTGTGGCATATACTGCAGTGCTGTACAGTGAGCCATTTAAACCAGTCTCTACCTCAAGTCCTGGTGGGGAAAGTGCTAACCACTGAGCCACATGGTATTTGTAAGCAGAGCAGTTAGAACCATGTCCATATATATCTGTGGTGTATCTTCTCTGACTATTTACTCTTCTGGCAGCCAAAGATTTGGTGTCCCGTCTGATGGAGGTGGACCAGGACCAGAGGGTCACAGCAGCAGATGCCATTAGCCATGAATGGTAAGGCTCCCATGCCGTCACCTACCGTCACCTATCATGATGTCTAGCTTACACCAATATCCTATTCTGCAGTAAATATCCATTACAAGAAACAACGTGCACAAGGCTGGAATTCACAGCTAACACAAGGAGAGGTCCCAGTAGGATCCGTGCTGATGGCTTTTGTTTTCATCAAACGGTTTTGCTTCCCATACAGGTCTATAGGAGAGCAAGACCTGTATAAAGTAGAGAGGTCAGAGGGAGGTCGACTGCAGGTCAAATGTCAATAAATTCTGAATGATCTCAAAAGCCCATCAACACAAATCCAAAGCCCGTCCACTAGATCTGCACGATTAATCGCCAAGAATCGTTATCGCAATTTTTTCCCCGTTGCGTTCTTGATAAAAGTGTTTCACGATTCTTTCTATGCAAAGAATTCTCTCTGCTCTTCTGAAGCCACAGCTGTCAAAAGAAAAGAAGAAAAAAAAAAAAGGGCAATCTGCCATGAATCACAACATTCTTTAGTAGTGGAACTTAAGTATAAACATTGTAACAATTTGTCAATGGAATAGACTTTGTGTGTAAATGAGGAAAGTTTAACCACTTAAAGCGGAGGTCCACCCTAAAGTGGACCTCCGCTCATCGGAACCCTCCCCCCCTCCGGCGCCACAATTGGCACCTTTCAGGGGGGAGAGGGGTGCAGATACCTGTACAGTACAGGTATTCTGCACCCACTTCCGGGATAGCTCTCTGCGGAAAGGGGCGTAGATTACGCCCCTTTCCGCAAGTGCCCGCCCCTTTCCGCAAGTGCCCCGCTGCCTGCTGGGAAACACACAGATCCCAGAGGCAGCGGGGACTATCCTTATTGCGCAGCGTGATTCGCGCATGCGCAGTAGGGAACCGGGAAATGAAGCCGAAAGGCTCCACTTCCTGATTCCCATACCCAAGATGGCGGCGGCAGCACCCGACAAGACGATCTAGAGATCGGCTTCGGGTGCCGACATCGCGGGCGCGCTGGACAGGTAAGTGTCACTATTTTAAAAGTCAGCAGCTGCAGTATTTGTAGCTGCTGGCTTTAAAAAAAAAAAAAACGCGGAGTCCCGGCGGACTCCCGCTTTAAAGAGGAAGTAAACCCTGATGGGTTGTTTCTCTGCAAAGGTAAAGCATAATGGGCTACTATGCATCGCATAGTAGCCCATTATGTGACACTAATGCTGCGTATACATGATCAGACTGTCCGGCAGACTTAGCACTGCGGACAAACCGCCAAACTTTGAAGCAGAGGTCCGTCGGACTTTCTGAATGAGCGGGAGTCCGCCATACTCTTGAAAATGAACGGACTTGCCCACACACGGAGGAAAGTCTGTTCATTTTGAACGCGGCTCCAGGTAGCTGGGACTAGCACAGGAAGTTAATGTCGCCGCCTTTGGAGGCGAGATTGGCACATCGCTGGCCCAGTCACCTGGTATGGACTTAACGGGGAAGCCCTACACTGAAAAAACAGAGTGGGGGTCCCCCCCAAGGTTCATATAAGACCCTTATCCGAGCACGCAGCCCGGCCAGTCAGCAAAGGGGTGGGGACAAGCGAGGGCACACTGTGCCTTTTCTAGCTCGGGTCATGCTGTTAAATGCGGCTCCCGTGCATCACGCAACTCCGGGCAGTCACAGAGCCGGAGTTCGCTGCCCGCCGGAAGGAAGAGGGGGTGAAGAATGGATGCTCGCTACTAGCGAGGAAGACGGGAACATCGCAGGCTTCTCCTGCAGGTAATGCCGCGTACACACGATCAAACTATCCGGCGGATTTGGTCCGGCGGACCAGAGTCCGCCAGACAATCCGCCCGTGTGTGAGCTCCGGCGGACTTTTTTTCCCCCAAAAGTCCAGCGGATTTAGAAAGTAATTTGACTGCGAGTCCGGCGGACAATCCAGTCATCTGTGTGCTAGTCCGCCGGACTTTTGAAATGAACGGACTTTCCCGCACATGGAGAAAAGTCCATTCATTTTGAATGCAGCTCCGGGTAGCCGGGACTAGCGCAGAAAGTCAATGTTGCCGCCTTGGGTGGCGAGACTGATACGTCGCTGACCCCGTCACCTGGTATGGACTTAAAGGGGAAGCCCTACGCCGAAAAAAACGGTGTGGGGGTCTCCCCCAAGGTCCGAGCACGCAGCCTGGCCAGTCAAGAAAGGTGGTGGGGTGACGAGTGAGTGCCCCCCCTCCTGAGCCATACCAGGCCACGTGCCCTCAACATGGGGGGGGTGCTTTGGGGAAGGGGGGTCGCGTGGCCCCCCCACCCCAAAGCGCCTTGGCTTTCGGGGGGTGATGCTGATTATTGTCTAATTAAATACATTTAAGTGCAAGTACTGGAGGCACTCTTCTTCTTTGGAGGCCAGAGCGCCTCTAATGTTCTATGATTATTATTGGTAATCTATTAATTTAGCTAATACATGATATGAATCCAAATTTCTACAACATGATTCATTGACGTTATCTTCTTCATTGGGTGTGATCACTGAAGTGGTCACTTTATATATTACTGTTATAATTGTATAAATGAAGGAGCGGCGCGTGACGGATATTATTTTGGTATCCTGGTGGGTTAGCTTTATGAATTGAGCCCACAATGTATTCATCAATGAACCATGCCAGCTTAGCGTAACCAATCCGTTCTCCTAGACCTGATGGCACCACTGCATTATCTATGATGATTGGCTAAGTTTTAACTCCACCCATGGTATGGCCTCCTCCGGTGTACATAGAAGCCACAATGACATTGTTGTGTTTCAGGATTTCAGGGAACGCGGCATCCGATAAAAACATCAAGGACGGAGTGTGTGCGCAGATTGAGAAGAACTTTGCTAAAGCCAAATGGAAGGTAACAATTGTATTCATTCTATGTGAAATCTATTGATTGGTCGAAGGTACAGATCACACATTACCAATGTACAGTGGAAGACGCATTGTAGACCTCTAGAGATGGGGTCCTCAACCTTAGTGAGTCCGGGACCCAGGAAATTCTTCCAAAACCTTCCATGCCCCAACAGGAAAAAATACAAATAAAAAAGTTTATACTCATACAATAAAAGTATGGGAATCCACGAGAATGTTCACTGAATCGTTGGTGTCAGAGGGATCAGGGCCCCAGGGGAGAATAGCACCCAAATCATGGGTATCAGTAGGGTCATGGCCTCCAGAGGAGTAAAGCCCCCAAATCATTGGTGTCAGTGGGAGTATAGCCCCCAAATCATTGGTGTCAGTGGGAGAATAGCCCCCAAATCCTTGGTGTCAGTGGGAGTATAGCCCCCCAACCCAAATCATTGGTGTCAGTGGGAGTATAGCCGCCAACCCAAATCATTGGTGTCAGTGGGAGTATACCTGCCAACCCAAATCATTGGTGTCAGTGGGAGAATAGCCCCCAAATCATTGGTGTCAGTTGGAATATAGCCCCCAAATCATTGGTGCCAGTGGGAGAATATCCCCCAAATCATGGGTGTCGGTGGGAGTATAGCCCCCAAATCATTGGTGTCGGTGGGAGTATAGCCCCCAAATCATTGGTGTCAGTGGGAGTATAGCCCCCAAATCATTGGTGCCAGTGGGAGAATAGCCCCCAAATCATTGGTGTCAGTTGGAATATAGCCCCCAAATCATTGGTGTCAGTTGGAATATAGCCCCCAAATCATTGGTGTCAGTGGCCCCCGGGGGGGGGGGGGTAGCTCCCAAATCGTTGGTGTCAGTGGGAGTATAGCCCCCAAATCATTGGTGTCAGTGGGAGTATAGCCCCCAAATCATTGGTGCCAGTGGGAGTATAGCCCCCAAATCATTGGTGTCAGTGGCCCCCGGGGGGGGGGAATAGCTCCCAAATCATTGGTGTCGGTGGGAGTATAGCCCCCAAATCATTGGTGTCAGTGGCCCCCGGGGGGGGGGGGGGTAGCTCCCAAATCGTTGGTGTCAGTGGGAGTATAGCCCCCAAATCATTGGTGTCAGTGGGAGTATAGCCCCCAAATCATTGGTGCCAGTGGGAGAATAGCCCCCAAATCATTGGTGTCAGTTGGAATATAGCCCACAAATCATTGGTGTCAGTGGCCCCCGGGGGGGGTAGCTCCAAAATCATTGGTGTCAGTGGGAGTATAGCCCCCAAATCATTGGTGTCAGTTGGAGTATAGCCCCCAAATCATTGGTGTCAGTGGGAGAATAGCCCCCAAATCATTGGTGTCAGTGGCCCCCGGGGGGGGGGCAGCTCCAAAATCATTGGTGTCAGTGGGAGTATAGCCCCCAAATCATTGGTGTCAGTTGGAGTATAGCCCCCAAATCATTGGTGTCAGTGGGAGAATAGCCCCCAAATCATTGGTGTCAGTGGAGTGTAGCCCCCAACCCAAATCATTGGTGTCAGTGGGAGAATAGCCCCCAAATCATTGGTGTCAGTTGGAATATAGCCCCCAAATTATTGGTGCCAGTGGGAGAATATCCCCCAAATCATGGGTGTCGGTGGGAGTATAGCCCTCAAATCATTGGTGTCAGTGGGAGTATAGCCCCCAAATCATTGGTGCCAGTGGGAGAATAGCCCCCAAATCATTGGTGTCAGTTGGAATATAGCCCCCAAATCATTGGTGTCAGTGGCCCCCGGGGGGGGGGTAGCTCCCAAATCGTTGGTGTCAGTGGGAGTATAGCCCCCAAATCATTGGTGTCAGTGGGAGTATAGCCCCCAAATCATTGGTGTCAGTGGGAGTATAGCCCCCCAAATCATTGGTGTCAGTGGCCCCCGTGGGGGGGGGGATAGCTCCCAAATCATTGGTGTCGGTGGGAGTATAGCCCCCCAAATCATTGGTGTCAGTGGGAGTATAGCCCCCAAATCATTGGTGCCAGTGGGAGAATAGCCCCCAAATCATTGGTGTCAGTTGGAATAAAGCCCCCAAATCATTGGTGTCAGTGGCCCCCGGGGGGGGGGGGGGGTAGCTCCCAAATCATTGGTGTCGGTGGGAGTATAGCCCCCAAATCATTGGTGTCAGTGGGAGTATAGCCCCCAAATCATTGGTGTCAGTGGCCCCCGGGGGGGGGATAGCTCCCAAATCATTGGTGTCGGTGGGAGTATAGCCCCCAAATCATTGGTGTCAGTGGGAGTATAGCCCCCAAGTCATTGGTGCCAGTGGGAGAATAGCCCCCAAATCATTGGTGTCAGTTGGAATAAAGCCCCCAAATCATTGGTGTCAGTGGCCCCCGGGGGGATAGCTCCCAAATCATTGGTGTCGGTGGGAGTATAGCCCCCAAATCATTGGTGTCAGTGGGAGTATAGCCCCCAAATCATTGGTGCCAGTGGGAGAATAGCCCCCAAATCATTGGTGTCAGTTGGAATAAAGCCCCCAAATCATTGGTGTCAGTGGCCCCCGGGGGGGTAGCTCCCAAATCATTGGTGTCAGTGGGAGTATAGCCCCCAAATCATTGGTGTCAGTGGGAGTATAGCCCCCAAATCATTGGTGTCAGTGGGAGTATAGCCCCCAAATCATTGGTGTCAGTGGGAGAATAGCCCCCAAATCATTGGTGTCAGTAGCCCCCGGGGGGGGGGGGATGGCTCCCAAATCATTGGTGTCAGTGGGAGTATAGCCACCAAATCATTGGTGTCAGTGGGAGTATAGCCCCCAAATCATTGGTGTCGGTTGGAATATAGCCCCCAAATCATTGGTGTCAGTGGCCCCCCGGGGGAGGGATAGCTCCCAAATCATTGGTGTCAGTGGGAGTATAGCCCCAAATCATTGGTGTCAGTGGCCCCCCAGGGGGGGAATAGCTCCCAAATCATTGATACCAGATGGATTGTGGTCCTGGGTAGAATAACCACCAAATCATTGGTGTCAGTGAAATTGTGGCCCCCATGGAAGAATAGTGCCCCAATCATTGGAGTCATGGGGACCTTGGTCTCCCCCCAGGGAGAATAGCCCCCAAATCATTGTTGTCAGTGGGATTGTGCCCCTAGGGGAGAATATCCTCTCAACTGATACTATTAAGGTGGCAGCTGCAGAATCCAATACCTTGTGGAAATTCCTGAAGCCTATGCAACAAACCACTTAGGAGCAAGAAGCACCCTAAGGTGGCCGTACATGGGATGTTGGGGGAGGCGAAGGGTATGGCCATTGGAGCTAAGCCAGAACTACCATGTTTCAAGTCATTCGAATTACTGGAATCTTGGACTATAGGAGAGCAGACCCCTCAAATTATTGGTGTCAGTGGGATCTTGGCCCCCAGGGTGGAAAAGCCCCAAATCATTGGTATCAGTAGGGTCGTGGCCCTCAAGGAAGAATAGACCTAAAAATCATTGGTATCAGTGGGATTGTGGAGAATAACCCCCAAGTCATTGGTGTCTGTGGGATTTTTTAGCTCCGACAGGGGAATAGTGTCCAAATAATTGGAAACACTGGGATCTTGGCCCTCAGGGGAGAATACTCCCCGAATGAATGAATGAATGAATGAAATACTTATATAGCGCACAATGCGAACTGAATCGCCTCTAGGCTGTGCATTGTTGGTTGCTAGGATGCAGGCAGCTTGGGGTTGTTACAGTATGGCCCAGCCACCAGCTTCCTAGCAACCAGTGATGTTATGTGTTCTTGGTTGCTAGGATACAGGCAGCTTGGGGGGTGTTACAGTGTGGTCCATCTGCCAGCATCCTAGCAACCAGCTTAGTAACACTGCCCTGGGCAATGTTATGAAGCTGCAGTGAGGACAGTGTGTCTAGTATGGACACTCTTGCCTTTGTGCTTCCCCTGGCAGGTGCCACCTGAGGCGGTTGCCTCACTTTTCCTCATTGACCGCACACCCCTTTGCCTATCCCTTATACATATGTTACCAATCCTGCAGTGCTCCACATCATCGGGACCCAACAATCCCCTCAGGTCCAGTGCCACCCTAATCAAATATTTTTAGGGCCCATTCACACTAGGTGTAGTAGTAGTAGCAGTAGTAGACTGCGCTGGGTGGCTATTCCAATGCAGTCACACCGCAGTCCTAACGTATGATGAGGCTTAATGCCTTGTCTCCTACTGGTTCACACCAACGCATTGTGAAAAAAGCACAGCATGCAATACTTTTTTTTAACACAATGGGAGGCAGTGGCGGCCCGTCCATACGGGGCATAGGGGCGCCGCCCCCTAATCCATGCGCCTGGCCCCTAATCTACATGCAGGGCACTGGACGCATGGATTTCAATGTTTTTTTTTTTTTTTTTTAAGCAAATGATTAGGGCCTGAGGCTCTAATTTGCTCAGGGCGCAGAACACTCTGCCCTGAGCCCACCCAGTTGTGTGACAATAGCAAATTAATATTAGCTATTGTCTTCCTGATTCTCCTCCCGGGCGGTTTAGAAAGCAGTCCTGACAACCGATTGGGCAGGGAATCTTAGGACTCGAGTCTCAGGACCCACTTTGCTGTTTGGCCAGGAGGAGGAGCAACGGCCCCGGAGCCGTGAAGTAAGGTAGCCTCTGATTGTCGGGGGGGAGGGGGGATCGCCGCCTTCCCGTCCGCCTCCCCGTCCGCCTCCCTCGCAGTGGTGAGAGGCAATCTGCTGCCTTGCACCTTGTGGCAGCCAATAGAACTTAATGAAATGTTACTGTGTAACATTTTAATAAAGTTCATTAAAAAATAATATAAAAAGTAAACAGTGTGATGAGCTGCGATTGGTGCATTGGCACTGCTGTCATCCCACCGCGCCCACCAACTGCTGCGTCATAAAGCAGCGGCTGGTGTGAATGTCCCCTTTAATATTCCTGATGACAGGTCCACTTTAAGTCCCATAAGAGATACAAAGTTATTTTCAGAGATCTCCAGACAGTGGAAATTTCCAGCAAAAGGCGCACATTCTCCGGGTCTCTCGCGGCGTTGAAGTCCCGCAGCTGTCGACAGAAGCAGCTGCCGCCATCCGGACCCTCAAATCCCTCCAATGTAATGAGGAATTATCTCTAATCCAGCCTCGCGCAGCACGCCGTGCAGCCGGGACGCCAACGGTTAACCGGATACCTACGCATCCTTGCGTCCGAGCCCGCTGGCGCTAGTTCCAGCGTGATTTATGTACAGCGAGAAAAGGTGAGGCCCCCCGTAATCGGTTTAGCAATAAATACACGCATACATTAACATCAGCCGCATGCGATTAGCGGAGGTGCGCTGCAATCGTGTCACCTCGCCGCACGAACCCCGCGTATTCGCGGCCCGATTAGCATTTTCGTGTCGACATTGTCGCTGTTTTATTGGGATTTAATACCATTATTCTCCCGCGTTGGGGGTTCATGTTTTTCACATGAGAAGAAAGTCAAGTTCTGCTTATCGTCTTTGTAATATTTAAGAGATTCAGAGCGGCGGTTTGATGCATATTTCACGAGCCCTCGCCGCAGACGTTCGGATGAGAGATTCAAATCCAGCAAAGTGTTTAAAGGAAAAAAACCAAAAAAAAACGGAAGACTTTTGTACTGGATATGATTATATGTGATCAGCGTCATCTCAGGAATCTCGTTAATGTTTTATAAGCCGCCTTTGTCTGCGCAATTTATAACTATGAGTACGCGGGGTGGGGGTGGGGGGCGGCTATCAGAAATCTCTGCACGTATACATGAATTAATACAATATATAGAATTATGGCTACTACAGTGCCGGGACAAGATTATCCAGTGCCCAGGGCAAAGAGGCCAAATTGCACACCCCCACCCTTCATTATGTGTGAGCTTATGAGGAGGAGGGCGAGAGAGAGAGAGAGCACAGCCCGCACCTCCTCCCGGCTCTCTACTCCTCTCCGTGCCGCTTCCAGCGCTGGGCTGACAGAAGTAGTGATGTCACTACTCCTGTCAGCTTTATAGTAGAAGAAACTTGTGGTGCCCCCATCCCTACAATACACGCTGTGCCCGGGGCAGCCGCCCCTTAGACCCACCCCTTGTCCCAGCCCTGGGTTACTATAACCCGCAAGAACAGCATTTCCTTACTTTCCCCTCCTCCGATGCAGTTGCGGGGCACCTGAAGAGCCGCCTCATTCAGTTGAATAGATCATGTTCAGCGGGCGCAACGCCTGCCGAAAGCATCATGGAATATAATTCCTGAGACAATTCCTGGCATCGTGTCCCAGGCATGTATACACTAGACATTCCAAATTTTTTTAATGAATTTCGACAAATTCCTTCATTCTTAAATATCCAAATTAACAAAAACCCGTTTAACTAATTTGAATATTCTAAAATTTGTAAATTCGTACTTGGAAATTCATACATTCGCACATTCGTAAATTCGTACATTCGTAAATTTGTAAATTCGTAAATTTGAAATAATAATTAACTAATAATAACTTACCTAATATTAACTAGACATGTGCAATTTGTTTTGTTCTGAATTAGTTTTTTAACTAATTTCGACAAATTCATTAATTTGGAAATATCCAAATTAACGAAAACCCATTTAACAAATTTTTCAGAATATTCATAAATTCGAATATTCAGAAATGTGTAAATTCATACATTCGTAAATTCGTACATTTGTAAATTTGTACATTCGTAAATTCATAAATTTGTACATTTGTAAATTTGTACATTCGTAAATTCATAAATTCGGAAATCTGAAATAATAATTAACTAATAATAACTATTACGAACTAGACATGTGCAATTTGTTTTGTTCCAAATTTAGTTTTTTAACAAATTTCGACAAATTTGTTTATTCGGAAATATACGAATTAACGAAAACCCATTTAACAAATTTTTCCGAATTCGTAAATTTGAATATTCGAAAATTTGTAAATTCGCACATTCGTAAATTTGTAAATTTGGAAATCTAAAAAAATAATTGACTAATAATAACTTAACTATTACTAACTATTAAATTATAGGTATTGTAATTTCCTTTCAAATTTGGCTGTTAGTGAAAGTAACAAATACAAATTTATCCGAAGTTACGATCTATCCAAAATAACGAATTCCATATCCAAACGAATGGAACGTAATTAATTAATAATAATAAATAACAATAAAAACTTTTTATCATTATTATTTATTAATTTTTTTCCGTTCCATTTGTTTAGATGCGCCATTCGTTATTTCGGATAATTCGTAACTTCGGATGAATTCGTATTCGTCAAGTTCACTAACAGCCAAATTTCGAAAGGAAATTACAATACCCATAATTTAATAGTTACTATTTCAGCTTTTCAAATTTTTGGATTTTTGAATTTTGAATTTCCAAATTTCTGAATTTTCGAATTTCCGAATGTACGAATTTACGAATATACAAATTTTTAAATTATGAATGTATGAATTTACGAATGTGCGAATGTACAAATCTACAAATTTTACTAATTGCGATCATAACGAATGACCCGAAAAAAATAAATAAAAATAAACGAATAAAACGAAAACAAACACATTTTTTGGCGGCGCACATGTCTAGTGTACACCCCCGGCATGGTCCAGCAAATCTACATGTACATGCATTCTTGGTGAATTGGGCAAAAGCTACAGTTCTAGGATTTTTTTTTATTTTCTGAATGAATGCTCTTTTATTATGAGCTGTACTAAAATAGAACATTACGGCCACTAGATGGAGCGAAGGCACTTAAAGCGGGAGTCCGCCGGGAGTCCGCCGTTTTTTTTTTTTTTGTTTTTTTTTTAAAAGCCAGCAGCTACAAATACTGCAGCTGCTGACTTTTAAAATAATGACACTTACCCGCCCAGCGCGCCCGCGATGTCGGCACCCGAAGTCGATCTCTCGATCGTCTCTCAGGTGCTGCCGCCGCCATCTTGGGTATGAGAATCAGGAAGTGGAGCCTTTCGGCTTCATTTCCCGGTTCCCTACTGCGCATGCGCGAGTCGCGCTGCGCAATAAGGATGGTCCCCGCTGTCTCTGGGATCCGTGTGTTTCCCAGCAGGAAGCGGGGGACTTTCGGAAAGGGGCGTAGATTCTGCGGAAAGGGGCGTATCTTCTGCAGAATCTACACCGGAAGTGGGTGCAGATACCTGTACTGTACAGGTACCTGCACCCCCCTCCCCCCTGAAAGGTGCCAATTGTGGCGCCGGAGGGGGGGGAGGATTCCAATGAGCGGAAGGTCCACTTTAGGGTGGACCTCCGCTTTAAGAAATACATAGGTCTTTGTAACAAGAGATACAATGTAACAATTTCAGAGAATGCCAGAGGGAATGATCAAATAAATGTGACCAATGGTACATGATTACATAGTATCTCTTGTTATGAATATTCTTCCACTTATGGCCACTAGATGGAGCTGAGGAACATAGGAAATACATATGTTTGTAACAAGAGATACAATATTACATTTTTAGAGAATACTAGAGAGAGTTAGCAAATAAATGTAACCATTGTTACATGATTACATTGTATCTCTTGTTATGAACGTTCTTCCACTAAGGGCATTAGTAGAATACGGCATTATGGCCACTAGATGGAGCTGAGGAGCATAGAAAATACATGTCTGCAAAAAGAGATACAATATATTCATGTACCAATGGCTACACTTATTTTCTAATTCCCTCCGGTGTTTTTATAGATATTTACATTGTTACATTGTATCTCTTGTTACCAAGACTTACTTTATGTATTTCCTGTGCTCCGTGGCTCCATCTAATGGCCATAATGTTCTTTTTTTTTTGTTTTTTACTGATGCTCATAATGGAAGAACATTTGTTCAGGAGAGAAAATATCCTAAAGAACATTTGTTTTTTTCCCAATCCACAGAGAATGCATGATTATGCAGATTCCTTGGACCAATTGCTATGCAAAAAAAATCAGTCCCTTGGTTGCAGTGCTGGGACAAGGTCCTTTTGCACCCAAGGTTAAAGTGCACCCCACCCCCCCCCCCCCCATAGGTCCTGCCCCTTTTGTACCACCCTCCAACTGAAGCAGCCAAGATGGCCATCTCTTCTGCCTACCCCTTGGCCTGGCCCAGCTTAGTTGCCATGAGCAACAACAAGGATTGGCTTAAGATGCATTCTGAATTTCTGGGCACACTGTGTATAATGCTCTTTTATTTTGGGCAGTAGTAAAATACCACATTATGACCATTAGAAGGAGCCGAGGAGCTTAGGAGATATATAGGCTTTGTAAAAAGAGATACGATGTAACAGTATTAGAGAATGCTAGAGGGAATTAAAAATAAATGTAAATGCTTAAAGTGTATTTCTTGTTATGAATGCTGTTCCGCTAAGGGCGGTAGTAAAAAAACAGCATTATGGCCATTAGATGGAGCTGAGGAGCATAGGAAATAGATATCTATGTAACAAGAGATGCAATGTAATCATATACTAATATTTACATGTATTTGATAATTCCCTCCAGTGTTCTCTAGAACTGTTACATTGTATCACTTGTTACCAAGACCTACTGTATGTATTGCCTGGGCACATCTCCTCCATCTTGTGGCAATAATGCAGTATTTTACTACTGCCCATAGGGGAGGAGCATTCCTTCAGAAGAGAACAAAAGCCTAAAGAACCCAAGGTGAAAAGGCCAAAGAGCACCCCCCTATCGCTGCTGCCCTTTTGGTGCCCCCCTCTAACTGAAGCAGTCAAGATGGCCATCTCATCTACCTACCCCCTTGTCCGGCCCAGTTTGGTAACATGGCCATGACTAAGTGGGGGGGGGGGGGCGAATGGGCACCTGCCCAGGGTGCTGTGTTGAAGGGGGGCACTGCCAAGTTGGCCATTCATCCCGCTTCTTACTGACAGGAGTGACTGCAGTGTCACTCCTGACAGAAGGAGCAGTGGCTGATAGCTGCTGCTGGAGGGAGGATTCTTTTTTCTCCTCCCTCCAGCCTGCATGGGGTTGAAATTAGTCAGCGCTGAGACAGAACTGTCCTCAATCTCAGTGTTGTGCTGCTGAGGGAGGAGGGTGGACTGTGTCCTTCTTCCTCTTTCCTTTGTCATGTGACTTGTTGAAGGAGATGCTGTGAGTACCAATCTCCCAGTACAGGGGGGGAAGGGAGGGGGCAACAACTGAGGAGCATAGGGACACCTGATGTAAAGAGGGACTCTCTTAGGGACACCTGATGTTAAGGTGAACTCTACTGGAGACACCTGATCTAAAGGGGGACGCTACTGGGGACACCCAATCTAAAGGAGAACGCTACTGTGGACACCTGATGTAAAGGGGGACTCTCTTAGGGACACCTGATGTAAAGGGAAACTCTACTGGGGACACCTGATGTAAAGGGGAACTTTACTAGAGACACCTGATGTAACGGAAGACTCTACTGGGGACACCCAATGTAAAAGGGGACTCTACTGGGGACTGCACCTGGCGGGGGGGAGGCACAATTTGCCACCTTTGTCCTAGGCACTGGATGACCTGCTTCATGTTTCCTCCTTTCTCTTTACAGAAAGCAGTGCGGGTGACCACCATGATGAAGCGCCTGAGGGCCCCGGAACAGACCGAGTCCAAGACCCCATCTCCATCCATGGACAGCGAGCGGACGCCAGGCCTGACTACCCCCGCACCATCACCCGCCAGCACCCCAGCCGAAGAAACGCCATCCCCGATCAGCCCCTCTCCTGACGGCACCGGATGAGGACCGTCCAAACTGCCAACACCCTACTCACCGCAGAGCATACCATCATTAACCCTTCCTCTCCCTCCACCGCGACGGGCTTCTCTGCCATCGTGTCATTAACATTTTCCTCCGCCAGACGGGTTGGCAGCAGATGGAGGAGCAGAGATGCCGCTGCCGCCCCGCTAGAGAGAATTGCAGCGCTGACCTCCCATCGCATCGCCCCATTAACCCTTCCACTGCTGTGGCCAAGCATTACTCTTTAACCCTTTAGTTGCTAGAGATCTACTGCACTGTTAGAAGAATTCCCCCCCCCCCTCATTTCCCTGATAGATGCTGGGCTAAATGTACAGACACCCATCATATCCATCGTACACATCATCATAACTTCATTCCACTTTTCAGCACCCCCGGCACCCCCTCCGCTAAAGTGGACCTGTCACCACCAGCTAACGCTTTTCTGTGCTTCTAAAGCTACCTAAATATTTCCTGCAGAAATTTTCTAAAGAGAGTTTTGGATAGTCTTCTCTCTGGCTGCCCCCCACATCCCCCCAGTAATACCATCTTTTCTAAGATTAATAAATAGAGGTCCCCCTCATTAGTGAGAGCACAGGTCCGCTTTACGGCTGGGAGGAATCTCTTGTATATACATGGGCAGGCTTCTTTCCTCTTCTTGAACCCTGTATTTACCCCTGCCTGGGGCAGATGATTCAGGCTGGTTGCCCCCTTTTCTTTCCTTTTTTTGTGGGGGCACATAATGTACAGACCTTAACCCCGTGTTTTGTATGCTTTTCTTTCAATAAACGTGCTGCTTCTCCCAATGGGTGTGGTTTGGTCAGACAGGTGATTGGGGGATGAAAGGTGGGGACTTGACCAGGATCTGATTGGGAGGTGGCTGCTTTTCCAGGAT
Source organism: Lithobates pipiens (assembly GCF_037356315.1). NCBI lineage: Eukaryota > Metazoa > Chordata > Amphibia > Anura > Ranidae > Lithobates > Lithobates pipiens. Next base: position 46,746,459 of record NW_027507785.1, on the reverse strand, counting down.
CAGTTTGGGAGGTGGGGCTTGACCGGGATTAGTTTGGGAGGTGGGAGCTTGTTCTGGGATCAGTTTGGTTGGTGCGGGCTTATTCCGGGATCAGTTTGTGAGATGGCGGCTTGTCTGAGATCAGTTTGGGAGGTGGGGGCTTGTTCCAGGATCAGTTTGGGAGGTGGGGGCTTGTTCCAGGATCAGTTTGGGAGGTGGGGGCTTGTTCCAGGATCAGTTTGGGAGGTGGGGGCTTGTTCCGGGATCAGTTTGGGAGGTGGGGGCTTGTCGGGGATTAGTTTAGGAGGTGGGGGCTTGTCCAGGATAAGTTTGGTTGGTGGGGGATTGTTCCGGAATCAGTTTGTGAAGTGGGGGCTTGTCCGGAACAGTTTGGGAGGTGGGGGCTTGTCCGGGATTACTTTGGGAGGTGGGGGCTTGTCCGGGATTACTTTGGGAGGTGGGGGCTTGATCGGGATTAGTTTGGGAGGTGGGGGCTTCTTCTAGGATCAGTTTGGGATGTGGGGGCTTGTCCGGATTAGTTTGGAAGGTGAGGGCTTGTTCTGATATCAGTTTGTGAGGTGAGGGCTTGTTCTGATATCAGTTTGTGAGTTTGGGAGGTGGGGGCTTGTTCCAGGATCAGTGTGGGAGGTGGGGGCTTGTTCCAGGATCGGTTTGGGAGGTGGGGCTTGTCCGGAATTAGTTTAGGAGGTGGGGGCTTGTCCAGGATCAGTTTGGTTGGTGGGGGATTGTTCCGGGATCAGTTTGTGAAGTGGGGGCTTGTCCGGAACAGTTTGGGAGGTGGGGGCTTGTCCGGGATTACTTTGGGAGGTGGGGGCTTGATCGGGATTAGTTTGGGAGGTGGGGGCTTCTTCTAGGATCAGTTTGGGATGTGGGGGCTTGTCCGTATTAGTTTGGAAGGTGAGGGCTAGTTCTGATATCAGTTTGTGAGGTGGGGGCTTATCCGGGAACAGTTTGGGAGGTAGGGGCTTGTCCAGGATTAGTTTGGGAGGTGGGGGCTTGTTCCAGGATCAGTTTGGGAGGTGGGGGCTTGTTCCAGGATCGGTTTGGGAGGTGGGGCTTGTCTGGGATCAATTCGGGAGGTGGGGGCTTGTCCGGGATTAGTTTGGGAGGTGGGGACTTATTCGGGATCAGTTTTGTTAGTGGGGGCTTGTTCCGGGATCAGTTTGTGAGGTGGGGGCTTGTCTGGGAACAGTTTGGGAGGTAGGGGCTTGTCTGGGATTAGTTTGGGAGGTGGGGGCTTGTCCGGGACTAGTTTGGGAGGTGGGGGCTTGTCCAGGATCAGTTTGGGAGGTGAGGGCTTGTCCGGATTAGTTTGGAAGGTGGGGTCTTGTTCCGGGATCAGTTTGGGAGGTGGGGGCTTGTTCCTGGATCAGTTTGGGAGATGGGGGCTTGTCCGGATTAGTTTGAAAGGTGGGGGCTTTTTCCGGTATCAGTTTGGGAGGTGGGGGCTTGTTCCGGGATCAGTTTGGGAGGTGGGGGCTTGTCCGGATTAGTTTGAAAGGTGGGGGCTTTTTCCGGTATCAGTTTGGGAGGTGGGGGCTTGTTCCGGGATCAGTTTGGGAGGTGGGGGCTTGTCCGGATTGGTTTGGAAGGTGGGGGCTTGTTCCGGTATCAGTTTGGGATGTGGGGGCTTGTTCCGGGATCAGTTTGGGAGGTGGGGGCTTGTTCCGGGATCAGTTTGGGAGGTGGGGGCTTGTCCGGATTGGTTTGGAAGGTGGGGGCTTGTTCCGGTATCAGTTTGGAAGGTGGGGGCTTGTTCCGGTATCAGTTTGTGAGGTGGGGGCTTGTTCCGGGATCAGTTTGGTAGATGGGGGTTGAAAAGTAACACTGAAAAGAAACACGATTTACATAAAAATCTGCAAATTGCATCTATAGGCTAATATGCACAGCCAGGTTGGGGCTGAGGGGTAGGCAGCGGAAGCTGTCACCTTGGGTGCTTTAGTAGGAGAGAGCATAAAGGGCAGTACTTGCAACCTGTGCTGCTGAGGGGAGGGGGGGGGAGGGACACAGTTTGTTTCTTTTTGGCTTGGGTACTAAGCGCTGTGTAGAGCACTGACTGCCCATTGAGGACACCAGAGCAGAAGAGGACCAGCTTCATGACCGATGAATGTTAAGTATGGGTGCAGGGTAGGGGTGAGGCCATGGGGGGGGGGGGGTGAAGTAAAGTTAGGCCTTAAAAAATTTTGAGGTAATCTTGAGCAGAGCCATCAGCAGTGGGGCGAGCACATATAATACATGACTACCCCTGACTCTCAGGGATCTGTCAGTAAATTTACTGTCAACCATAATAAATTCCTGACATGTCACAATACACAGTGACAGTATCATATTTCAGAAAAAGCTCCACCTTTTATCATGAAAAAGCTGTCTTTGTCCTCAGATTAGTGACTTTGCCTAGGTTGAGATCATGTCATCAGTCTGCCGCAGGCAGGAAGAAGCATTTCCTCAGTCCCCCCCCATTGTGACTTTGTATCAAGGTGAGAGGATGCAGAAGGGGGCTGAGCTGTGTAAGACATTTTGTGAACACAGCCAAGATGCAGGTGCCCTGGGTTTACTTGATTGTGTCAGCTCTGACCCTCTCAATCCTGAAATTAAATGGTGTCCCTGGATGATGCCTGAACAAAGACGGTGCCGCCCTTCTGGAGAGAAAAGCGGATGAAGGCATTGTCAGGGTTACAATGACGCACAACTGAGCTTGCCTATACATCACATGAAAGATTAAAAGCAATGCTGGGTCCACAATAAAGCTGGTTTGGCACAGAAATGTTCTCCTCTATGGCAGTTCGGAATACAATCACAGTGATGATGTTTGTTTTATGACCATCCAAGAACCCAAGAATTGCTCAGTCCATCCAGGGCGGTGCTTAGAGAGCACAGTGCCCCCGCAGTCTCTCACATGACACTGCAGCCTATGTCTGTTCTATATAACCCCCCAGCAGCCACCTTTCTTTTCTATGTCATCTGGAGGTGGGCGTTTCTTCCAGGTTTCGCAGCCAGCCCCCGATGACGTCATGCCAGATCTTGTGCATGCGCAGCCAGAGACCTGGTTCTGTGATGCTCAGTTTAGTGAGATCTCACTTGATTTTTGTGCGGAATGGACACAGCCTCCTGGGAAATGTGACATGGATATCCCAGGATGCTGCAGGTAGTTCACCCAAGCTAACATCGAAGAAGAGAGAGGACGGGTCCAAGTAAAAAAAAAAAAAAAGATGCTTATTATCAATTAAATATTAAACATGTTGTCTTATTCATATTGTGGAGGGGGCAGGGCCGTCTTTAATATTGATTGGACCCTGGGCAAAACTTTTCTTGGGCCCCCCCCCCCATGCAGTTTCGCTCTCCACCTGCTCTGAGACATACAATAATTAGCAGCTAGACTCAAAATCGGTTTACTGAATCAGATCAGGCAGCTATTGCAATTGGTTGCCAGAGGTTACAGTGTATCATTATCGCTCACTGACTGGTTGTTAGAGGTTACAGTGTATCATTATCGCTCACTGACTGGTTGTTAGAGGTTACAGTGTATCATTATCGCTCACTGACTGGTTGTTAGAGGTTACAGTGTATCATTATCGCTCACTGACTGGTTGTTAGAGGTTAGAGCACACATTACAGCTCACTGATTAGTTGCTAGAGGTCACAACACATGATTTCTGCTTGTTGACTGGTTGCTAGAGATTATGGTGGATATGACCTCAGGGGGGCATGATATACATATCAATGCCACTGGCGGCCGCTATTGAAATATCAATGCAACCTTTACATATGAATGCCACCGCTATTTACATATGAATGCCAGTAATTTACATGTAAACACCGGGTCTGCAGGTGAGTCATCTGTAGACAACAATAGGGCAGAGCTGGGCAGCATTAGTAGCAGCACTTCACACTGAGATATTGGGACACAGTACAGCACTAAAACCTCAAGGGATGAGAGAATTTAAACAAGGATAGTTGGCAAGTATGAGGCAGCTGCTTTGGGCCCCACAATAATGACAGGGCCCAGGGCAGCTGCCCCTTTTGCCCTGCCTTAAAAATGGTCCTGGGAGGGGGAGGAGTCACTGGGACATAATAGGACTTTCAGGGGTGGACTGACAACTCATGGGGCCCCCAGGCAACAGGAGATTATGGGGGCCCTGGGCAATAGAAGATTATGAGGCCCCTGGGCAATAGGAGATTATGGGGCCACACAGTATACACACATACAGTATACACACACAGACACATACTGTCCCTGGTTTTATTGAGGCTGGCAATCCTGATGGGGCCCCCTAGTGGCATGGGGCTTTCGGGCAGTGCCCGAGTGCCCCAATGGTCAGTCCGCCCCTGAGGACCTTTGATGGCGGGGCCCCTTTAAGTAGCGGGGGGTTACAGGTGCTCTTACATAACCGATACATTTGGCGTCTTCCATTATAAGACGGGAAGCAGATGGGAAGGAAGGTCTGGCACCGGATTACAGATATTAAGGATTTCTTGATTTCTTTGTTTCGGTAAGTCCTCGGAACGGGAAGCTTTGTGGAGAGATGGAACTGCGGCTTAACCTGTTTTCTGAGGACACTTGTACCGCGGTCCCTAATAGGGTCATTGAGTCTTACAAAGAGCAGCAAGTCTCTTCATCCAATCAGATCGTTTATTGATGTGACAAGAATCCAATTAATTGGGTGTTCAGGGATCGGAATTATTCCACTTGAAGACTGAAAATGACAAATGTCCTGAAAGTTATTCTACTGTCCATAGACAATGATCAGCCATAAGATCCTCACCACTGACAGGTAAAGTGAATGACATTAATTGTCTCTTTACAATGGAACTAAGGGGCCAAGCCCAGCCCCTGAAGAACGACCCCCCACACCAGGGCTGGACTGGGACAGAAATTTGGCCCTGGACTTCATCCAGACCGGCCCACTTACATTTTGAGTGTCCCATCAGCACCCCCTTACATCAGAGTGTCCCATCAGCACCCCCTTACATCAGAGTGTCCCATCAGCACCCCCTTACATCAGAGTGTCCCATCAGCACCCCCCTTACATCAGAGTGTCCCATCAGCAGCCCCCTTACATCAGAGTGTCCCATCAGCAGCCCCCTTACATCAGAGTGTCCCATTACCAGCCCCCTTACATCAGAGTGTCCCATCAGCACCCCCTTACATCAGAGTGTCCCATCAGCACCCCCCTTACATCAGAGTGTCCCATCAGCACCCCCCTTACATCAGAGTGTCCCATCAGCACCCCCCTTACATCAGAGTGTCCCATCAGCACCCCCATTACATCAGAGTGTCCCATCAGCACCCCCCTTACATCAGAGTGTACCATCAGCAGCCCCCTTACATCAGAGTGTCCCATCAGCACCCCCTTACATCAGAGTGTCCCATCAGCACCCCCTTACATCAGAGTGTCCCATCAGCACCCCCCTTACATCAGAGTGTCCCATCAGCAGCCCCCTTACATCAGAGTGTCCCATCAGCAGCCCCCTTACATCAGAGTGTCCCATCAGCAGCCCCCTTACATCAGAGTGTCCCATTACCAGCCCCCTTACATCAGAGTGTCCCATCAGCACCCCCTTACATCAGAGTGTCCCATCAGCACCCCCTTACATCAGAGTGTCCCATCAGCACCCCCCTTACATCAGAGTGTCCCATCAGCACCCCCCTTACATCAGAGTGTCCCATCAGCACCCCCATTACATCAGAGTGTCCCATCAGCACCCCCCTTACATCAGAGTGTCCCATCAGCAGCCCCCTTACATCAGAGTGTCCCATCAGCAGCCCCCTTACATCAGAGTGTCCCATCAGCAGCCCCCTTACATCAGAGTGTCCCATCAGCAGCCCCCTTACATCAGAGTGTCCCATTACCAGCCCCCTTACATCAGAGTGTCCCATCAGCGCCCCCTTACATCAGAGTGTCCCATCAGCGCCCCCTTACATCAGAGTGTCCCATCAGCGCCCCCTTACATCAGAGTGTCCCATCAGCACCACCTTACATCAGAGTGTCCCATCACCAGCCCCCTTACATCAGAGTGGCCCACTGAGCCATCGGCCCACCGGGAAACTCCCGGTAGTCCCGATGGCCAGTACATGCCTGCCCCACACCCAGGGCAGGACTTAGGGTGGTGGGGGCCCCTGGGCTTGAGTCACTTTCAGGCCCTACTTTCTATACATTATCGTATTTATTGGCATATAACACGCACCCCAAGTTTAGGAGGGAAGTTTAAGGAAAAAACTTACATTTAAATGCCCATCAATACAGCCTTGTCCAGTGTCATTTGCAGCCTTGTCATTGCAGTCTTGAAGTTTAAAAATGGCGCCGCCAAGATACAGAGTCCTGCGGCTCTGGGGTCCTCTCGGTGGCTAAGGGTCCTCTCGCAGTCCCGAGCGGAGACGAGAGTAGCCGTGTGTACTCAGCTCGGCTCACAGTCACGCCCAGTTCCTGTGTTATGTCCATCATAGGGCGGGACTGGGCATGACTGTGAGCGGAGCCGAGTACACTCGGCTATGTATCTCGGCGGGGTCTGCGGGGCCCCCTATTGAGTGGGGCCCATGGGCTTGAGCCCAGTCAAGCCCAATGGTAAGTCCTGCCCTGTCCACACCATAATCCCCCCCTCCACCAAATGATTTGGACCAGTGCACAAAGCAAGGCCCATAAAGACATCGATGAGCGAGTTTGGGGTGGAGGACCTTGACTGGCCTGCACAGAGTCCTGACCTCAACCCGATAGAACACCTTTGGGATGAATTAGAGCGGAGACTGCGAGCCAGGACTTCTCGTCCAACATCAGTGCCTGACCTCACAAATGCTCTTCTGAAAGAATGGTCAAACATTCCCATAGACACATCTCCTAAACCTTGTGGACGGCCTTCCCAGAAGAGGTGAAGCTGTTATAGCTGCAAAGGGCGGAGCCAACTCAATATTGACCCCTACGGACTAAGACTGGGATGCCATTAAAGTTCATGTGTGTGTAGAGGCAGGCGTCCTAATACTTTTGGCAATATAGTTATGAGGTATGGGTACAACAGAAAAAATACACTTTGTGTATTATGTGTATCCTTTGAAAGGGCTGGCAGCAGGAGGCGACCTCACAGGTTATTCATTTAGGATTACAAAACATTTCTACTCAGACTTAAAAAAAAAAAAAAATCCAACAGTTTACTTTAAACGGCTTATTGCTGCCATTTCCACCAGAGCTCCTCCCCTTTAGCCTTCAATCAGGTCGGGTTCAAAGCACTGGCCGGGGGTCACACACACTGCCAATGCTTTCCTCATGTCTCATTAATGAATCAGTTCCAGGTGGAGGGGAAGTCTCTGAAGATTTTTAAAGTCACCTTGGAATCTCCACTAATCCATTGATATAGGAAATGATCCCGTCCACCATGATCCTGTATACTGACCACCGAGCATCGGCTGACTTAGCCCTGTATACTGACCACCGAGCATCGGCTGACCTAGCCCTGTATACTGACCACCGAGCATCGGCTGAACTAGCCCTGTATACTGACCACCGAGCATCAGCTGACCTAGCCCTGTATACTGACCACCGAGCATCGGATGACCTAACCCTGTATACTGACCACCGAGCATCGGCTGACCTAGCCCTGTATACTGACCACCGAGCATCGGCTGACCTAGCCCTGTATACTGACCACCGAGCATCGGCTGACCTAGCCCTGTATACTGACCACCGAGCATCGGCTGACCTAGCTCTGTATACTGACCACCGAGCATCGGCTGACCTAGCCCTGTATACTGACCACCGAGCATCGGCTGACCTAGCCCTGTATACTGACCACCGAGCATCGGCTGACCTAGCCCTGTATACTGACCACCGAGCATCGGCTGACCTAGCCCTGTATACTGACCACCGAGCATCGGATGACCTAGCTCTGTATACCGACCACCGAGCATCAGCTGACCTAGCTCTGTATACTGACCACCGAGCATCGGATGACCTAGCTCTGTATACTGACCACCGAGCATCAGCTGACCTAGCCCTGTATACTGACCACCGAGCATCGGCTGACCTAGCGCTGTATACTGACCACCGAGCATCGGCTGACCTAGCCCTGTATACTGACCACCGAGCATCGGATGACCTAGCTCTGTATACTGACCACCGATCATCGGCTGACCTAACCCTGTATACCGACCACCGAGCATCGGCTGACCTAGCCCTGTATACTGACCACCGAGCATCGGCTGACCTAGCCCTGTATACTGACCACCGAGCATCGGCTGACCTAGCCCTGTATACTGAGCACCGAGCATCGGCTGACCTAGCTCTGTATACTGACCACCGAGCATCGGCTGACCTAGCTCTGTATACTGACCACCGAGCATCAGCTGACCTAGCCCTGTATACTGACCACCGAGCATCGGCTGACCTAGCGCTGTATACTGACCAACGAGCATCGGCTGACCTAGCCCTGTATACTGACCACCGAGCATCGGATGACCTAGCTCTGTATACTGACCACCGATCATCGGCTGACCTAACCCTGTATACCGACCACCGAGCATCGGCTGACCAAGCCCTGTATACTGACCACCGATCATCGGCTGACCTAAGCCTGTATACTGACCACCGAGCATCGGCTGACCTAGCCCTGTATACCGACCACCGAGCATCGGCTGATTTAGCCCTGTATACCGACCACCAAGCCTCGGCTGACCTAGCCCTGTATACTGACCACCGAGCATCGGCTGACCTAGCCCTGTATACTGACCACCGAGCATCGGCTGACCTAGCCCTGTATACTGACCACCGAGCATCGGCTTACCTAGCCCTGTATACCGACCACCGAGCATCGGCTGACCTAGCCCTGTATACTGAGCACCGAGCATCGGCTGACCTAGCCCTGTATACTGACCACCGAGCATCGGCTGACCTAGCCCTGTATACCGACCACCAAGCATCAGCTGACCTAGCCCTGTATACTGACCACCGAGCATCAGCTGACCTAGCTCTGTATACTGACCACCGAGCATCGGCTGACCTAGCCCTGTATACTGACCACCGAGCATCGGCTGACCTAGCTCTGTATACCGACCACCGAGCATCGGCTGACCTAGCCCTGTATACTGACCACCAAGCATCGGCTGACCTAGCCCTGTATACTGACCACCGAGCATCGGCTGACCTAGCCATGTATACTGACCACCGAGCATCAGCTGACCTAGCCCTGTATACTGACCACCGAGCATCGGCTGACCTAGCCCTGTATACCGACCACCAAGCATCGGCTGACCTAGCCCTGTATACTGACCACTAAGCATCGGCTGACCTAGCCCTGTATACTGACCACCAAGCATCAGCTGACCTAGCTCTGTATACCAACCACCGAGCATCGGCTGACTTAGCCCTGTATACCGACCACCGAGCATCGGATGACCTAGCCCTGTATACTGACCACCGAGCATCGGATGACCTAGCCCTGTATACCGACCACCGAGCATCGGATGACCTAGCCCTGTATACTGACCACCGAGCATCGGATGACCTAGCCCTGTATACCGACCACCGAGCATCGGCTGACTTAGCCCTGTATACTGACCACCGAGCATCGGCTGACCTAGCCCTGTATACTGACCACCGAGCATCGGCTGACCTAGCCCTGTATACTGACCACCGAGCATCGGCTGACCTAGCCCTGTATACTGAGCACCGAGCATCGGCTGACCTAGCTCTGTATACTGACCACCGAGCATCGGCTGACCTAGCTCTGTATACTGACCACCGAGCATCAGCTGACCTAGCCCTGTATACTGACCACCGAGCATCGGCTGACCTAGCGCTGTATACTGACCACCGAGCATCGGCTGACCTAGCCCTGTATACTGACCACCGAGCATCGGATGACCTAGCTCTGTATACTGACCACCGATCATCGGCTGACCTAACCCTGTATACCGACCACCGAGCATCGGCTGACCAAGCCCTGTATACTGACCACCGATCATCGGCTGACCTAAGCCTGTATACTGACCACCGAGCATCGGCTGACCTAGCCCTGTATACCGACCACCGAGCATCGGCTGATTTAGCCCTGTATACCGACCACCAAGCCTCGGCTGACCTAGCCCTGTATACTGACCACCGAGCATCGGCTGACCTAGCCCTGTATACTGACCACCGAGCATCGGCTGACCTAGCCCTGTATACTGACCACCGAGCATCGGCTTACCTAGCCCTGTATACCGACCACCGAGCATCGGCTGACCTAGCCCTGTATACTGAGCACCGAGCATCGGCTGACCTAGCCCTGTATACTGACCACCGAGCATCGGCTGACCTAGCCCTGTATACCGACCACCAAGCATCAGCTGACCTAGCCCTGTATACTGACCACCGAGCATCAGCTGACCTAGCTCTGTATACTGACCACCGAGCATCGGCTGACCTAGCCCTGTATACTGACCACCGAGCATCGGCTGACCTAGCTCTGTATACCGACCACCGAGCATCGGCTGACCTAGCCCTGTATACTGACCACCAAGCATCGGCTGACCTAGCCCTGTATACTGACCACCGAGCATCGGCTGACCTAGCCATGTATACTGACCACCGAGCATCAGCTGACCTAGCCCTGTATACTGACCACCGAGCATCGGCTGACCTAGCCCTGTATACCGACCACCAAGCATCGGCTGACCTAGCCCTGTATACTGACCACTAAGCATCGGCTGACCTAGCCCTGTATACTGACCACCAAGCATCAGCTGACCTAGCTCTGTATACCAACCACCGAGCATCGGCTGACTTAGCCCTGTATACCGACCACCGAGCATCGGATGACCTAGCCCTGTATACTGACCACCGAGCATCGGATGACCTAGCCCTGTATACCGACCACCGAGCATCGGATGACCTAGCCCTGTATACTGACCACCGAGCATCGGATGACCTAGCCCTGTATACCGACCACCGAGCATCGGCTGACTTAGCCCTGTATACTGACCACCGAGCATCGGATGACCTAGCCCTGTATACTGACCACCGAGCATCGGATGACCTAGCCCTGTATACTGACAACCGAGCATCGGCTGATCTAGCCCTGTATACCGACCACCGAGCATCGGATGACCTAGCCCTGTATACTGACCACCGAGCATCGGATGACCTAGCCCTGTATACTGACAACCGAGCATCGGCTGATCTAACCCTCTTTCATCGTCCTTCTCCCTGCTCATTATTACATATAAAAGACCCCCCAATGTGGGATGATGGTGAACAATTCATATGGATACAATCCCATCTATATTTAGACAGAATCCTCAATGTGACCTCCATACATGTATTAATGTCATAGCGGAGAGATGTGCTGACACTGAGACCATAGAAAACCTCCATCTGTCATATAATAGGAATGGAATACGGATCAATTGTAAACGAGATTGGAGACGTATACTGCAGAGCGAGGACCCACACCCAACTGTATACAGCAACAACAAAAAAGAGGAACAAAGAAAAATAGAAAACTGACTTCTAAGGTTGCCACTATAATCCCAATAGGAAAAGAAAGAGTCTCATGTTATAGTAAAATATAAAAATGTATTATAACACATTAAAAACATGTAAAAAAGGGAGAGTACATAGACATGTCTGATTGGTGCAATGCCTCATATAAATATGATAAGCTGAACCTATATGAGATGGGCTATAGAACATTGTCAGTGTAGTCTGAGAAGATCCCTTCTGACTTGGAGGCCGAGCCACCGGATTCGCAGTGTCAGCGCCAATGGATCACTACGCGTTTCGCCAATAGCTTCTTCAGGAGATCCTATTGGTACGTGGCTGGAAAAGCCTCCAGGAAACTCAAGGAATCCAATTTGTGGCACAGTGCACCATGAGGAAAAAAAAGGGGGGGAGGAAGGAAAAGTGGGACACCCCCCCCCCCTTCCACAAAATAGGCTGAATTATCTTTTCTTTTCCCTCTGAAACCGGTCCCTTGCTCCTTATATTTTTAGTTTTTTTTTCCCCACTTTTCCGTCCTCCCCCTTTTTTTTTTTTCTCCATGGTGCACTGTGCCATGAATATGGATACCTTGTGATCCCTGGAGGCTTTTCTAGTCACGTACCAATAGGATCTCCTGAAGAAGCTTTGGCGAAACACGTAGTGATCCATTAGCGATAACGTTCAGAATTTGCTCAAATGCTGGTCCTGCTCTGTGTCAAACATCCCAGAACGTGACACATCGATGTCTATTTGGACAATTTTCCAAGCTATCATCAATAGTTAAGGCCCCCCAATAGGCTGAATGATCTTTTCTTTTCCCTATGGAGACGGTCCCTTGCTCCTTATATTTTGTGTGTGTGTGTGTGTGGGGGGGGGGGGGGGGGTGGGTTTCCCACTTTTCCTTCCTCCCATCCTTTTTTTTCTCCATGGTGTAGTGTGCCACGAGTTGGGTGCCTTTTGTTCCCTGAAGGTTTTTCCAGCCATGTAACAATAGGATCTCCTGAAGAAGCTATTGGCGAAACGCGTAGTGATCCATTGGCACTGACACTGCGAATCCGGTAGCTCAGCCTCCAAGTCAGAAGGGATCTTCTCAGACTACACTGACAATATTCTATAGGCCATCTACACGGTTTTATATGTTCAGCTTATTCTATTTATATGGGGCATTGCACCAATCAGACATGTCCATGTACTCTCCCTTTTTACACGTTTTTATTTTGCTATAATAAATTTTGATATTTTACTATAATGTGAGATTCTTTCTTTTCCTATTGGGATTATAGTGGCAACCTTACAGGTCAGCTTTCTATTTGTCTTTTTTCTTCTTTTTTTGCCTAATACTGATCAATTTCACTATGGATCAAACACAATACACGTCTCATGTAAATGTAGAGTAATGATACATGTATGTTAACACGCAGAGAAAAACAAAAACTATATCTTCACCGCTTCTAGGAGAATATAACAAATTATTATGATTAATCTTATTATTAATAATAATAATAATAATAATATTAAAATTAAATACACTCACCAGCCACTTTATTAGGTCCCCCTCGCTAGTCCCGGGTTGGACCCCCTTTTGTCTTCATTCTTGGTGGTGTAGATACAACAAGGTGTTGGAAACGTTCCTCAGAGATTTTGCTCCATAGTGACATGATAACATCATGCAGTTGTTTCAGATTTTTCGGCTGCACATCCATGATGCCAATCTCCCGTTCCACCACATCCCAAAGGTGCTCTATTGGATGAGATGTGGTGAGCGTGGAGGACATTGGAGGACAGGGACCTCATTGTCCAGTGGTGAGATGATTGGAGCTTTGTGACATGGGGCATTATCCTGCTGGGAGGAGCCATCAGAAGATGGGGAGACTGTAGTCATAAAGGGATGGACATGGTCAGCAACAATACTCAGGGGGGTCGTGGTGATTAAACCATCAATTGGTACTAAGGGGCCCAAAGTGTGCCAAGAAAATACCCCCCCCCCACACCATCACACCCCCACCACCAGCCTGAACCGGTGATACCCCATCCCCCACACCATTACACCCCCACCACCAGCCTGAACCAGTGATACCCCATCCCCCACACCATTACACCCCCACCACCAGCCTGAACCGGTGATACCCCATCCCCCACACCATTACACCCCCACCACCAGCCTGAACCGGTGATACCCCATCCCCCACACCATTACACCCCCACCACCAGCCTGAACCGGTGATACCCCATCCCCCACACCATTACACCCCCACCACCAGCCTGAACCGGTGATACCCCATCCCCCACACCATTACACCCCCACCACCAGCCTGAACCGGTGATACCCCATCCCCCACACCATTACACCCCACCACCAGCCTGAACCGGTGATACCCCATCCCCCACACCATTACACCCCCCACCACCAGCCTGAACCGGTGATACCCCATCCCCCACACCATTACACCCCCACCACCAGCCTGAACCGGTGATACCCCATCCCCCCCACCATTACATCCCCACCACCAACCTGAACCGGTGATACCCCATCCCCCACACCATTACACCCCCACCACCAGCCTGAACCGGTGATACCCCATCCCCCACACCATTACACCCCCACCACCAGCCTGAACCGGTGATACAAGGCAGGATGGATCCATGCGCCAAATTCTGACCCCACCATCTGAATGTCGCAGCTGAAATCCAGACTCATCAGACCAGCCAACGTTTCTCCAATCTTCTATTGTCCAATGTTGGTGATCCTGTGCCAATTATAGCCTCAGTTTCCTGTTTTTAGCTGACAGGAGTGGCACCCGGTGTGGTCTTCTGCTGCTGTTGCCTATCTGCTTCAAGGTTGGATGTGTTGTGCGTTCAGAGATGGTATTCTGCATACCTTGGGTGTAACAAGTGATTATTTGAGTCACTGTCGCCTTTCTATCATCTGCCCATTCTCCTCATTGACCTCAACAAGGCATTTTCCTCCACACAACTGCCGCTCACTGGATATTTTCTCTCTTCCCCACCATTTTTTGTAAACCCCGAGAGATGGTTGTGTGTGGAAAATCCCAGAAATACTCAGACCGGCCCGTCTGGCTTCAACAACCTACGCCACGTCCAAAGCCACTTCAATCCCCTTTCTTTCCCATTCTGATTGTCGTTTTGATCTTCAGCAAGTCGTCTTCGCCACGTCTAGATGCCTAAATGCATTGAGTTGCTGCCGTGTGATTGGCTCATTAACAATTAGTGTTACCGAGCAATTGAAGAGGTGTACCTAATAAAGTGGCCGGTGGGTGTATAGCTCCCCCCGCTGCTAGGAGAATATTAAAAATTATTAATAATAATGAGAATAATAATATACATAACTATAACTCCACTGCTTCTAGGTTAATATTAAAAAATAATAACAATAAAGTGAATATTCTGTAAAAGTCAACTTTATCTCCCCCGTCCCTGAACGTTAAGAGCTGGTTCACACAGGGGCGACACGACTTTCAACACGACTTTTGGAGGCAACTTGAACACGACTTGGGCACGGCTTGGGGCGACTTACAACAGGACTTTAACTCGCCACAGGCCAGGTGACTTTTGCCGTGGCCAATCAGAGAATGAGCTCTGAAGGGGAAACTCCACGCCAAATAAAAAAAAAAAAAAAATGCCATGGGTTTCCCCTCCGAGAGCATACCAGGCCCTGAGGTCTGGTATGGATTCTAAGGGGAACCCCCTACACCGAAAAAACGGTGTGGGGGTCCCCCCCCAGATCCATACCAGACCCTTAGCCGAGCATGCTACCCGGCCGGCCAGGAAAGGGGGTGGGGATGAGCAAGGGCCCCCCCTCTCCTGAGCCGTACCAGGCCACGTGCCCTCAACATGGGAGGTGCCTTGGGGAAGGGGGGGCCGCGCGGCCCCACACCCCAAAGCACCTTGTCCCCATGTTGATGAGGACAAGGGCGTTGGTTGTCGGGGTCTGCGGGCGGGGGGCTTATCGGAATCCGGGAGCCCCCTTTAATAAGGGGGCCCCCTGATCCCGGCCCCCCACCCTATGTGAATGAGTATGGGGTACAATGTACCCCTACCCATTCACCTGTGAAAAAAAAATGTACAAAAAAAACACAACACACAAGGGTTAAAATAGTTTATTGCACAGCTCCGGGGGTCTTCCGTCTTCGGGGGTCTTCTCGCAGGACTCCTCCGCTATCTTCTGCTCTTTTGCTAGCTCTTTCACTAGCGGTGTAGCCCGACTTTCTTCTTCGCCGCCGCCCTCTTCTTCCGACTTCGGGGGTCTTGTCCCCCTCTTCGGTTCTTCTTGCCGGGCCACCGCGCCTTCTTCTAGCTCTTTTACAAGCGGTGGCCCGGTCTTCTGTCGCCGCTGTCGCTACCGCCACCGCCGTCTTCTGTTCTTCTGCTCTTCTCTTCAGGAGATGTTGCCTCGTCGCTGTCTCCGCTCACAATGACAGGGACGCGGCCTGCGGCGACTTATATAGGGACATCCCCGATGATGTCCCCGCCCATTATGATGTCACAGTCCCAGAGGATGCTGGGACTGTGACATCATAATGGGCGGGGACATCATCCGGTGATGTCCCTATATAAGTCGCCACACGCCGCGTGTTCTGTCATAGTGAGCGGAGACAGCGACGAGGCAACATCTCCAGAAGAGAAGAACAGAAGAACAGAAGACGGCGGTGGCAGTAGCGGCAGCGGCGACAGAAGACCGGGCCACCGCTTGTAAAAGAGCTAGAAGAAGGCGCGGTGGCCCGGCAAAAAGAACCGAAGACGGGGACAAGACCCCCAAAGTCGGAAGAAGAGGGCGGCGGCGAAGAAGAATGCCGGGCTCCTCCGCTAGTAAAAGAGCTAGCAGAAGATAGCGGAGGAGTCCGGCGAGAAGACCCCCGAAGATGGAAGACCCCCGGAGCTGTGCAATAAACTATTTTAACCCTTGTGTGTTGTTTTTTTTGTACATTTTTTTCACAGGTGAATGGGTAGGGGTACATTGTACCCCATACTCATTCACATAGGGTGGGGGGCCGGGATCAGGGGGCCCCCTTATTAAAGGGGGCTCCCGGATTCCGATAAGCCCCCTGCCCGCAGACCCCGACAACCAACGGCCAGGGTTGTTGGGAAGAGGCCCTTGTCCTCATCAACATGGGGACAAGGTGCTTTGGGGTGGGGGGGCGCGCAGCCCCCCCTTCCCCAAGGCACCCCGCATGTTGAGGGCATGTGGCCTGGTACGGCTCAGGAGGGGGGGGGGGGGGGGCGCTCGCTCGTCCCCACCCCCTTTCCTGGCCGGCCGGGTAGCGTGCTCGGATAAGGGTCTGGTATGGATCTGGGGGGGACCCCCACGCTGTTTTTTCAGCGTAGGGGGTTCCCCTTCAGATCCATACCAGACCTAAGGGCCTGGTATGCATTCGGAGGGGGAACTCACGCCAAATATTTTTCATAAATTTGGCGTGGAGTTCCCTCTTGAGAGCTGATAATTCTCTGAGAGTCGCCTCCGTATAGACAGAGATCCGACTTGGAGGCGACCTCCATTGAAATCAATGGGTATCAGTCGCCTACAAGTCGGATAGAAGTAGTACAGGAACCTTTTCTGAAGTCGGAGCGACGTCAGTAGTGTGCATTAAGACGGCTCTCATTCACTTACATTGATTTTTACATGTTGTGCGACCTGAGGCGACTTGGGGCGACCTGAAGTCGGATCTGAGTCGCCCCTGTGTGAACCGGCTCTAAATGAATATTGAACTCCTTCAGAGTAAAACACAAAGTTACTTAATTATAATAATCAAAATCCCCTTATATATAAATATATATTTGTAACTTTCCAGGTAATCGCTACTTATGAAAAAATATTGTTACATTGTATCGCTACTTCAGTCCGAGAGATTCAGGCATCAGCCCAGTTCTTACATAAGAATAAAGCATAAGAATAAAGCACACTTACATAAGCATGCGATCTGGACAGGAATCGCACTGCATTCCTGTTCAAATTCCATGCCATTCTTTGCCGTGCGATTTGGGCCCATTCATTTTGTATGGGCTCAAATCACACGGCAAAGGTATTGGTACTCAGTATCGGCGCGCACTTGACCCGAAAGTATCGGTACTTGTACTTGCCAATAAATAAAAATCAATATCAGTGCAACCAAAATGCCAACCTTATGCAGCCGGAGCAAGGGGGCTGAGAATGGGTGCAGGGCGATACATCCATACTACCAAACTGTGCCCCCCCCAAGATGTATGAGCATTATGTGTCGGCAAAAGTCCCCCCCCCAAACTAAATGCTTACCCCCTAAGCATAAATTCCCCCTCCTCCCAGAACAAATATGCCCCCCCGCCAGCACAAATATTTGCCCCCTCACCCCCCCTCTAAGCTCAAATCCTTTCTCCCACCAACCCCCCCCCCCCCCAGCACAAATCCCCCCTCGCCCAAAAAAACCCCCCCACAAAACACAAATCCTCTACTCCTCAAATTTTCCCGCTGAACACAAATCTTTTCACCCCAGTCCGACTGGCCCCTCCTAGCACCAATCCCCCCCCCCCCCCCCAATTTTCAACACAAATCATTCTTAATCATCCCTACTACGGTAATACAAATCCCCCCCCCCAAAAAAATTCCCCTCCCAGCACAAACTCCCACCCCTCTCTATCATATAACCTCATCTAGCACAACCCCCCAAATCCCCCCTTCTAGCAAAAATCAAAAATCCACCTTCCAACTTCCCCCTCTCAACACAAGTTCCCCCCCCCCCCACTCATCTCCTTGTGATGCCCCCCCACCTCACATGATACCACATTGCCACAGGAGGGGGGGGGGGGCAGTTCCACATTCTCGCCCTGGGTGTTTGCTGAAGCTGACCCAGTACTTTATCCAATCAGCCTTACATTTTGTTCTGCTGCTATGTTCCTCCACCAGCGTGTGGCAGCAGTTGCAAAAGGCAAAAACAACATACAGTGAGGGGAAAAAAAGTATTTGACCCCCTGCTGATTTTGTACGTTTGCCCCACTGACAAAGAAACGATCAGCCTATAATTTTAATGGTCGGTTTATTTTAACAGTGAGAGACAGAATAACAACAAAAATATCCAGAAAAACGCATTTCAAAAAAGTTATAGATTGATTTGTATTTTAACGAGTGAAATAAGTATTTGACCCCTTCACAGAACATGACTTAGTACTTGGTGGCAAAACCCTTGTTGGCAATCACAGACTTCGGACGTTTCTTGTAGTTGGCCTCCAGGTTCGCACACATCTCAGGAGGGATTTTGTCCTCTTTGCAGATCCTCTCCAAGTCCATTAAGGTTTCCAGGCTGACGTTTGGTAACTCGAACCTTCAGCTCCCTCCACATATTTTCTATGGGATTAAGGTCTGGAGACTGGCTGAGCTACTGCAGAACTATAATGTGCTTCTTCTTGAGCCACTCCTTTGTTGCCATGCTTGTGTGTTTTGGGTCATTTTTATGCTGGAACACCCATCCATGACCCATCTTCAATGCCCTGGCTGAGGGAAGGAGGTTCTCATCCAAGATTTGGTGGTACATGGCCCCAGGGCTGGTGCAAGGATTTTTGACACCCTAGGTGAAACCTCATTTTGCCGCCCCCATTGGCTCCACCCCTAACTCCACCCCTTTGCCCTGCCCATATGACGGGAGGTGGCACTATACAGGAAGCATCGGCTTTGCCTTCTCTATTGCTGGCTCCAGTGCTGCACTGCACCTCTAATTACACTACCGGTTGGACAGAGCAGCTGCTTGAGACTGAGTTAGTTACATGCTGCAGCCTGCAGAGCATGCAGATGCGGAGGGAAACCAGTGGCCAGGCGCCCCTAGGCGGCAGTACGCCCTAGGCGGTTGCCTAGTTTGCCTAGTGGTAGCACCAGCCCTGCATGGCCCCGTCCATCATCAATTTGATGCGGTGAAGCTGCACTGTCCTCCTAGCAGAAAAACACCCCCAAAGCTTAATGTTTCCACCTCCATGTATGATGGTGGGGGATGGTGTTTTTGGGGTCATAGGCAACATTCCTCCTCCAAACTCAGAGTTGAGTTGACGCCAAAGAATTCGATTTTGGTCTCCTCTGAGCACAACACTTTCCCCCAGTTCTCCTCGGAATCATTCAGATGTTCATTAGAAGACTTCAGACCGGCTGTACATGTGATTTCCTGAGCAGGGGGACCTTGCCGGCACTGCAGGATTTCAGTCCCTCGCGGTGTTGTGTGTTACCGATTGTTGTCTTGGTGTCTATGGTCCCAGCTGAGATCATTGACAAGTTTCTCCCGTGTAGTTCTGGGCGGATTCTTCACTGTTCTCATGATCATTGAACCTCCACGAGGGGAGATCTTCCATGGAGCCCCAGACCGAGGGAGACTGACCGTTATTTTGTGTTTCTTCCATTTGCGAATAATCCCACCAACTGTTGTCACCTCTCACCAAGCTGCTTGGCGATGGTCTTGTAGCCCATTCCAGCCTTGTGAAGGTCTCCAATCTTCTCCCCGACATCCTTGGACAGATCTTTGGTCTTGGCCATGGTGGAGAGATTGGTACACCTCCCAACATTTTGAGATGGGAATGAGGGACACCTACTAGCAAACGTATGTGGGCATAGGAAATGCCCCGTGCCATGACCCTTAAAGGGGACATATCCAAAAAAAAGGGTTCATTAAATCCACCAGTGCTTTTTTTTTTACCACCAATATTCCATTATATTGGCTTTTAAAATTGACAAATGCAGCCATTTCGAATTTGGATGCAAAGTTTAGCACTGGGAAAAACTTTTTGAAAGCTAAAAAGTGCATTTTATATACAACTATATAGATCAGACCCAAATTGAGGGACAAATTAGGGGGAAACATGGACAGAGGGACATTGCTCCAAATCAGGGACAGTCTCACGAAATCAGGGACAGTTGGGAGCTATGGATTGGAATCTGATTGATTGGATGCTAATGTCTTTTATAGTAACAAGCTGAGATTAAGAGCACTCTATTTAAGAGAGTGCTCCTAATCTCAGCTCATTACCTGTATAGAAGACACCTGGGAGCCAGAAATCTTGCCGATTGATAGGGGATCAAATACTTATTTCGCTCATTAAAAGGCAAATCAATTTATAACTTTATGTGTTTTTCCGGATATTATTGTTGTTATTCCGTCTCTTACTGGTAAAATAAAATTCTAGACTGATTGTTTCTTTGTCAGTGGGCAAACGTATAAAATCAGCAGGGGGACAAATACTTTTTCCCCTCCCTGTAAAATCCTATAAGCATTTTGCTGTAGTGCTTCCTCATTGTACAGGGCTGCTGCAAACACCCCTCCACTCCCTGCAAGTGATATGGGGCTACATAGGGGACTAACATTGATTAATATCACCAGGCAGCACTGAGCACAGAGCAGTAACTCAAAGCAGCCCAATCAAAAGCCACAATTCACTGCTCTGACTGCTTACATCAGATGAAAAGTAAAATCTGATTGGCTGAACAGGTTGCTGTAGGTTACCCTTTGTCTTAGCAAATGAAACCTAATAAGACCACTACAGAAAACAGAGAATTGTAGCATTTCCCTTTCCCCACCACAAGGGGGCAGAATAGCTGCATTATTCAGGAATAGCTTTAAGAATCCTCCAGGAAGGGCTGTGTGTGTTTTATTCATAGGAAGGGGCATTATTCTGTTTCATGAATATTTCCAGCAGAAAACTAGGACAGAGACGTATAGGAAGTTTGCTGGGCTTTACATCGCCCAAGGAAAAATCTTCTGGAGCTATAGGAGCAGGAAGAGAGGGAGAAGGGCGACGTGTGGTGTACTGAGCTTTGATTGGGGCAATTGGCGAGCATTGAGGGTAAATCTACAATGGAAACATTGGAAGTATTCATTGGCATTGGGGCAGCATGAATCTTCCACCCGATTTTTCTACAAATGTTTGCCACTTACAAGACTGGCATGGGAGGGGGCAATGCAATGGGTGTGTAATACTGGGGGCTCATTCACACTTGTGTGTTGTTGCAATATACCCTTAAATGCATTCATTAACGTGTTACCCCAATGCATGGTAGCACACCTGCTCCGTGTACTGCAGTGCTATTCATTGTGAACGGCACCCCAAAGCATTGTCCTATCTGCAGGGCTGCTGTTAGAAATCATGGGGCCCCATACAGCCTACCTGACAGGGCCCCCTGGCTGGAGATGACTGAGGACAAAGATTAATTAGTCCCTTTCTCTGCAGCCTCAGCTGCACAGATGAATATATTGGAAGCGCTCTAAAGCTTCTTGCTCATTCACACACGGAAGCATAGTAAACACAGTTCAGTGGTGAATGGACACAGGATAGATCAGTACCGATCACTGATTGTGTTCATTCGGGAAAGCAGGGGCTAATAAATTATAAATTTACTGGTCCCTTCCCCCGCTCTCCATCCAGAAACTTCCCCCTGTGTGCCCGCAGCAGCTGCTGGCAGTAGAGGAGGGAAGCTGGAAGAGCTGTGGGGGAAAAAGGGCACACAGCAGGGCAGCAGATTGAAGGGGTGCATGCACTAGAACCAATCCCCCTGCAGTGCAGCTGGAGGGAAGAAGGAGGAGAAGCTGGCAGCACTGCAGGAGGGAGGCAGAAGAGGATTGGTGTCTGCGATAAGACAGTACAGCCGGACCTCCTGCTCAGCAGGTGCCTGGGGCCCTGTTATGAACTGATGGGGCCCTCGGGCCCAGTACAGGAGGGCCGGCTGTACTGCCTTATTAGCGGCCCTGCTTATCTGGGAACTTGGCAGAATGGACCCAGCAATGATAGAATTTCAAATTGGTTGCTGGATCATTACTGGAATAAGGATCTGCAATGTTTGTAAACATTGCACACTGCGCTCTGTATTCATTGGCTCCCAGGAGAGGAGGGGGAAGAGGGTGGGGTGTTGTGCTTTCCATAAGAAAAAGTGGATTTAAAGAGGTGCTAAGGAGATGGCATTTTGGCGCCTGTCAGCCACCCTCCAAAAAGCAATCCCCTGCAATCTAATTTCGGAAGGGGCAGCAAGGACTGCCATTGATGTATATGAGCCCTTCGCTGGATGAAACAAGTGGTCACAGGATGAGAGGAGCAGTCACTGGGCAGCGCAGATAAGGAAGAGCAGTCGCCGAGTGGCGTAGGATGGGCAGAGTGGTCACTTGGGGGATGAGAGGAGGAGTCACTGAGTGGCCTCAGAAAAGAGAAGCTGTCACTAAGGGCCTGTTACTGAGCTGCATAAGTTAAGAGGAGCAGTTACTGGGGGTGGGGGGTAGTGTTGGCTGAGAGAAATGGTCACTGGGGGCGCTAGATGAGAGGAGCAATAACTGAGCAGTGTGGAATGAGAGGAGTGGTCACTGGGGCTGGATTAGAGGAGCAGTCACTAAGTGGCGCAGAGTTACTGGAACCCTCACTGGGCGGTGTAGAATAAGAGAAGCAGTCCATGAGCAGAGCAGAAAGAGAGAAGTGGTCACTGAGCGACGCAGAATGAGAGGAGTCATGAATGGGCAGCGCTGGGTGAGAGGAGCCCTCACTGGGAAGCGCAGGATAAGAGAAACAGTCAACAGGCGGCACAGGATGAGAGCAGGGCTCACTGGGTGGTGCAGGCTAAAAAGGAGCGGTCATTGGGTGGCACAGGATAAGAGGAGCGGCCACTGGATGGTGAAGGATAGAACAAGTGGTCACTGGGCAATGCAGGATAAGAGGACCCATCGCTGGGTAGTGCAGGATAAGAGGAGTGGTCAATGTGTGGCACAGAATAGGATGAGTGGTCACCGGACAGTGCAGGGAAGTCACTAGGTGACACAAAATAAGAGAAGTGGTCAGTGGGGGGGGGGGGGGCGCAGGATAAGAGGAGTGGTCACTGAAGGGGGTGTAGGATAAGACGAGCGGTCACCGAGGGGCGTAGGATAGGAGGATCGGTCTTTGGGACACGCAGAATAAGAAACGTGGTCACAGGGTGTTGAAGGATAAGAGGAGCGGTCACCTGGTGACACACAGGGCTGTTTTTAAGGCAGGGCAAAAGGGGCAGCTGCCCTGGGCCCTGTCATTGTTGTGGGGCCCAAAGCAGCTGCCTCATACTTGCCTACTATCCTGGTTTAAATTCCCTCGCCCCCTGAAGAGGTTTTAGTCCTGTGCTGTGTCCCAATATCTCAGTGTGAAGTGCTGTTACTAATGCTGCCCAGTTCTGCCCTATTGTTGTGTACAGATGACTCACCTGTAGACCCTGTGTTTACATGTAAATTACCAGCATTTATATGTAAATAGTGATGGCATTCATATGTAAATAGCAATGACCGGCGGCATTGATATGTATATCATGCCCCCCAGAGGTCATATCCACCGTAATCTCTAGCAACCAATCAACAAGCAGAAATCATGTTCTGTAACCTCAATCAACAAGCAGAAATCATGTGCTGTACCCTCTAGCAACTAACCAGTGAGCTGTAATGTGTGCTGTAGCCTCTAGCAACCAGTCAGTGAGCGGTAATGATACACTGTAACCTCTGGCAACCAATCACAATAGCTGCCTGATCTGATTCAGTAAACTGATTTTGAGTCTAGCTGCTATTTATTGTATGACCAGGTGGAGAGCAAAACTGCATGGGGGGGCCCCAAGAAAAGTTTTGCCCAGGGTCCAATCAATA
The DNA here is from genome assembly GCF_037356315.1 of Lithobates pipiens. Lineage (NCBI taxonomy): Eukaryota > Metazoa > Chordata > Amphibia > Anura > Ranidae > Lithobates > Lithobates pipiens. The sequence continues at coordinate 46,722,413 of NW_027507785.1, read as the reverse complement.
TTAAAGATGGCCCTGGTGACACAGAATAAGAGGAGAGGTCACTGAGGGGCGCAGGATAAGAGGAGCAGTCAGTAGGTGACGCAGGATAATGGGTGCGGTCACTGGGGGGGGGTCCTGGATGAGAGGAGCGATCATTTACAAGCCTTGTATAACAGGGACCATCAAAGAGCCAGCAACAGCAGAGGTGAAGGAAGAAGCTCTTGTCTACTAGGTAGCTGGCATTGGCCTAGGAACTTTATTAAAATTAACATTTAAAATTGACATTTCCTCGTTACTGAATGCAGGATATTCCGGGATTCTGAGATTGACGGATCTCAAGAGATCTAAATCCACAGACTTAATGGAATGCTCTGTACAGGAGGTCATTCCTGAACCTTCCATGTCAGCCAAGAAGATCCGAGAGATTTTCGGCACTTTGTTTCCTTATTTAACCACTTGCCGACCAGCGCACGCGATGTACGTCCATTTTTTGAAGAGGGATATCTCGGTAACGGCAGCAGCTGCTGACACAACCGAGATATCCATCTCTTCAGGCGGCGGTCAGCTGTACGATAACGGTGGTCTCCGCGGCGGATTCGCCGCGAGATCACCGCTATCGGCGGCGGGAGAGGTGCCACCCCCCCTCCCGCCGCCCTCCCTCACCTTCCGCCGCTTACCGGAGCCGTCGGTAGCGGCGGAGGCGATCGGGTCCTTCAGTCTGCTGGGTATGGAGAGGAGTGAGGCTAAGATGGCCCCCACTCGTCTCTACACCATAGGAGGGCGGAAGCGACGTCAAAACTTCACTTCCGCCCATACCTCTTAAAGGTATATATTTTTTTTTAAATGTCAGATTTTATTTTATTTTTTTTTGTTGCATTTTAGCCCAAATATGAGATCTGAGGACCTTTTGACCCCAGATCTCATATTTAAGAGGACCTGTCATGCTTTTTTCTATTACAAGGGATGTTTACATTCCTTGTAATAGGAATAAAAGGGATCCATTTTATTTATTTTTTTTTAAAAAGTGTAAAAATAAATAAAATAAATTAAAATAAATAATAAAAAAAAAAAATGTTTTTAAAAACACCCCGTTACGACGAGCTTGCGCACAGAAGCGAGCGCATACGTGAGTAGCGCCCGCATATGAAAACGGTGGTCAAACCACATATGTGAGGTATCGCCGCGATCGGTAGAGCGAGAGCAATAATTCTAGCCCTAGACCTCCTCTGTAACGCAAAAAATGCAACCTGTAGAATTTTTTAAATGTCGCTTATGGAGATTTTTGAGGCTAAAAGTTTGACGCTATTCCACGAGCGGGCGCAATTTTGAAGCGTGACATGTTGGGTATCGATTTACTCGGCATACCATTATCTTTCACAGTATAAAAAAAAATTGGGCTAATTTTACTGTTGTCTTATTTTTTTATTCAAAAAAGTGAATTTTTTCCAAAAAAAGTGCGCTTCTAAGACCGCTGCGCAAATACGGTGTGAAAAAAAGTATTTCAATGACCGCCATTTTATTCTCTAGGGTGTTAGAAAAAAAACAATATAAAATGTTTGGGGGTTCTAAGTAATTTTCTAGCAAAAAAAACTGTTTTAAACATGGAAACACCAAGTCCGAAAAAGAGGCCTGGTCCTTAAGTGGTTAAAAATGTAAAAATCTTGGCCAGAATTAAAAAGAACAAATTGCTTTTCTGACTGTAAATTATACTGTATATGCGACCCAAAGCTAGACTGCATCCAGAATTGTGAGGAATGGTTTAATCCAGAATTGTGAGGAATGGTTTAATCCAGAATTGTGGGGAATGGTTCCATCCTTCGAACTAAGCGATGATGTAAAGGGAGAGCTTTTATGTCATTCCACAATTTAGTATGTCATTCTGTTTTACAGTATATTATATTAAAATATGTATTGTACTATATGTTTAAAGCGGGAGTCCACCGGGACTCCGCGTTTTTTTTTTTTTTTTTTAAAAGCCAGCAGCTACAAATATTGCAGCTGCTGACTTTTAAAATAGTGACACTTACCTGTCCAGCGCGCCCGCGATGTCGGCACCCGAAGCCGATCTCTAGGTCGTCTGTCGGGTCCTGCCGCCGCCATCTTGGGTATGAGAATCAGGAAATGGAGCCTTTCAGCTTCATTTCCCAGTTCCCTACTGCGCATGCGCGAATCGCGCTGCACAATAAGGACGCTCCCCGCTGCCTCTGGGATCTGTGTGTTTCCCAGCAGGCAGCGGGGCACTTGCGGGAAGGGGCGGGCACTTGCGGAAAGGGGCGTAAGTTACGCCCCTTTCCGCAGAGAGCTATCCCGGAAGTGGGTGCAGTTACCTGGATTATCCAGGTAACTGCACCCCCCTCCCCCCTGAAAGGTGCCGATTGTGGCACCAGAGGGGGGAGGGTTCCGATGAGCGGAAGGTCCACTTTAGGGTGGACCTCCGCTTTAATGATTGTTCGTTCTACTGGAGATGTTGCCTCGTCACTGTCTCCGCTCACAATGACGCGTCCCTGTCATTGTGAGCGGAGACAGCGACGAGGCAACATATCCAGAAGAGAAGAACAGAAGAACAGAAGACAGCGGCGACAGAAGACTGGGCCACCGCTTGCAAAAGAGCTAGAAGAAGGCGCGGTGGCCCGGCAAGAAGAACCGAAGAGGGGGACAAGACCCCCGAAGAGGGGGACAAGACCCCACCGAAGTCGGAAGAAGAGGGCGGTGGCGGCGAAAAAGAAAGCTGGGCTCCTCCGCTAGTAAAAGAGCTAGCAGAAGATAGCGGAGGAGTCCGGTGAGAAGACCCCCGAAGATGGAAGACCCCCGGAGCTGTGCAATAAACTATTTTAACCCTTGTGTGTTGTGGACGGATTCCGATAAGCCCCCCGCCCGCAGACCCCGACAACCAACGGCCAGGGTTGTCGGGAAGAGGCCCTTGTCCTTATCAACATGGGGACAAGGTGCTTTGGGGTGGGGGGGCCGTGCGGCCCCCCTTCCCCAAGGCACCCCCCCAATGTTGAGGGCACGCGGCCTGGCACGGCTCAGGATGGGGGGGCGCTCCTGGCCGGCCGGGTAGCGTGCTCGGATAAGGGTCTGATATGGACCTAGGGGGGACCCCCATGCCGATTTTTCGGCGTAGGGGTTCCCCTTTAACTCCATACCAGGTGACGGGGCCAGTGACGCCTCCTTTGCTGGCCCCGGCTACCTGGAGACGCGCTCAAAATGAGCGGACTTTCCTCCGCGTGTGTGGGCGAGTCCGTTCATTTCAAAAGTACGGCGGATAGTTCAGCGGACTTAGTATGCCGTATTAGTCCGCCGAAAAAGTGCCGTGTATGGGCAAGTAGCTCGTTCGGAAAGTCCGGCGGACAGTCCGGCGGGAAGTCCGCCAGACTAAGTCCGCCAGATAGTCTGCTACGTGTGTACGCGGCATTAGATAGATTTGTATTATTATTATTTATGTTATTTCGTTTTTCATCCCTGATGGAGGGGATGTTGTGTCACTGAAACGCGTTGCCTGGTGATCTAAAGTGCAAATGAAAAATCTACACTGTATCTCTGGTGCTCTCATCCTCTTCCCATTCTTTAAACCAGGGGTCCCCAACCCCTGGGCCCCGGACCGGTACCAGTCTGTGGCCTATTGATGACTGGATTACACAGCAGGAGACGGGCTCTACTCAATGATGGAGTTCAGGTGTCTCCGGTAGAGTACTGGTAATAGTACATCAAACAAAATCATTGTAGACAATTCTACTCTTCCAGCTTTGTGGTAAAAGTCTGGTGAAGACCGTTTTCTGTTCCTACATGGTTTGACCAGTTTGGTGAGGGGGAACTCGAGGGTCTTGCACAGAGCCCTGACCTCAACCCCACTGAACACCTTTGGGATGAATTGTGACACTGATGGTGAGCCAGGTCTTCTTATCCAACATTAGTACCTGACCTCACAAATGGGCACGCATTTTCAGAGAAAGTCTTCCCAGAAGAGTGAAGGATGTTATAGCCACAAAGTGAGGCCAACTCTGTAATTATGACCATGGGGAGCAATTCCATATTGATAGCCATGAGGGAGGCAACTCCATATTAATGGCCATGGTGGAGGACAACTTCATATTAATGGCCACGGTGGAGGACAACCCCATATTAATGGCCATGGTGGAGGACAACCCCATATTAATGGTGGAGGACAACTCCATAGTAATGGCCACAGCGGGGGGCAACTCCATATTAATAGCCATGGCGGGGGACAACTCCATATTAATTGCCATGGTGGAGGACAACTTCATATTAATGGCCATGGTGGAGGACAACTTCATATTAATGGCCACAGTGGGGGACAACTCCATATTAATGGCCACAGCGGGGGACAACTCCATATTAATGGCCATGGTGGAGGACAACTTCATATTAATGGCCACGGTGGAGGACAACCCCATATTAATGGCCATGGTGGAGGACAACCCCATATTAATGGTGGAGGACAACTCCATAGTAATGGCCACAGCGGGGGGCAACTCCATATTAATAGCCATGGCGGGGGACAACTCCATATTAATGGCCATGGTGGAGGACAACTTCATATTAATGGCCACGGTGGGGGACAACTCCATATTAATGGCCACAGCGGGGGACAACTCCATATTAATGGCCATGGTGGAGGACAACTTCATATTAATGGCCACGGTGGAGGACAACCCCATATTAATGGTGGAAGACAACTCCATAGTAATGGCCACAGCGGGGGGCAACTCCATATTAATAGCCACAGTGGAGGACAGCTCCATATTAATAGCCACAGTGGAGGACAAATCCATATCTATGGACATGGTGGGGGGAATTATGTATATTTTAATGGCCATGGGGATGTGGGGCAGCTCAATACTAATGACCATGGCTTTGGAATAGGATGTCCAAGAAATTCATATAGGTACTGTATGATGGTCTGAAGTCTGTAGAACTTTGACCGTATAGAGTATTTCTCATAATAGAGTAACATTTATTTTCTTTTATGAACTGTATCAATCATGGAGCGCCATGAAACATATTTTGTATGTGGGTGAGGTGTTGGAAGACACAGCGGGGATTTGATTTCACCTGAATATGTCACACAATGTCCTCATAAGGGAATGTTCTGCTCTCAGACTGGGCAGTAAGTTCCAGCTCACTTCATCCAGTAAATCTACGGCGTAGGCCGGGAGGTGACATCATGGGGTACTTATGTCCCTTCCATCGGGTGACATTGTGTAGGAGTTTTATGTGATTTATACTGACCTGTCTGTACAAGAAGCTCCATGGAGGAACTTTACCAGGTGAAGTTTTGTGAGAGTTGTACAACACCGGCTTCAAACTAACCAGAATAGCCAAACGATGGAAGACATCTCTGACTTGTAATGGTTGCCAGAAAAAAAAAAACCTTATCTATCAATCTATCTGTATTAGTGTCTGGTCTTTGCCCCCCGTCACATCCATCTGCTCAGTATACAATCCATTCTTCTGTTCCTCCTAACACAGACCCTGATCAATCCATCAATCAATATGTCATTCTGATTCTCCACCATCATTCCCCGTCTTGCTTCATCCATCTTCTGTGTAACCTGCAGCCATCAGATCCGTCTCCTGTTACCTGCAGCCTCATTTACCCCTCCTGTAACGTCACTCTTGCATCCATGCCATCCAATGTCTTCCATTATTGTAGATCTCTCTGGCCTCCAGCTTCCTGATCAGCCTCCCTCATCAATCTCCAATCCATCACTGGACACATCATCACATTTCTGACCCTACAACCCCAGATGGGAACATTCCATAGACATCACCCTGACATTTTCTGACATATAAAGACATCCTGAGCTCTTAGGTCTCTACACCTGCTATACCCATTATAAGGCGTTCCCACCATCTCTTCATTGACTTCCCGGGTCTGTTCACCTGCTGTGTCCATTATGAGGGGGTCCCACAATTCCGAGTGCTGAGTTCCATTGTCTTTGCACCTGCTGTGCCCAATATGAGGGTTCACCACCATCCCTGTGCTGAGTTCCTGGGTCTGTACACCTGCTGTGCCCATTATGAAGGGTTCCCAACATCCCTGGGCTGAGTTCTCAGGTCTGTACACCTACTGTGCCCATTATGAAGGGTTCCCAACATCCCTGGGCTGAGTTCATGGTTCTGTAACCTGCTGTGCCCATTATGGGGGGTTCCCACCATCCCTGTGAGGAGTTCCCAGGTCTGTACACCCACTGTGCCAATTATGAGGGGTTCCCATCATCCCTGTGCTGAGTTCCCGGGTCTGTACACCCCCTGTGCCCATTATGTGGGGCTCCCACTATCCCTGTGCTGAGGTATTGGATCTGTACACATACTGTGCCCATTATGAGGGGTAGTGATAAAGATGATAGAAATAAATAATATATAATATAATAAATTATAGAGGAGATATTTAATCATCTAAGTTGGGGAAACAGAACCAGGTAATGGGAATATAATGGGAAGACACAACACAAGTCAGCAAGTGATTTAGCCTATAGGACTCCACCTACTGTATAACTGATACGCCAGTTCTGGGCTGGACCCCTCTACATGTTCTATACATAGTACCGTTGTGTCCCATGTGCTCCAGTCGCTCAGTTCTGAGTTTCTGATTCTTCCAGTCTGTTGGTATCATTGTCTGCCAACCTACAGTAATCCCACTGTGCCAACTCAGGCGACCAACCTGTCCATCTGCTGGTGTCACTTGCAGACTTCTCTCCATCCAGCCTCTGTCTGCCTGTCTTATGTACCTCTGAAGGACATCTAATAACAGACAAGACTAGGGCTTCTTGGTTGATCTATTAGGGGACACAGCATTTAGGGGGGGGGGGTCATTGTATCATTGTCGCTTCTACCTTCCCACTGAGCAACACAAGGCAGCTCTGCCCCCCAGCCTGGAGAGAGTGAGGTTACTGCTTGGGTTCATTCACACAGGCAGCCAGTGGGCGGTAAAAGAAGGTGATTGAGCCACAGCTTTAACACCCCCTGACCACCCACCCAAATAAGGGCATGCAACCGCTCAGGACTGTACAAAGGCTGTGATGCTTTGCCTTTCCCATGGCAAAAATGAACCTGCATGACACGTTCATTGTCCACCAAACGCAACCCATTCAACTACCCTGCAACTGCCGTGCAACTACGTGCAATTGTGTGCAATGCAAGCAGTTGTGACACGGTGGGTCAGCATTTTCAGAGTTAAAAAAGGCAGTGAGAAGGCAACATATTGCCTCCTCACTGTCCGTTAAATACCTTTGAAAATCGCACCTTCACACATCTTTTAATGCATGTGGTCAGGACTGGGACAAGGGGTGGGCAGGAAGAGCGGTTGCCCTGGGCGCCATAGGTTTACTGTAGGGATGAGGGAGCCTTCCTTCTGTTACAAGGCTGACAGGCATAGTGACAGTGGCAGTGTATTTGACAAGCGAGAGACTGCTAGGCGTAGGATCCAATAAGCTTGAACATCATGAACGGGGGGGGGGGGGGGGGGGGGCAGGTTGCCCTGGGCACTACTTTCGGTTTCATGTGCACCAAAACATCAGTGGTATATGCTTTGTAGAGTACGGCGCTGTGTTGGGCTCAAATGTACCATGCACTGGGGTACTATTCACAATGAACGGCGACGCAAAGCACAGCGCACATAGAGCAGGCGCATTGCCACGCATTTAGTTCCACATTGAATAAGTGTGAATGGACCTTATAATGTACAGCAGCCTGTCTGGTTTACAATCACATCGAGTTTTTTCTGTGTTTTAGTCATTATCCCCTCTTCTGGTTTGAGCTTCCCCATTAATCCCTCATCAAGGCCACCGCGGCTTCTGATTCCCCCGAATGTCCTGTTCATCCTCCTCCATAGAACATCAGGTCCTTGTCCTCCGTCTTCCCTCCATCCGGTGTCACCCCCATCCTCTTCCCTGCTCCTCCATGTCTACCTGGACCACTGCGCCCCCTCCCCCCCCTCCGTGTCTCCCCCCCTCCTTCATCTATTGATCTCACACTTTATCATCTGCAGACATCCAGACCTGGAAGACTTTGTGGTTTTCTTGCAGGAGAAGATGAAAGTTAGAGGCGAAGCATCTCCCTCTCTCTCTCTCTGCCCTTGAAGGCTAACAGCCAAGAGAGAAGTAATAAGTGCGCTCCTCTGTTTTATTTATCACATCTCCTTCTATACTGATCTCCCACAGAAAATAACCGACACAGCCAAAAACCGCCATCAAAAGTCACATCTCCCTACATACTGATCCTCTACAGAAAACAATGGACACAGCCAATACCCGTCATTAAAAGTCAGATCTCCCGAAATACTAATCTTCCACAGAAAATAACCAACACAGCCAATAACCACCATGAAAAGTCACATCTGCCTCCATACTGATCCTCCACAGAAAATAACCGACACAGCCAATAACCGCCATGAAAAGTCACATCTGCCTCCATACTGATCCTCCACAGAAAATAACCGACACAGCCAATAACCGCCATCAAAAATGTCACATCTCTCTCCATACTGATCCTTCACAGAAAATAACCAACACAGCCAATACCCATCATTAAAAGTCCCATCTCTCTCCATACTGATCCTCTACAGAAAACAACCAACACAGTCAATAACCGCCATCAAAAAAGTCACATCTCCCTCCATACTGATCCTCTACAGAAAACAATTGACACAGCCAATCATCAAAAGTCACATCTCCCTCCATACTGATCCTCTACAGAAAATAACCAACACAGCCAATAACCGCCATCAAAAAAGTCACATCTCCCTCCATACTGATCCTCTACAGAAAATAACTGACACAGCCAATAACCGCCATGAAAAGTTGCATCTCCCTCTATACCAGTGTTTCTCAATTCCAGTCCTCATGGCCCACTAACAGGTCATGTTTTCAGGATTTCCCTCAGATGAAACAGCTGGGGTAATTACTAAGGCAGTGAAACTGATCAAATCACCTGTGCAAAATAATGGGAAGCCTGAAAACATGACCTGTTAGTGGGCCATGAGCAGGGCCGGATTAACATAGGGGCTATTGGAGCTGCAGCTCCAGGCCCCTTTCTCAAGATAGGCCCATTTGCCCAAAAAAAAAAAAAAAAAAATAAATCAAATTTTTTTTTTTTTAAAGATAGACTTGTACGAGGATTGTAGCTCGGCGATCAGTCACAGAGACCCCACATTTGGGGAGTAGGTAGCTAAAGACCCACTCCAGCACTGGTTAAAATATGGGGCTGCTATCATCTATGGATACGGGGCTCCTTGCGCAGACTGTCATAAGCTACATACAGAGCGGTCAGTATAAATACAAGCTGGAACACTCTGCAGCAGACTCAGAGGATGACCTCACATAGCTTATAATAATTATTTGTATATTACTTATGATAATTAACCCCTTGCCACCCAGGCCCATTCTGAGACTTCTCTCCTACATGTAAAAATCATCATTTTTTTATGCTACAAAATTACTCAGAACCCTCAAGCATTATATATTGTTTTAGCAGACACCCTATGGAATAAAATGGAGGTCTTTGCAATGTTACACGATATTTGCGCAGCAATTTTTCAAACGTTTCATTCATTAAAAAAAAACACTAAAGTTAGCACGATTTTTTGTTGTGTACTAAGCGATGCTTTACATTTTTTTACAGGTTACATGTTTAGAGTTACAGAGGAGGTCTAGTGCTAGAATTATTGCTCTCGCTCTAACGATGGTGGCGTATGTAATCTGTGTGTATCTGGCTCTGATACTAACCAGTGCCTACCCAGGGACTGACTAGTATCTCTCCCCAGCCTGTCCCCACACACCCTCTCGCCTGCTGACCTGTGAATGGGGCGATCACTCCCGCAATGTTATTGTGTTCTGCCTGTGAATACAATGATTAGTGTTGCTAACTATAGCTGGCAGCACTGATTGTTTTGGGGAAAACCTGACAGGCTGGTTGTACTCAAGTCGGTTAATAGGTTGACTTGTGTAAAACCAGCTAGCCCATACATAGATCAACTATGGCTGGCAGTGGCGGAATTATCAGGGTCGCAACAGTCGCAGTTGCGACTGGGCCCTGGAATTCCATCACTGTGGGGGGGCCCCGGCGTGGTTGCTTTTCACAGGGCTGTGAGTGGAGAGCGTGTCTCATGTAAACAGCAGCACAGAGACACCGGCACTCGGGAGTGAAGTTTCATTTTCCCTCGTCCTCTCGCAAAACACACAGCTGATCCTGCTCCCCCTTCGGCCCCCCCTCCCCTCCTCTCCTGTGTTCTCCGCGGGAAATGTGAGCTTGTTAGCTTCACACCTGAATGCCCGCGGAGAACACAGGAGAGGAGAGGAGAGGAAGGGAGGGGGGGCCGAAGGGGGAGCAGGATCAGCTGTGTGTTTTGCGAGAGGACGAGGGAAAATGAAACTTCACTCCCGAGTGCCGGTGTCTCTGTGCTGCTGTTTACATGAGACACGCTCTCCACTCACAGCCGTGCTGACCCCTCTCCAGTGTGTGTGTAGACTCGGGAAGATCCCGCCGCCCATCAACATCCATAGAGCTGCTGATCGCTGCCTCCCCCCAGGTGCGTGGGGGGGGGGTACAGAGATCTGCTGGGGGCCAAGGTGCACAGCGGAGTCCAGCAAGGTACAGCGAAACCTCTTTAAGGGGGGTGACTGTCTAGGGACCCTAAAGTAAGGGGGGCTCTCTGGGGACCCTAAAGTAAGGTGGGGTATCTGGGGATCCTGATGTCCAGTACCACCGCCACCCCTCCTCCAGTACCACCACCACCACCGTGCTACCCACCTTCAGTACCACCGCCACCCCTCCTCCAGTACCACCACCACCACCACCCACCTTCAGTACCACCGCCACCCACCTCCAGGACCACCGCCACCCCCTCTCCAGTACCACCACCATGCCACCCCCTCTCCAGTACCACCACCATGCCACCCACCTCCAGTACCACCGCCACCCCTCTCCAGGACCACCATGCCTCTCCAGTACCACCACCCACCCTCTAGTACCACCACCGCCACCCACCTCCAGTACCACCGCCACCCCTCTCCAGGACCACCATGCCTCTCCAGTACCACCACCCAGCCTCTAGTACCACCACCGCCACCCCTCTCCAGGACCACCATGTTGCTCCAGTACCATCGCCACCCTCCTCCAGTACCACCACCACCCACCTCCAGTACCACCGCCACCCACCTCCAGTACCACCATCCCCCTCCAGTACCACCGCCACCCCTCTCCAGGACCGCCATCCCTCTCCAGTACCACCACCCCCCCTTCAGTACCACCACTGCCACCCACCTCCAGTACCACCACCACCCACCTTCAGTACCACCGCCACCCACCTCTAGTACCACCACCACCGCTCTCCAGGACCACCATCCCCCTCCAGGACCACTATCTCCCTCCAGGACCACCACCGCCACCCACCTCCAGTACCACCGCCACCCCTCTCCAGGACCACCATCCCCCTCCAGTACCACCACCACCCCTCTCCGGGACCACTATCCCCCTCCAGTACCACCAATGCCACCCCTCTCCAGGACCACCATCCCCCTCCAGGACCATCACTGCCAATCCCCTCCAGGACCACCACCGCCACCCACCTCCAGTACCACCATCCCCCTCCAGTACCACCACCGCCACCCACCTCCAGTACCACCACCCCTCTCCAGGACCACCACTGCACTGGTGACACAGGTTCCACTGGGGACACAGGCTGCACAGAAATGTTTTACTTTGTTGTACAGTGGAAAAAAATATAGTATCAAAATCATGCTTTTCGGGGGGGGGGGGGCCTTCCTGATTTCTTGCACCGGGGCCCTGAGGTTTCTAGTTACGCCTCTGATGGCTGGTCTCTGCTTAATTGGTGTAATTTCAATCCATGTATGGCCAGCTTAACCACTACGCAGTCCCTAAACATCCTTCCACAAACCTTTCAATTTTTCATTCCCAGATTACTTCATCCTCCTCTCCTATACATAGTGCCCACTGTCATACTCTCCACAATTCTCTCCTATACATAGTGCCCACTGTCATATCCTCCACACTTCTCTCCTATACATAATGCCCGCTGTCATATCCTCCACACTACTCTCCTATACATAGTGCCCACTGTCATACCTCCAACACTTCTCTCCTATACATAGTGCCCACTGTCATACCCTCCACACTCCTCTCCTGTACATACTACTCACTGTCATACCCTCCATACGCCTCTCCTATACATAGTGCCCACCGTCATACCCTCTCTCCACACTCCTCTCCTGTAATTACTGCTTACTGTCCTACTCTCCACACTTCTCTCCTGTACATAGGGCCCACTGTCATACCCTCCACACTCCTGTAGATATTGCTCACTGTCATACCCTCCACACTCTTCTCTTCTACATAGTGCCCAATGTCATATCCCCTACACTCCTCTGCTGTGCATACTGCCCACTGTCATACCCTACACACTCCTCTCCTGTACATAGTGCCTTCTGCCATACCCTCTGCACTCCTCTCATGTACATAGTGCCCACTGTTAGACCCTCCACATTCCTCTCCCTCACCTGCACATACTTCCCACTTTTATACCATTCATACTCCTCCCCTATGCCTCTTACCCACAAAAACTGTTATTTAAAATTATACTGAATATCCTCAATGTTACCAGCTCTAGAATGGGCACTTTTGTTAGTTCAACTAAAGGAAATCTCACAGTCCTCATATTTGTTCTGCCCCATTATTAGTACTTATTTAATTTTGTAATTACTATTGTGATGTATAGAGGAACATAGGGGATGTCAGCTACTCCAGATATAGCACTTGTAAAAAAAGCGTCCCTGAAAATATTTTTGAAATGTTGACAACTATGTACTTAGGCACTGCCCAAGGGCCACAGGTAGGGGGCCCCATGACAGGCGCCTGTGATATTAAAGCGGTAGTAAACTTTTCTAACATTACTACTTTTTAGAGGTCCTGGGGTAGGTTATTCCATAATGTACAATTATGCCCAGCATATTAGCACATTAGGGTACACTTACCTGTCAGACTGAGCCCTCCAGTGCTGTGCTGTGATCAATCTGGCGGAGCCCGAGCACTTCCATCTTCACCCGGTCTTCCTTCTGGGTTCTGTGCCTTCGGACACTTGCCTTGGCCAGGCTGCTTTGATGTCATTCCCACACATGCTCATATGCATCCTCTCTCTCCCATCCCCCCTTTCTCTCTCATCCTCCCTCCCTTACCCCTCACACCTCTTTCATCCCCTTTCTCCCTCTCTCTCTCTAATTTAATTTGTTATAACAAAAATAGTTTGCATTTTTATTTATTTATTGTTTATAAAAGGCCCCACAAAAATCTTCAGCACCAGGCCCACGAAGTTCTTAATCTGGCCCTGGCCATGAGGACTGGAATTGAGAAACACTGCTCTATACTGATCCTCTACAGAAAATAACTGACACAGCCAATACCCGCCATGAAAAGTTGCATCTCCCTCCATACTGATCCTCCACAGAAAATAACTGACACAGCCAATACCTCTCATTAAAAGTCACATCTCCCTCCATACTGATCCTCTACAGAAAATAACCGACACAGCCAATCATCAAAGTCACATGACAGCTCCATACATCCATACTTTATTAAAGAGGGCTCAGATATGCAGCTGTTCATTCATCAGACAATGTAACGTTCTGTCTGTCAGGATCCAGATAATGTTACAATGTAATGATGGATCTCAGTTCCTTGTATCCAAGACTACAAAATATGATCTGTTGTGTGCAGGAGCAGAGCGGCGCCCCCATCTACCAACTTCCTGCAACTTATACACTGTATATATATATATTTATATATATATATATATATATATATATATATATAAAACATGGAGCTGCAGGATAATGATGGTGTAAAAAAGAGGAAGGAAGGAAGAGAGGAAGGAAGGGAGGCAGGAAGGAGGGAAGGAAGGAAGAGAGAAAGGAAGGCAGGGAGGAAGGAAGGAAGGAAGGAAGGAAGGAAGGGAAGAAGAGAGGGAGGAAGGGAGGGAGGAAGAAAAGGGAGGGAGGCAGGAAGGAAATAAAGGAAGGAAGGAAAGAAGGATGGAGGAAGGAAAGAAAGAAGGGAGGAAGGATGAAAGGATGGATGGATGGAAGGAAGGGAGGGAGGGGGAAAAGGAGGGATGGAAGGAAGGGAGGGAGGGGGGGGGAAAGGAGGGATGGAAGGAAGGAAGGGAGGGAGGAAGGAAATAAAGGAAGGAAGAAGGGAAGGAAGGAAAGAAGGAGGGAGGGAGGAAGGGAGGGAGGGAGGGAGGGAGGGAGGAAGGAAGGAAGGAAGGAAGGAAGGAAGGAAGGAAAAAAAGAAGGAAGGAAGAGAGGGAGGGAGGCAGGAAGGGAGAGAGAAAAAGGAGGGAGGGAGGAAAGAAATAAAGGAAGGAAGGGGGAAGGAAGGAAAGAAGGGAGGGAGGAAGGATGGAAGGAAGGAAGGGAGGGGGAAAAGGAGGGAGGGAGGAAGGAAGGGAAGGAAGGAAAGAAGGAGGGAGGGAGGAAGGAAGGAGGGAAGGAAGGAAGGTGGAAAGGGACAGAGGAAGGAAGGAAGGAAAGAAGGATGAAAGGAAGGAAGGAAGAGAGGGAGGAAGGAAATTAGAAAGTAACAAAGAAAAGAAAAAAGGGAAGGCAGGGAGGAATAGAGGGAGGAATGTATAGGGGGAAGAGAGAAAGGAAGGATTGATGGATTGTTAGAGGGAAGGAAAGGAGAGATGAAGGATGAAAGGGAGGTAGAGAGAGAAAGGAAGGAAGGAAGGAAGAAAAGAAGGAAAATAAGAAGGGAAATGAGTGAGAAATGGAGGGAGGTAGAGATGAAGGAAAGAAAGAAGGAAGTGCCCCCTCTGCAGCCTCTATCAGGAGGAGGAAGCTGCAGGCTCAGGATGACGATGACATAGTAAAGAAGATGAAAGGAAAGGAAATCGAAGGAAGGAAGGAAGGAAGGAAGAAAGGACCACCTCAGGCATCTTCCAATACAGGGAAGGGAGACTTGGCAGCCAGTGAGGATGAGCCATCACACACATAACTCAGGCCCACAATTCCATTCTCGGTGACACAGGAAGCAGAACATTCATTGCCATTTTCCAGTAGTGTCACCAGTTTGGCTCCACTGGACAGTTGGCCAGGGCTTCACTCCAAAGGCAATGGAGATATGATTTTTTTGTCATTAAATCATAATAAAAATCATCATCGTCACTTTTTACACATCCAATTTCCTGTTTGTCCCAGAGCTACCCTTTAAAAGACACCAATAATGTGGATTTTACACTGCTTATTACTCAGCATTCATTTATAGTCATTTATAAAATGTTTTTTGTTGGGTCTCAGATGTCATCAGAAAACACAAATATGATATCATGCCTGTATACGGGTTCTGGATGTAGATGGTTATTTATATATTTAAAATGAGAAGAAAGGTGGAGTAGCCATGGCGACCAATCAGAATTCAGATTGATGTTATTCTCCATAAAAAGAAAGGTGAGGTGGGATAATGAGTCTAGAAGTCAGCGGTGGAACATCTGCTCCTCACATTGACTTGAAGAAGTTTGTGCCATTAGCACCATCTGTAAGACAAACTTCACAGGGAAAGATCTGAGGGATTCGGGGAGAGGTGAGAAAATTGCCGTCCAATTTGCAGATGTGTCAGTCACAGAAATCGTTTTCTTTCATTATGATGTCAGAGGAGAGAGAAGCGCTGAAAGGCGGTCGGTGGACTTCAAACAGGAGAAAAATGGCAGCGGTGAAGGGGGGCGGGAAGGGGACTGGGGTCAGGGCCAAAAAAGCTCCGGGGTCACCAGCAAAATCACAGAGAAACTTGGTAAAGTGCCCTAGAGCTGAATGAAGACCTCAAACACTAGCAGCCTGGACTGGAGACGAACAAACCAAGAAAAGTTCATATCGCTGGACGCACACTGTACGAAATTCCCAGATCCCGAGCATAGTGCCCACACCTATCTCTCAGGAAGAGGGCCTTTCAACACAACTTGAAGAATAATATTAAAAATACACAAATTCTTGAGAGAACATACTTAAAGGATGGCCTGCTCATGAACTCACACATCCATACGATGTTCTACAGCAAATGTTACATTTTATAAAAATCCAGAGTGACATTATTGACCTTATATAGTCATGACATTATGTTCTCAGTGGTAAAGGTAAAGAAGAGTTCTACCAGTTGACATGGGCAGTCAGTCTAAGAAAGGGTGGGACATGATGACGTGGGCAATCTATCTAAGGAAGAGTGGGACCTGGTGACATAGACAGTCAATCTAAAGAAGTGTGGATCCTGGTGACTTGGACAGTCAAGCTAAGGAAGAGTGGGACCTGGTGGCATGGATAGTCAAGCTAAGGAAGAGTGTGACCTGGTGACATGGACATCCAATCTAATGAAATGTGGATCCTGGTGGAATGGACAATCAAGCTAAGCAAGAGTGGGACCTGGTGGCATGGGCAGTCAATCTTGGGAAGAGTGATACATGGGCAATCAATCTAAGGAAGAGTGGGACCTGGTGGCATGGGCAATCATTATATGCAAGACAGGGGCCTGTTGGCATAGAAATTAATCTAAGGAAAAGTGAGACATGGTGGCATGAGCAGTCAAGCTAAGGAAGAGTGGGACCTGGTGGCATGGGCAGTCAAGCTAAGTAAAAGTGGGAAGTGGTGATATGAGCAGTCAATCTAAAGTGTGGGACCTGGTGGCATGGGCAGGTAAAGAAGAGTGGTATTTTTTGGCATGGGCAGTAAATCTAAGGAAGAGTGGGACCTGGTGACATAGACAGTCAATCTAAAGAAGTGTGGATCCTGGTGACTTGGACAGTCAAGCTAAGGAAGAGTGGGACCTGGTGACATGGACATCCAATCTAATGAAATGTGGATCCTGGTGGAATGGACAATCAAGCTAAGCAAGAGTGGGACCTGGTGGCATGGGCAGTCAATCTTGGGAAGAGTGATACATGGGCAATCAATCTAAGGAAGAGTGGGACCTGGTGGCATGGGCAATCATTATATGCAAGACAGGGGCCTGTTGGCATAGAAATTAATCTAAGGAAAAGTGAGACATGGTGGCATGAGCAGTCAAGCTAAGGAAGAGTGGGACCTGGTGGCATGGGCAGTCAAGCTAAGTAAAAGTGGGAAGTGGTGATATGAGCAGTCAATCTAAAGTGTGGGACCTGGTGGCATGGGCAGGTAAAGAAGAGTGGTATTTTTTGGCATGGGCAGTAAATCTAAGGAAGAGTGAGACATGGTGACATGGGAAATCAAGCTAAGGAACAATACGACCTGGTGGCATGAGTAATCAGTCTAGGAAAATTTGGGGCCTGGTGGCATGGGCAGTCAATCTTAGGTAGAGTGCAACCTGGTGGGATGGGTAGTCAATATATGCATGGGCAGTCAAGCTAAGCAAGAGTGGGATGTGGTGACATGGGAAGTCAATATAAAGTGTGGGACCTGGTGGCATGGGCAGTCAAGCTAAGGAAGAGTGTGACCTGGTGGCATGGGCAATCGAGGTAAAGAAGAGTGGTATTTTTTGGCAAGGCAGTAAATCTAAGGAAGCGTGAGACACAGTGTCATGGGAAGTCAAGCTAAGGAACAATAGGACCTGGTGGCATGAGCAGTCAGTCTAGGAAAGAGTGGGACCTGGTGGCATGGGCAGTCAATCTAAGGTAGAGTATGACCTTTTGGGATGGGTAGTCAATATATGCATGGGCAAATAAGCTATGGAAAAGTGGGACCTAGTGGCATCAGTAGTCAATCTAAGGAAGAGTAGGACTTGGTGACATGGGCAGTCAAGCTAAAGAAGAGTGGGACCTGGTGTCATGGGTAATCAATCTAAGAGTGGGACCTGGTGGCATAGGCAGTCGCTCTAAGGACGAGTGAGACCTGGTGGCATGGGATTCCAATATAAAGAAATGTGGATCCTTTTGGCATGGACAGTCAAGCTAAGGAAGAATGGAACCTGGGGACATGGGCAGTCAAGCCAAGGAAGAATGGGACATGGTGATGGTGACATGGGCATCAGGGGCGGACTGACCAATCGGCCACTCGGGCACTGCCCGAGGGCCCTGTGCCACTAGGGGGCCCCATCAGGGTTGCCAGCCTCAGTAAAACCAGGGACAGTATGTAAAAATCTGTGTTTTTTTACATCTGTGTCTGAAATATCCCTTACCGACATCCTTTTGGTCTAAAAATCCTGAGATTATAGCTGCCCCACCTATCCAGTACCTTCTCAGCCAATAGAAACATGTATGTGTATACTGTGTGATTGTATAATGTGTGTGTGTATACTGCGTGGCCCCATAATCTCTGATTGCCTTGGGGCCCCATAATCTCCATTGCCCGGGGGCCCCATGAGTTGCCAGTCTGCCCCTGATGGGCATCCAATCTAATGGCAAGTTATCTAAGGACGAACAGGTGACATGGACAGTCAATCTAAAGAAGTGTGGATCCTGGTAACATGGACAGTTAAACTAAGGAAGAGTGGGACCTGGTGGCATGGGCGGTCAAGCTAAAGGAGAATGGGACCTGGTGGCGTGGGCAGTCAAGCTAAAGAAGAGTGGGACCTGGTGGCATGGGCAGTCAAGTTAAAGAATCACTCTAAGCAAGAGTGGGATCTGGTGGTGTGGGCATTTAATCTAAGGAAGAGTGGGACCTGGTGGCATGGCCAGTCAATCTAATGAAGAGTGGGGCCTGGTGGCATGGGCAGTCAAGTTAAAGAAGAGTGTGGACTTGGTGGCATGGGCGATCACTCTAATCAAGAGTGGGATCTGGTGGTGTGGGCAGTCAATCTAAGGAAGAGTGGGACCCGGTTCCATGGGCATTCAATCTAGGGAAGAGTGGGACCTGGTGGCATGGCCAGTCAATCTAATGAAGAGTGGGGCCTGGTGGCATGGGCAATCAATCTAAGGAAGAGTGGGACCTGGTTCCATGGGCATTCAATCTAGGGAAGAGTGGGATTCTGGTGGCATGGCCAGTCAATCTAATGAAGAGTGGGGCCTGGTGGCATGGGCAATCAATCTAAGGAAGAGTGGGACCTGGTTCCATGGGCATTCAATCTAGGGAAGAATGGGACCTGGTGGCATGGCCAGTCAATCTAATGAAGAGTGGGGCCTGGTGGCATGGGCAATCAATCTAAGGAAGAGTGGGACCTGGTTCCATGGGCATTCAATCTAGGGAAGAATGGGACCTGGTGGCATGGCCAGTCAATCTAATGAAGAGTGGGGCCTGGTGGCATGGGCAATCAATCTAAGGAAGAGTGGGACCTGGTTCCATGGGCATTCAATCTAGGGAAGAGTGGGACCTGGTGGCATGGCCAGTCAATCTAATGAAGAGTGGGGCCTGGTGGCATGGGCAATCAAGCTAAGTAAGAGTGGGACCTGGTTCCATGGGCATTCAATCTAGGGAAGAGTGGGACCTGGTGGCATGGCCAGTCAATCTAATGAAGAGTGGGGCCTGGTGGCATGGGCAGTCAAGTTAAAGAAGAGTGGGGACTTGGTGGCATGGGCGATCACTCTAATCAAGAGTGGGATCTGGTGGTGTGGGCAGTCAATCTAAGAAAGAGTGGGACCTGGTTCCATGGGCATTCAATCCAGGGAAGAGTGGGACCTGGTGGCATGGCCAGTCAATCTAATGAAGAGTGGGGCCTGGTGGCATGGGCAATCAATCTAAGGAAGAGTGAGACCTGGTTCCATGGGCATTCAATCTAGGGAAGAGTGGGACCTGGTGGCATGGCCAGTCAATCTAATGAAGAGTGTGGCCTGGTGGCATGGGCAATCAAGCTAAGGATACTCAGGGAACAACAGCAGCATATATGAGGCAGCAACAACTTTTGGAGCAACCTTTGGTCCCTTTTCTCAGAAGTCGTTTGGGGGTCCGAGCCACCAAATATAACACTGAAAACTGAATTCATATTTGCCCATCAAATTCAAGAAATGTAGGTAAAAATGAGTGTCATCTACAATTCTGGATGGACTCTAAAGGAGACTTCAAACACCAGGAAATGGGGACACATTGAGCGAACAATGGCCAGTCCTAAATTGCACTGGAATAAATTGAGATAAAATGCTCCTCCTTACCTTAACACAACAGGCGCAATTAGTATTACATCAGAGGAGGTGACTCAAAGGGGACTAAAGGGGAACTGCAACTCCCAGAAGTGTTCAGCTGGGGGGTGGGGGGGGTTTGATTAGATCCGGGCCGGGACCCTGTGGAGTGATGGATATGGTCATTCGGGAAGGAAGACGCAATGTGGATGTCTGGTGACATCAGAGATCCTTCAGAGTCTATTAGACGTTGGATTTAATCCAGAATGTTGAAAAACAACTTCAGGAAAAGACTAAAGATAATATATGAGCTGCTCATCCTACAGGAAACACCAGAACTGAACACAAGTTTGATTATTTTCTGAAAGATCAGTTAAGCGGGGCTTTCAGAGTGCCACTGGTAAGACTAGTTCCTACACCAAAATGGAATCAATGGTTAAGGTGCTACCAAGACTCCAGACCAGTCATGGTGTGTAACATGGATCATATGCTCCCTCAGCACACTGTCAAGCTTGTTTCAAAGTGCAAAACTCTTCTTTTTATTACATGATCACATACAAGGACGACATTTTGGGACTGTGTAGGGATCCGGTGCGGTTGTCTTTCTATGTGATCATACAATAAAGGAGAGCTTTGCACCTTGAAACAAAATTGTGGGTGTGCTGAAAACATATCTAATTCAGGGTGACAACACAGGCGTACAATTGGGAGAAAGGGACAGAGTGTTGTCACCCTATAACAGGAAGTGCCTGAACACGAACCTTAATGGCAGGACCACCATGAAGGTCAATGAAAGGGAGAAAGGGACAGAGTGTTGTCACCCTATAACAGGAAGTGCCTGAACATGAACCTTAATGGCAGGACCACCATGAAGGTCAATGGAAGCTGAAGGTATACATGTTAATTCTAATGTGAGATTGTAGCGCTTGAGTAGAGCTCTAATTAAATCTGATCACAAGGGGGACATGTATAGGCTGCAGAGAGATGGGCAGAGATGGGAATGATTGGCCTGTAGAATGGGCTCTCGGTTAGGTGTTCCCAGAGCCTGCGCAATTACATTTCTGGGACCCAGTGGCGGAGCTACCAGTGCCGCAAAGATCGCATTTGCATCTGGGCCCTGGCATTCCGCCACTGTGGGGGGGGGGCATGACTGCAGGAATGGGGCCCACTGCAGAACATGTGAAAGGGGCCCACTGCAGGACCATAGGCTCAGTTCACACTGCTGCGATCCCAAAGTTGTGCAACTTGCTGGCGTTCTCCTTGTGACTTCAGACCTGCTTACATTTCTTTGCAAATTTTGCGATTTACCCAGTTGTGGCTGGTGCCGGGGGGGGGGGGGTGGTGGAAAACACACCCCGACCCCCCCCTCCCCAGGGTGCAGCAGACCACATGACCCCCCTGGTGGGTGGTACTCACGCGGCTGGGCAGCAATGCCAAGTAGAGAGATTGCTCTGGGTGGCGATGCAGAGCAAAGAGATGATGGCGGCTATCTTCCAGATCTCCCCATACATCCTACCCGCCCCCGGTACCGGCCAATGCGATCACTTCTCCTCCCGGCCAATCACTCTCCTCCTGCTTCCTGATTGGCCGGGAGGAGAAGCAGGCATGTGCATTAAAAACCCTATTGGAATCCATGCGTCTGGTGCCCTGCATGTAAATTAGGGGCCGCCAGGGACGCTACCCCCTTAATCCATGCGCCCTGCATGGAGCGGCTGCCACTGGATTTAACATTGCAGTCTATGACACTATGAATCGCACCAAAGTCCCAGAAAAGTAGCGCAGGAACCTTTTTTTAAATTTTGACTTGTCATGCGACTTTTTGTTTCGCAAGTTGCGTGATAAGCCACGGCAGTGTGAATCCGAGTCATAAAGGGCCACGGCATGGGAGTAAAGGGCCCCCAGATCAGGGGTACGGGTCCCATGCTTGGAAGAAGGGGCCCCAGGCTCTGAGGGAAGGGACCTTGGGACCAGAGAAAAGTGCCCCGGGACCGATGGAAAGGAACCCCAGTGGTCATGGGGGCCCCTTATGGTTTCTTTAACTGGGGCCCTATAGGTTCTCGTTACTGTATGCCCCTGCCGGAAACCCCTGCCTCCATGTACAGACGCCAATTGAGAGGCATCAGAATAGGTAGCAGTATACGTTTGTGTATTGGGGTTTATATAAGCCACCCGCATGCTTTCTAATGCTTCTCAATGGGTGGCTGTATATGGTGCCAGCAGGTGCGCTACAGTAAGACAGCTAATTAAAATCAATAGGCTGGCACCAAAATGTCTCAAAATTCACACGTGCCACACAATTTGTAACACAACCTACCGCAACGCACTACGGTACACCGCCATCCGCTGCAGTGTGCTGCCAGGCTTTACAAGTTTGGTGCACAATTGCAGCAAGCAGGGGTGGACTGACAACTCATGGGGCCCCCGGGCAATAGGAGATTATGAGGCCCCCGGGGTATTGAAGATTATGGGGCCCCCGGGCAATAGGAGATTATGGGGCCCCCGGGCAATAGGAGATTATGGGGCCCCCGGGCAATAGGAGATTATGGGGCCACACAGTATACACACACACACATGCAGACACATACTTTCCCTGGTTTTATAGAGGCTGGCAACCCTGATGGGGCCCCCTAGTAGCATGGGGCCCTCAGGCAGTGCCCGAGTGCCCCAATGGTCAGTCCGCCCCTGGCAGCATGTCCGCATTACATGACTCCAGATCAGCTTTCTTCGCAAACATTCTGCAAGTCTGCTGCAAGTGCTGCTTCAGTTACGTTGTGCAATATAATCATCCCACCACAGGGGGGCACTGTGGCTGAATTTTCATGCTGTAGACTTGCAGAGCTCTTGCTGTAGACTCCCCACTGCAACTTTGCTCTTGCTAGAGACTTGCCATACAAATCAGAAAAGTGTCATCTAGAACTTGTGCTTCAAGTGCTCTGCAAGTCTACAACTTGACAGTGAAAAGGTGCAGCAAGTTAACAGACTTACAATTCAATACACATGTGCAATTTGTTTCATTCCGAACTCGAAAATCCGACAATCAAGAATTCAGAAATGTGAAAATTGGAAAATCCGAAAAATTTGGAAAATCTGAAAATGCAAAAACCCCAAAATTTTAAAATCTGAAATAATAACTAACAAACTAATAGTAACTATTACTAACTATTCAATTCTAGGTATTGGAATTTCCTTTCAAATTTGATTGTTAGTGAACGTAATGAATATGAATTTATCCGAAGTTACGAATTATCCGAAATAATGAATACCGCATCTAAACAAATGGAACATAACAAATTAACAATGATAAATAATAATGATAAAAAACTTTATTATTATTAATTTATTATGTTCCATTCATTTAGATGCAGCATTCGTTATAATTTGTAACTTCGGATAAATTCGTATTCGTTACAAACAGCCAAATTTGAAAGGAAATTTCAATACCTAGAATTTAATAGTTAGTTATTATTAGTTCGTTCGTTTTCATTTTAGATTTTCGTTCTTTCGAATTTACGAATTTTCCTATTTTTGAATTTGGATTTGAAGTTTGGATTTTTGAATTTCTGAAATGTTTCAGATTTATGAATTTATGAATTTTCGAATTACTGAATTTCCGGATTTATGAATTTATAGATTTACAATTTTTCAGATTTTTTGAATTTTCAGATTTTAGAATTGACGAATTTTAGAATTTTACGAATTTATTCCATATAACGAATTTCAATCATAATGAATGACCCAGAAAAAATTGTGACAAGCTTTGGAATTCCAATTAAAGTGTCTGTAATCCCTTCCATATACCCAGTGAAGTGACAGGCCTCGGATGATAAACCGAGATGAAACAAATCCTCCTACATCAGTTGTACCTGTTTATCTGCTTTCTTCTCTTCTCTATATCAATTCAAAGTGCTGAATTTATAAAGCTTGTCTGAGCTGTCATAAAAAGTGGGGTGGAGAGAGCTGAAGTTACACTCTGCATAGCTCAGTGAGGAGAGCTCTGAGAGCTGTTTGGAGGGAACAGACACCCCCCCCCCCTTCACGCAGCACACAGGAACAGAGCTGAGGCTGTCAATCACAGGCTGTGTGCTGGAGCTCCCTCCCCTGTCACCATTTTTATCTTGGTGTCAGGAAAACTTGTCTAGAATTGATTCAAGCTGATAGCAGAGGAAGGAGGCAGCAGACAGAAATGACACTTAGTGCTCTGGACTGAGACAAGTGCACACTATAGAGCAGGGATATGCAATTAGCGGACCTCCAGCTGTTGCAAAACTACAAGTCCCATCATGCCTCTGCCTCTGGGTGTCATGCTTGTGGCTGTCAGAGTCTTGCCATGCCTCATGGGACTTGTAGTTCTGCAACAGCTGGAGGTCCGCTAATTGCATATCCCTGCTATAGAGGGATGTGGTTTGCTCATATTTCATGGCTGAGGTTTCCAACCACTTTAATGAATGGCTGCAGACCATTTATCGCGTATTGCATGAAAACACGCGTTATCGCAACGCCACAGCGTGAGCGAGCCCCGCCCTGATGAATTATATCACATCAGATGTTCTCAGACGCAGAATACATTGTAATGATTCTCTGAAAATGTTACATTGTGACAGGTGAGCCGGATATCGTACATTCCCTCTCCGGAGAAGGGAAGGGGTTAACAGCGAGTGCAGCATGTGCAGTGACCATGAGCTCATATCATTTTCCACATAAATCTCAGGCGGACTCCACCTGCACTCCACATCCAATTAGGGTCGACGCGGTGGGAGCGCCCGGCGCTCATTACCGCGCAGTGCTGGACGGCGTCCCCTCATTACTGGCAGCACCCCGACTTCCCACCAGCAGCAAAGAGTTAAGAGCAGCTGCGGCCTCTGGGCTCCGACATGCTGGAGGAAAGAAGTTTATTAGATGCCTGGGAACAATTATATATATCGTGGCACCGAGTGCAGCGTGCCGCGTAGAGTATAGAATCGGAATAATCCAACGCGTATAGAGATGGTGGAGCCAGGGAATGAAGAATGGACTGATATCTATGTACCGTGAAACAACTCCAGCAACACGCACAACGTATAAATATACCTGAATTGGTTTACATATTCTGTTCAGCCAGGCGTGTAATTTACACACCACGCCCCGCACCACACACAGCCAGAACATGACATTGCTATTGAAAGCCTGCAGCTGATTGGACTAAAAACGAGTAACCTCCACTATATTATTGGCCATACCCAGAATGTAGGCAAGCTCCACACACCATGTATTTCCCTAGGCATTGGTTCCCTGTTGGGTGCTTGGACTGTGAGGGCCCAAGAGGTTGTCCATCCCAAAGGTGAGGGCCCAAGAGGTTGTCCACCCCAGAGGTGAGGGCCCAAGAGGTTGTCTACTCCAGAGGTGAGGGCTCAAGAGGTTGTCTACCCCAGAGGTGAGGGCCCAAGAGGTTGTCTACCCCAGAGGTGAGGGCCCAAGAAGTTGTCTACCCCAGAGGTGAGGGCCCAAGAAGTTGTCTACCCCAGAGGTGAGGGCCCAAGAGGTTGTCCATCCCAAAGGTGAGGGCCCAAGAGGCTGTCCACCCCAGAGGTGAGGGCCCAAGAGGCTGTCTACCCCAGAGGTGAGGGCCCAAGAGGCTGTCCACCCCAGAGGCGAGGGCCCAAGAGGTTGTCTACCCCAGAGGTGAGGGCCCAAGAGGCTGTCCACCCCAGAGGCGAGGGCCCAAGAGGTTGTCCATCCCAAAGGTGAGGGCCCAAGAGGCTGTCCACCCCAGAGGCGAGGGCCCAAGAGGCTGTCTACCCCAGAGGTGAGGGCCCAAGAGGCTGTCCACCCCAGAGGCGAGGGCCCAAGAGGTTGTCTACCCCAAAGGTGAGGGCCCAAGAGGCTGTCCACCCCAGAGGCAAGGGCTCAAGAGGTTGTCTACCCCAGAGGTAACACCACAGTACCGAGATCCTCCGCTATACTCTGCCTTTTATGTAGGCTGCCTAAATTCCCTACAGTCCCAAGTACCTGAAACATGTTAGACTGGCAGTATTGTGCAGTACAGCTGTATTGGCTGACAATACAGAGGTTTGGAATTTTATCACTGTCCTGATTTCTCTTGAAGAGATTTCCTTCCTTTCTAAAGGCCTGCTGAATAAATGTCACTGGGACAGGAAGTCAGGGAAATCCACAAATGAGGATTCAGCAAGACAATAATTTTACAGGGCTTATAACCTTCAGCACAGTATTTCTGGGACAAGAAGTAAGAAAGATCTTCCTCGTAGGCTGGAGGAGAAGGAGGGGTTCTCTGAAATCCAGCCCCTGAGGACGGGGGGGGGGGGGGATGGGGGGAAAATGGTGGGTTGTTCTACCTATACTATCAACATCCCTTTTATTTGCCCTAGATTTTCAGCTTGCAAACTTCCTTTGGGATACTGAATTAGTCCACCAATAACAGCTCTGGGTGGAAGAAGAGACTCCTCAAAGGGGGGACACACTGGACGTGAAGAGTCGCCAGGAGTTGGGGGTGGTGAAGTTAGAGATTAAAAGATATGTCTATAGGTAATCACATCTTTATAACATCCTCCATATTATTGGCCATACCCAGAATGTAGGCAAGCTCCACACATGTATTTCCCTATGCATTGGTTCCCTGTTGGGTGCTTGGATGGTGAGGGCCTAAGAGGTTGTCCATCCCAGAGGTGAGGGCCCAAGAGGCTGTCCACCCCAGAGGTGAGGGCCCAAGAGGCTGTCCACCCCAGAGCTAAGGACCAAGAGGTTGTCCACCCCAGAGGTGAGGGCCCAAAAAGCTGTCTACCCCAGAGGTGAGGCCCAAGAGGTTGTCCACCCCAGAGGTGAGGGCCTTTGAGGTTGTCCAACCCAGATGTGAGGGCCCAAGAGGTTGTCCACCCCAGAGGTGAGGGCCCAAGACGTTGTCCATCCCAGAGGTGAGGGCCCAAGACGTTGTCCATCCCAGAGGTGAGGGCCCAAGACGCTGTCCATCCCAGAGGTGAGGGCCCAAGAGGTTGGCCACCCCAGAGGTAAGTACCTAAGAGGCTGTCCGCCCCAGAGATGAGAGACCAAGAGGTTGTCCAACCCAGAGGTGAGGATCCAAGAGGTTGTCCAACCCAGAGGTGAGGGCACAAGTTGTTTTCCGTCCTAGAGGTAGGGCCCACGAGGTTGTCTACCCCAGAGGTGAGGGCCCAAGAGGTTGTCCACCCCAGAGTCAAGCACTCTGGCCTCCCCAATGAGAAAACAGATACTAATGAAAACAAAGCAAGGGTGTCACTTGGCTTAGAGTTATTCAATTTCAGGTCGCTACAAAGGACGGGAGGGCACTCTTTACGTCTGGAGGAAAAGAGATTTAACCTTCACATATGGAAGGGCATCTTTACAGTAAGAGATGTAAAAATGTGGAATAGACTCCCTAAACAACTGGTTCTGGCCAGCTCAGTAGATTGTTTTACAAAAGAGCGAGGTGTACTCCTAAATGCACAAAATATAACTAGATACAAATTTTTAGAGGTAATAGTGCCAGGGGTAGATGATCCAGGGACTGATTTACTCCCGGGGGGATCAAGCAGGATTCCCCCCTGCTGAAACAAATTGGATCATGCTTTGTTGGAATTTTTTTGCCTTCCTCTGGATCAACTGTGGGTATAGAATAGTGTATATGGATGTTTTCTATTTGTGTGTATGTGTTTATTTTTAATTGTTTGAATTAGATGGAGTAGTGTCTTTCAACCTGACTAACTATGTAACTACAGGTATGTCACTGGAGGTGATGGAGTCCAGAAGGTTATTCTAAATGGTCAACAATGTAAAAGACACAACACATTTCGGGGGTTAACACAATCCCCCTTCGTCAGGGCTGCAATGCAAATTAGAAAAAAAATATATATATACTATATATATATATATATATATATATATATATATATACTGTATATACACACATACACACTACGTATTAACTGTATATATATATATATATATATATATAAACAACAGCTGGTATACTTTAAAACGGCCTATCGTATATCTCTCTGCACCAAACTGGGACCTTCATACACCTCCCAAAATTATATATATATACTCACGAATGTGAGCCCTTTTAAACAGTGAACGCACACACGTAAATAAAAGAGTATATATATATATATACACATATATACATGCACATATACACTTCCCTTCGAGCGGATACCTGCATATATAATAAATACTAGAACCACACTATATTTGATAGTAACTGCTGAGTATATTAAAACCCAGCAGAGCGGACAATAGTAGCAGCCATTAAAAATTTTATAAAATTATATAAAAAAAAAGTTATACGAACAATTCATCAATATATACGAGAATATCAGTATAAAAACAGCGCTTATTTCTATAACAAAAAGTCCTTTGTAGAAGTCGTAATAAACCAAAAAATCAAAAAAATCACTAGACAGTTCCAAAATGTGCAGATAAGGTGCCTATAGTGATGTAATCAACGTTGTAAGGTGATCAAAGGTGCTGCCAAACTTTCTTCCACCATAAACCGGGAGTGCTTCACCACATGCGATGCGTACCCCCCTCGGGGGTTAAACTCACCAGACACAGCTGATAAGATAAGCCTTAAGGTGTAATCACTTCAATGGATATAGTAATATTCATATATATCCCCCTTTAGCGTTGCAGTCACAAGTAGTCCTCCAAGTATATCATAGAAATGAAACAGAATATATACATAGCATAATACTGTTTTATTTTTTAAAAAGTTTGACACATATCAGCAAAGTCACCCACTTCAATATATGCGTACATTAACAAAGAGTAACATCAGCGTTAAAATCGTGTACTTCACCAAATTAGCAATTCCAGAACCATTCACCAGTGTTCCCCTGTATACACTGGGTATCACTTCCTGGTCCGTGGTTAGCGGTGGAGCGCACACCTCACTTCCGGTAGCGTCGTGTAGGCCACGCCCTGACGCGTTTCGTCACTTCCGACTTCAACCGAGGGCGTCAAACGCCCTCGGTTGAAGTCGGAAGTGACGAAACGCGTCAGGGCGTGGCCTACACGACGCTACCGGAAGTGAGGTGTGCGCTCCACCGCTAACCACGGACCAGGAAGTGATACCCAGTGTATACAGGGGAACACTGGTGAATGGTTCTGGAATTGCTAATTTGGTGAAGTACACGATTTTAACGCTGATGTTACTCTTTGTTAATGTACGCATATATTGAAGTGGGTGACTTTGCTGATATGTGTCAAACTTTTTAAAAAATAAAACAGTATTATGCTATGTATATATTCTGTTTCATTTCTATGATATACTTGGAGGACTACTTGTGACTGCAACGCTAAAGGGGGATATATATGAATATTACTATATCCATTGAAGTGATTACACCTTAAGGCTTATCTTATCAGCTGTGTCTGGTGAGTTTAACCCCCGAGGGGGGTACGCATCGCATGTGGTGAAGCACTCCCGGTTTATGGTGGAAGAAAGTTTGGCAGCACCTTTGATCACCTTACAACGTTGATTACATCACTATAGGCACCTTATCTGCACATTTTGGAACTGTCTAGTGATTTTTTTGATTTTTTGGTTTATTACGACTTCTACAAAGGACTTTTTGTTATAGAAATAAGCGCTGTTTTTATACTGATATTCTCGTATATATTGATGAATTGTTCGTATAACTTTTTTTATATATATATATATATATATATATATATATATATATATATATATATATATATATATATATACAGGTTCATGCTGTGAATATATGAATAAATAAATAAACCAATTCAAATTGCAAAAGCAAAAGAGACTGAAAAATCAGCTTCTTTAAAAAAAAAAATTACAAATAAAATCTAATTTGTGCCCATATAAAGTGCCTTGAAAAAGTATTCATACCTCTTAAAATTTTCCACATATTTGTCATGTTACAACCAAAAACGTAAATGTATTTTATTGGGATTTTATGTGATAGACCAACACAAAGTGGCACATAATTGGGAAGTGGAAGGAAAATGATAAATAGTTTTCAACATCTTTTACAAATAAATCTGTGAAAAGTGTGTGTGGGGGGGGGGGGGGCATTTGTATTCAGCCCCCTTTACTCCGATACCCCTAACTAAAATCTAGTGGAAGCAATTGCCTTCAGAAGTCAACTAATTAGTAAATAGAGTCCACCTGTGTGTAATTTAAATCTCAGTATAAATACTGCTGTTCTGTGAAGCCCTCAGAGGTTTGTTAGAGATCCTTAGTGAACAAACAGCATCCTGAAGGCGTTTTTGGTTGTAACATGACAAAATGTGGAACATTTCAAGGGGTATGAATACCTTTTCAAGGCACTGTAAGTAAATAGCATAAATTCGATTTCTATTATTTTTAACACTTTCTTTTACAAGAAAATGTTTTTTGTTTTTAATATATATATATATATATATATATATATATATATATATATATATATATATATATATATATATTCAAAACAAAAAACATTTTCTTGTAAAAGAAAGTGTTAAAAAAAAAAAGAAATTGAATTTATGCTATTTACTGTAATATATGCTATTTACGTATATATATATATTTATAATATATAAAAAAGTTTTCTTTAATTTGCATTGCAAAAAAAAGAAATAGAATTTATGCTATTTACTGTAATATATGCTATTTACGTATATATATATATATATATATATATATATATATATATATATATATATATATATATATATATATATATATATATATATATACAGTATATATAATATGCAATGCAAATGAAATAAAACGTACATATATATATATATATGTTAAAAACAAAAAAACATTTTCTTGTAAAAGAAAGTGTTAAAAAAAAAAATATTTATGCTATTTACTGTAATATTTTATGAAATAATCAATACTCAATAGTATGAAAGAAGCAACATGTTTCAGGGATCCACACATTCCATAACCGTCAGGGTACAATGCAAATTAAAGAAAACTTTATATACTGTGTATATATATATATACACAGTATATAAAGTTTTCTTTAATTTGCATTGTACCCTGACGGTTATGGAATGTGTGGATCCCTGAAACATGTTGCTTCTGTCATACTATTGATTATTTCATAAAATATTACACTATCAGAAATAGAATAATAGTAATAATAATAACAAAATATTTGTATTGTTATTATATTTATATTAATATATAAGTATTATATTAATGTTATTGCTGCAATAAAATATGCTTATGGACTCTATCCTCACTGCTGTGGCACACTTGCTACGTTTTACAGATCTTGATCTTTTCAGGACTGTCTGCTCTTTTTTTTTTTGGGGGGGGGGGGTGCTTTTGTCATATGGGAGTGGCCTCTCCAAAGCGGTTCAGCTTAAGAAAAAAGACCGTCACTCATAACTTTGGAAATGAATTATAAGAGATCTAGCACTACATTCATGAATGAGGCCCTATGCAAGAACCAATAAAAACCTGACTAAGGTTCTGACCCCCCCCCCCCCCCCCCCCCCCCGCTCTACACAAAATAAAATGTCTGGAGTACCACATTACACACATACAGATACCACAATAGAGGGCGGCGGGCCGGGTCAGGAGGGTCAGACGATGTGATTGACAAACGTGAGACTTAAAAAAACCAACATGGCAGAAAGTGACATCAATGTGTCAGTAAAAGTCATACAGACATAGGGGACTTCCTTCAATGCAAACAGAAATATTTTCTCAGGCTACACGGAAGAGGCCATTAGACGTTACTGAACTATAAACACCCATACAGATGTGCCGGGGAACAAGAGCTAACACTCCAATCCACATTCCCAGCTGGTCACAGAAAGACGCACAGCATCACATACAGTACTGTGCAAATGTTTTAGGTAGCTGTGAAGAAATGCTGTAATGTAAGAATGCTTTAAAAAAAAAAAAATGTTTTATTTTTTTACTTTTATCAATTAACAAATTGAAAAGTAAATGAACAGAAGAAAAATTTAAATCAAATCAATATTTGGTGTGAGCCCCCTTTTGCATCAATTCTTACAATACACAAAGTCAGGCAACGTTGAGGAGCGTAGACATAGTGGTCAGGAAACGTTGAGGAGCGTAGACACAGTGGCCTCGTAACATTGAGAAGCGTGGACACAGTGGTCGAGTAAGGTTTAGGAGCGTAGGCGCAGAGCGTAGACGCAGTGGTTATCAGTTAACGTTGAGGAATGCAGACGCAGTGGTCAGGTATTGTTGTAGAGCGTAGACACAGTGGTCATGTAACGTTGAGGAGCATAGACACAGTAGCCCGTAACATTGAGGAGCATGGACACAGTGGTCGGTTAACGTTGAGGAATGTAGACGCAGTGGTCATCAGTTAACGTTGAGGAATGTAGACGCAGTGGTCAGGTATTGTTGTAGAGTGTAGACGCAGTGGTCGGGTAACGCTGAGGAGCATAGACACAGTGGCCCGTAACATTAAGGAGCATGGACACAGTGGTCGGTTAACGTTGAGGAATGTAGACGCAGTGGTCATCAGTTAACGCTGAGGATGCTGTTTACAATGGCATCTCCCCGTTCAGCCGCCCCATGAGACGATTGCGGGTATCCCCACGACCGGACTCACGGGGGTCGTGACCGCCGTTGGCGCACACGTGATGGCAGGGCGGCATATAAAAATAGACGTACCTGTACGCAAATATGCCTGCCCGTGCCATTCAGCCAACGTACATCGGTGTGCGTCGGTCGGGAAGTGGTTAAGAACTGGTCAAGTCCTGGAATTGATGGTTTGGCCCCCACAGAGCCCTGATCTCACCATCATGGAGTCTTTCTGGGATGGCATGAATAGACAGAAGGATTGTAGGCAGCCGACATCTACAGGAGATCTGTGCTTAGTTCTCCGAGACAGGCATGTACTGGCCATTGGGACTACCGGGAGTTTCCCGGTGGGCTGATGGCTCAGTGGGCCACTCTGATGTAAGGGGGCTGGTGATGGGACACTCTGATGTAAGGGGGTGCTGATGGGACACTCTGATGTAAGGGGGCTGGTGATGAGACACTCTATTGTAAGGGGGTGCTGATGGGACACTCTGATGTAAGGGGGTGCTGATGGGACACTCTGATGTAAGGGGGCTGGTGATGGGACACTCTGATGTAAGGGGGTGCTGATGGGACACTCTGATGTAAGGGGGCTGGTGATGAGACACTCTATTGTAAGGGGGTGCTGATGGGACACTCTGATGTAAGGGGGTGCTGATGGGACACTCTGATGTAAGGGGGCTGGTGATGGGACACTCTATTGTAAGGGGGTGCTGATGGGACACTCTGATGTAAGGGGGTGCTGATGGGACACTCTGATGTAAGGGGGCCGCTGATGGGACACTCTGATGTAAGGGGGCTGGTGATGGGACACTCTGATGTAAGGGGGTGCTGATGGGACACTCTGATGTAAGGGGGCTGGTGATGGGACACTCTGATGTAAGGGGGTGCTGATGGGACACTCTGATGTAAGGGGGCTGGTGATGGGACACTCTGATGTAAGGGAGCTGGTGATGGGACACTCTGATGTAAGGGGGTGCTGATGGGACACTCTGATGTAAGGGGGTGCTGATGGGACACTCTGATGTAAGGGGGCCGCTGATGGGACACTCTGATGTAAGGGGGCTGGTGATGGGACACTCTGATGTAAGGGGGCTGGTGATGGGACACTCTGATGTAAGGGGGCTGGTGATGGGACACTCTGATGTAAGGGGGCTGGTGATGGGACACTCTGATGTAAGGGTGCTGATGGGACACTCTGATGTAAGGGGGCTGGTGATGGGACACTCTGATGTAAGGGGGCTGGTGATGGGACACTCTGATGTAAGGGGGCTGGTGATGGGACACTCTGATGTAAGGGGGCTGGTGATGGGACACTCTGATGTAAGGGGGCTGGTGATGGGACACTCTGATGTAAGGGGTTGGTGATGGGACACTCTGATGTAAGGGGTGCTGATGGGACACTCTGATGTAAGGGGGCTGGTGATGGGACACTCTGATGTAAGGGGTGCTGATGGGACACTCTGATGTAAGGGGGCTGGTGATGGGACACTCTGATATAAGGGGGCTGGTGATGGGACACTCTGATGTAAGGGGGCTGGTAATGGGACACTCTGATGTAAGGGGGCTAGTAATGGAACACTCTGATGTAAGCGAGTGCTGATGGGACACTCAAAATGTAAGTGGGCCGGTCTGGATGAAGTCCAGGGCCAAATTTCTGTCCCAGTCCAGCCCTGCTCCGAGATGTACATAGAACAACCTACCTGCCGAGTTCCTTCAACAATTGCGTGCAAGTCTACCTAGAAGAAGGCAAAGGGGGTCACCCCAAATATTGATTGTATTTGGATTTTTCTTCTGTTCATTACTTTCCATTTTGTTAATTGATAAAATTAAACTATTTACACTTCTATATCTGAAAGCATTCTTCATTTATAGCATTTCTTCACACCTCCCCAAAACCTTTGCACAGTAATATATATATATATATATATATATATATATATATATATACACACACATATATACCCAAGTTATATTCGCTGGACTAAGTAATAAAGAATTATATTTATCCTATAACCCTGAAGGCTAGCGGATGAACAATTCTGCGGATCTGGTGCCTCTGTGGTTGGGTATTGGCTATGAAGGGGTTACGCTGGTGCCGCGTCTTTCCCGGTCCCCGGCACCTGGATGGAGTCAGCAGCCAGCACAGGTGTGCGCTCCCCATGTGCGCTCCGCTCCCAGCACCATCGGCGTCCAGTGACAAATAAAAAGAAAATTAATTTCCCGCTAATATGAAACCAAAGTGTTGTTACTCGGGGAGAAATCTGGGGAATAAGATATAAAACAATAACTTCATATTAGTGGGAGGCAGGTGCTTCCGCTGAGCTCCCTGCGCTCGGACACGCCGCCCACCCGCCCGTTATTCACATCACTGACGCCTGCGCTAGCTGCTCTTCCAGACTCATCTCAGTGGAGGGTAAGTGTCCAGCTGCGGGGGGGGGGAGGGGGGCAGATTTTATCCTTGCGCTGACTCCAGCAGTCCTTCAATACTTTATTTGGTGGGTCATGGAAGACCCCAGGGCCCCAATGCAAATCTTAATCCAAAGACCCTGATGTTCCACCAACAATAGCATCTGCGGTGGACCCCCAACACCTCAATGCCTTGTTATATCCAGAGGCAGCCGAAAACCATCCAGCGCGCCAAGAGGGGTTTCATATGACCTGGGATGTGTGGCAGCAGACAAGGCGTCATCTGTACGGAATTCCCAGCTTTCCAATAAGTATTGTAATGGAAAGAAGAAACTTTACCGACAGCGGATATTTTACCATCAATTCTTCCCATCACAATGACTAAGCCCTTGTACACACGGTCGGAGAATCCGTCGGAATGTGTCCTATCGGACCGTGTCATCGGATAATCCGACTGTGTGTGGTCTGCATCGGACTGATTCCGTCGGAATATCCGTCGGACCCAATTTTCCAACATGTTGGATATATTTCCCGACCAACTGGGCCGATCGAACATACTCCGATCATGTGTAGAGAATTTTGATCGGACCAAGTGCCACGCATGCTCAGATCAAATTCCTACATCAAAGCTATTGGCTACTAGCCTGAACGTAGTCCCATCGTAACAAAATTACCTCATCACGCTCTGAAAAATCGGATTTTTCGCCAACTTTGTCCGACCGTGTGTATGCAACAGTTTCGGACAAGATCCGACGGACAAAATCGGACGGGCAAAATCCGACGGATTTGGTTGTCGAAATCTCCGACCGTGTGTACAGGGGCTTAGAGCCACTGAGAAACCTCAACCTAATCTAAAGGGGAAGAAGAAAACATCCCAGGTTGCTGCATTCCGTAGACTGAGCTGTAAGGCCAACCTATAAATTAAGAGAAAAGTTCATGAATGGCCCAATATATATCTCAAAAACTAGGCCTTACAGGATTCTGGGGGAGCCTGAACTAATATCACAGGATATTGGGGTTGCCTGGCCTCATTTCACAGGATATCGGGGTTGCCTGGTCTCATTTCACAGGATATCGGGGTTGCCTGACCTCATTTCACAGGATTATGATGGTCCCTGGCCTAATTTTACAAAATCCAGACGGTGCCTAACACCATTTCACAGAATACTGGAGGTCTCTGGCCTTATTTCCAGAATTCTGAGGGTACCTGGTTTCATGTCACAGGATTTTTGGGGTGCTTGGCCTAGTTCAAAGGGGTTCTGAGGGCTCCTGTCCTCATTATACAGATTATCGGGGGTTCCTGGCCTCATTTTATAGATTTCTGGGAGTCCCTGGCCTCAGTTTACAGAATTCTAATGCCGCGTACACACGTAGGCGACTATCCGGCGGACTTAGTCTGACGGACTTCCCGCCGGACTTTCCGAATAGGCTACTTGCCCAACGCATGGCACTTTTTCAGCGGACTAATACGGCGCACTATGTCCGCCGGACTATCCGCCGTACTTTTGAAATGAACGGACTCGCCCCACACACGCGGAGGAAAGTCCGCTCATTTCGAGCGCGTCTCCAGGTAGGCGGGCCCGCGAAGGAGACGTCGCTGGCCCCGCCACCTGGTATGGACTTAAAGGGGAACCCCAACGCTGAAAAAAATCGGCGTGGGGGTCCCCCCCAGGTCCACATCAGACCCTTGTCCAAACACGCTACCCGGCCGGCCAGGAAAGGGGGGGACGAGCGAGCGGCCCCCCTCCTGAGCCGTACCAGGCCGCGTGCCCTCAACATGGGGGGTGCCACCACAAAGCACCTTGTCCCCATGTTGATGAGGACAAGGGCCTCTTCCCGATAACCCTGGCCGTTGGTTGTTGGGGTCTGCGGGCGGGGGGCTTATCGCTTCGCTAACCTCGTCTACCTGGAGACGCGCTCAAAATGAGCGGACTTTTCTCCGCGCGGGAAAAGTCCGCTCATTTCAAAAGTACGGCGGACTGGCATACCAACGGCCGGATTGTCCGCCGAAATGCGAGTCCGGCGGGAAGATTGGAGTGCAAAAATACTTTTTAAGTCCGCCGTACTTTCGGGTAAAAAAAGTCCGCCGGAGGCTACACACGGGGGGATTGTCTGGTGGACTTGAGTTTGCCGGACTTTTCCACCCGATTGTTTGATTGTGTTTACGCAGCATTAGGGTACCTGGCCTCATGTCATGGGATTTTTGGCCTAATTGCATAAAATTCTGAGGGTTTCCTGTCCTCATACAGAATTCTGAGGGTGCTCAACTTCATTTTACAGAATTATGAGGGTCCCTGACCTAATTTTACAAAATTCAGAAGGTGCCTGACATCATTTCACAGAATACTGGAGGTCCCTGGCCTTATTTCCAGAAGTCTGAGGGTACCTGGTTTCATGTCACAGGATTTTTGGGGTGCTTGGCCTAGTTCAAAGGGGTTCTGAGGGCTCCTGTCCTCATTATACAAAATATTGGGGGTTCCTGGCCTCATTTTATAGATTTCTGGGAGTCTCTGGCCTCAATTTACAGAATTCTAAGGGTACCTGGCCTCATGTCATGGGATTTTTGGGGTATTTGGCCTAATTGCATAAAATTCTGAGGGTTTCCTGTCCTCATACAGAATTCCAAGGGTGCTCAACTTCATTTTACAGAATACTGGGGATTACAGGCCTCATTTCACAGATTACCGAGGCTCCCTGGTCTAATTTCACAGAATTTTGGGGGTACCTGGTCTCATTCCACAGATTTCTGTTGGTCCCCTGCCTCATTTCAAGATTTCTTGGGGTCCCTGGCCTAATTTCACAGATTTGTGGGGTCTCTTGCTTCAATTGACAGATTTCTGGGGGGGCTGGTCTAATTTCACAAAATTCTCAGGACTCTTGGCCACATTTCACAGATTTCTGGGGGTTTCTTGGCGTCAGTTCACAGAATTCTGGGGTGCTTGGCCTAATTCCACAGGAGTCTGAGGGTTCCAGGCCTCGTCTCATAGAATTCTGGGGTTCCTTTCTTCATTATACAGAATTCCGGTGGTGCTTGCCCTCATTTCACAGAACACTGGGTGTTCCTGGCCTTAATTCACAGGTTTCTGGGGATCCGTTGGCTCATTCCAAGAGTTCTTGGGGTCCCTGGCCTCATTTCAGAGATTTTTTGTGGACTCTTCCCTCATTTCACAGATTTCTGGGGGTGCTGACCTGATTTCACAAAATTATTGGTGTCCTTGGCCACATTTCACAGATTTCTGGGGGTCCCTGGCCTCATTTACCAGACTTCTGAGGATTCATGGCCTCATTTCACAGATTTCTTGGGGTGCCTGGCCTCGATTCACAGAATTCTGCAGGACGGGACCCTGGCCTAATTTCAAAGGATTTTAGGGGTGCCTGGCCTAATTTCACAGGAACCTTAAGGTGCCTTGTGTCATTTCACAGACTCCTGGGGGTGTCTATCCTCACTTTTAAGGATTCCGGGAGTGCCTGGCCTCATTTCACTGGATTACGGGAGTGTTTGGCCTCATTTTACAGGTTTCTGGGTGTGCCTGGCCTCATTTTACAGGATTCTAAAGGTGCCTTCTCTAATTTCACTGTGTTCCTGTCCTCATGATTCAGGATTCTGGGGGTGCCTATGTATATTTTACAGAATTATCATGGTGCCTGACCTAATTTCACAAGATTGTGGGGGGTGCATGCCCTCATTATACAGAATTTTGGGTGGTGCTTGGCCTCCTTTCACAAGATTGTAGGGGGGCCTGGCCTCATGTCACATAATTGTTGGGGGTTCATGTCCTCATTATACAGAATTCCAAGGGTGCCTGTCCTCATTATACATTGTGCATGGCCTCAGACTCCTTGTATTATACCCTTAGTTGTAGTGCCCTGTATGGTGAAGGCTGTAGGCCCTTATATACCCCATCTCACTCTGTATGGTTGGCACACCACTTCCATCTTCTGTAGAGGGATGTGTTTTAGGGTTGCCACCTGTACAGTCTGGGTTTTGAATCGTGTGTCCGGGTTTCAAACCACCTGAAACCTGGACACAATAGAATGGACTGTGGCTTCCCACGTAACCAAGTACCACAAGCGCTGAGTGAATAGGTGTGCACATGGGCCTCACCCCCATACACGGACATGAGAGGGCTTGATCTGCTTCTCCTCTTACTGCCCCTACCCCTGTGTCTGCCCACCCACACTCCAATGCCCTTCTGTGTCTCAGGAAAGGAATGTGTGGGCTGGAAGTTTGAAGCTCAGCAACTGACAGATAGATTGTGGATGAAAGGTGTCAATACCTGAGCCTCTACCCTCGGATGAGTGAGCTTACCATCCACTGTCTGCGAATGTAGTCTCTGCCCTCCCTTCTCTCTCCTACCTCCAAGCGAGTGAGTACACTAAGGTAAGGGGGACAGATGTAAGGGGTGCCCGGTGGACTCTTATAAATGGGGGGCTTTGGGAGCGCAAATTTAAGGGGGAATGCTGGAAATTCTGATGTAAGTGGGAGGTTTGGTGAGCAGCAACAACCCCCCCCCCCCTTACATCAGAGTTCCCCTTTACACCAGAGTCCACAGCATTCCCCCTTAAAAATAATATCTTTCAATGCACTGGATAAAGTGTTCGGGGGTTTGGCTTGAAGAAAAGGTGGCAACCCTAATGTGTTTGTGGTCTGTGTTGCTCAGAATGAAGAATTCCGGGAATTTATGACGGGAGATCTGAATAAGTCCCACATCATCCACCTGATATCCTCAGGGGTCCTTCTCTGTCCATCTGCTCTGTTGTCTCCTCCATTAACTCCACTGTCCAGCCCATAGAGTCCCACTTGACCCCCCTAACCTGTCTGAGGGCTCCCCATTGTTCCAGGGAGATTTCTCACTTCCTCTGTATGGAGAAAGGCCTGTCAATGGCTTTGTATGTGTCCTCTATTGGAAGATTCATGCACTCTCTCCGTCAGTACCTCCAGGCTTTGTGTCTCTGCCCCCTCCATCCACCCACACATCTCTGATCAATGTCTCTTCTCTTCTTGTAGGTGTCACATTTATCTCTGAACTGCATGTTTGGGTCAAGAAGAGGAGTAAAAGGGACCATCAATCTTCGTGAACATAGTGCGACCCCTGTGTGTCCTTCTCCCGCCTCCGGCCTCCAGGAGAGGAGATCTATGCTCTCTGTAGATGATAAGAGGAGTCCACCATTTATTACATTGTCTTCTATGGCAAAAGTAAACTCACAGCACTTCACAGAGCCTAAAAAAACTTTCAACGTAGGCCCTGGTGAGGGTGGAAATCTACTGTCCTGTCCATGGTTATAGAGGTCCAACAGGCTAAACTTCAGTACACAACCTGAAGCTTGGGAGCCACGTGTGGCCCTTTGGCCCCTGAGAACAGTACTTTGTTCTTACTCAGCCCAGTGAAGTTTTAAGGGTGTTGTAGGGAACAAAACTGTGGTAGCATTGATCTGTATAGGGTCTGTAAAAGCAGTGATCTCTGACCATCACGTGTAGTGTGTCTGCAGTCTCTGATCGTATCCTGCAGGATGTCTTCTCTCTCTGACTATCTTGTGTAGTATGCCTGCAGTCTCTGACCCCCTCCTGTGGCATGTCTGCAGTCTCTGACCATCTCCTGTAGTATGTCTGCAGTCTCTGACCATCTCTTTCATCATGTCTGCAGTCTCTGACCATCTCTTGCATCATGTCTGCAGTCTCTGACCATCTCTTGGATCATGTCTGCAGTCTCTGACCATCTCTTGTACTATGTCTGCAGTCTCTGACCATCTCCTGTAGTATGTCTGCAGTCTCTGACCATCTCCTGTAGTATGTCTGCAGTTTCTGACCATCTCCTGTAGTAAGTCTGCAGTTTCTGACCATCTCCTGCTGCATATCTGCAGTCTCTGACCATCTCTTGTAGCATGTCTACAGTCTCTGACCATCTCTAGCATCATGTCTGCAGTGTCTGACCATCTCCTGTAGTATGTCTGCAGTCTCTGACCATCTCCTGTATCATGTCTGCAGTCTCTGACCATCTCCTGTACTATGTCTGCAGCCTATGACCATCTCCTGTAGGGTGTCTGCAGTCTCCGACCATCTCTTGCATCATGTCTGCAGTCTCTGACCATCTCCTGTAGTATGTCTGCAGTCTCTGACCATCTCCTGTACTATGTCTGCAGTCTCTGACCATCTCCTGTACTATGTCTGCAGTCTCTGACCATCTCCTGTAGTATGTCTGCAGTCTCTGACCATCTCTTGTACTATGTCTGCAGTCTCTGACCATTTCTTGTACTATGTCTGCAGTCTCTGACCATCTCCTGTAGTATGTCTGCAGTCTCTGACCATCTCTTGTACTATGTCTGCAGTCTCTGATCATCTCCTGTAGTATGTCTGCAGTCTCTGACCATCTCTTGTACTATGTCTGCAGTCTCTGACCATCTCCTGTAGGATGTCTGCAGTCTCTGACCATCTTCTGTAGTATGTCTGCAGTCTCTGACCATCTCCTATATTATGTTGGCAGTCTCTGACCATGTCTTGTATTATGTTGGCAGTCTCTGACCATCTCTTGTATTATGTTGGCAGTCTCTGACCATCTCTTGTATTATGTTGGCAGTCTCTGCTGCTTGTAGATAAACTGCATTCCTGGTCATATTTTCGGGACACTTGAGGGTTGTATCATGAAATACCATCACACCGAGTCACAGCACAAGTAATAACTTTCTTCAATAAATTAGAAGTGATGACATCTTTGGCATTCGCTAAATACACGGTGACAAGTGCGACCATAACTCCAAATGTACATACAGGGCAGTCATTTTTGTTAGTAATATAGATTTGTAGAAATCGATTTTTTCATAATGAGCCCCCCCCGCTGTGCAGGGTAACGGTTCTAGTCCTAGACTGGGGCATACTGGAACCAGTAACATACTGGTACTGTAACCCAAAGTGCCTGGTGAGGTGGGATGAGTCGCATGGACGAGCGGTAATATCAGCGGTTTCTGTGACTCATGATTGCTACTTTCCCCGTTTATGTAACGAGATGAATTTACTGTCAGGAGGGAGGAAGCTGCTGATTATATAAGACACAGCCGCAGCATTATGTGCAATTACAGTGATGACACATAGGCAGTAGGCCGCTATGTTCACCTGTGGCAGGAGGGCGCACCCCGGGGCTGGACAGCTCCTCGCTCTGGAATTTGCAGCCTGTCAGTGGCAGTAATTGGGCCCCAGGGTGATCGGAGTATTGATACACAATGACAACCTGCCGGTTTGCCTTCAATCAGCACATTGCACTCTCTCCACTGGACTGACACCATTTCAAGTCTAACTGAAGGCAAAACTTTTCTTTTTTAGTTTTGGATAGAGTGGAGATGGATTAGAACCCCCGTTGGGTTTTTTATTGCTGTCTGTGTCCCCGTTAGGGAGATTCACCCTCTCTATTTGTCCTGGTGACCAATATCACAGAGAGTGAAAGAAAACCCCAAATTTTGGGTTGTCACCAGAACAGGACTAGAGGGGAAATCTTCCAATGGGGGTCACTAGTCCTGTTGAGATCCAGGGATTCCCTCACTTTGGAGGGATGCATCTCACTTCCTGTTCTGGGTATGGGACAGGAAGTGAAGGGAAATCTCCTCAATGGGACACAGATGGTAGGAGTTATAAACTTCCCATACTCTTTCCAAAACCTAAAAAAAATTGCCTTTAGTTCTACTTTCTACTTTCATTTTACCTTCAATTGACACAATATATGTGAGGCTTCCTCTACTTGGTTTTATGGCTACTGGTCCCAGGAGCAACAATACATATAATCTACCTTCCTGCTGAGGAAGAAGAGGTTGGAAAAGAGGAAAATTGATTTAGACCGTCCCATAATTACTGGTC
This sequence comes from Lithobates pipiens, assembly GCF_037356315.1. Classification (NCBI taxonomy): domain Eukaryota; kingdom Metazoa; phylum Chordata; class Amphibia; order Anura; family Ranidae; genus Lithobates; species Lithobates pipiens. The sequence goes on along the minus strand of NW_027507785.1, from coordinate 46,679,594 downwards.
CTCAAGTCTGGATTTAGCGTGAAGTGGCGTAATCTGCAACCTTGAAACCGTTTCTAAGCAGAATTGTACAGATCTGTCTGATATCTACTCATCTGTCCCTTCCAGAAGTCTAAGCCTTCCGTTTGTCTAATGGCGCGTACACACGATCAAACAATCCAGTGGAAAAGTCCGCCGGACTCAAGTCCGCTGGACAATGCACCCGTGTGTGGGCTCCGGCTGACTTTTTTTACCCAAAAGTCCGGCGGACTAAGCCCTTGTACACACGGTCGAACATTCCGACAGAAGGTGTCCGATCGGACCGCGTTGTTGGATATTCCGACTGTGTGTGGGCTCCATCGGACTTTTACCGTCGGAATATCCGACAGACCAAGTTTTCCAACTTGTCTATAAAATTTTCCGGCAACATGATCCGATCCCATTGTAGAGAATTCTGATCGGACAAAGTGCCACGCATGCTCAGATCAAATTCCTAAACCAAAGCTATTGGCTACTAGCGTGAACGTAGTCCCGTCCTAACGAAATAACGTCATCAGGTTAAGTACGATCGGATTTTCTGACAACTTTGTCCGACCGTGTGTATGCAACAGTTTCGGACAAAATCCGTCGGACAAAATCCGACGGATTTGGTTGTCGGAATGTCCGACCGTGTGTACAAGGGCTAAGAAAGTAGTTTTGCACCAAAATATGTCCACCGGACTCGCAGTCCGGCGGACAACACGGCCGTGTGTGTACACGGAGAAAATACCGCTCATTTTGAGTGTGGCTCCAGGTAGCCGTGACTAGCGAAGGAAGCGTCGCTGGCCCCGTCACCTGGTATGGAGTTAAAGGGGAAGCCCTACGCCGAAAAAACGGCGTGGAGGTCCCCCCCTAGGTCCATATCAGACCCTTATCCGAGCACGCAGTGGATGCTGGGACTGTGACATCATAATGAGCGGGGACATCATCCGGCGATGTCCCTATATAAGTCGCCGCACGCCACGTGCCTGTCATTGTGGCCAGAGACAGCGACGAGGCAACAGCTCAAGAAGAGAAGAACAGAAGGCCAGAAGACAGCGGCGACAGAAGACCGGGCCACCGCTTGTAAAAGAAGAAGAACCGAAGAGGGGGACAAGACCCCCAAAGAGGGGGACAAGACCCCCGAAGTCGGAAGAAGAGGGCGGCGGCGAAGAAAAAGAAAGCCGGGCTCCTCCGCTAGTAAAAGAGCAGAAGATAGCGGAGGAGTCCCCCGAAGACGGAAGAAGACCCCCGGAGCTGTGCAATAAACTATTTTAACCCTTGTGTGTTGTGTTTTTTTTACTTTTTTTCACAGGTGAATGGGTAGGGGTACATTGTACCCAATACTCATTCACATAGGGTGGGGAGCCGGGATCCGGGAGCCCCCTTATTAAAGGGGGCTCACGGATTCCGATAAGCCCCTTGCCCGCAGACCCCGACAGCCAACGGCCAGGGTTGTCGGGAAGAGGCCCTTGTCCTCATCAACATGGGGACAAGGTGCTTTGGGGTGGCCCCCCTTCCCCAAAGCACCCCCCCCATGTTGAGGGCACGCGGCCTGGTACAGCTCAGGAGGGGGGGGGGCGCTTGCTCATCCCCACCCCCTTTCCTGACTGGCCGGGTTGCGTGCTCGGATAAGGGTCTGATATGGACCTAGGGGGGACCCCCATGCCGTTTTTTCGGCGTAGGGCTTCCCCTTTAACTCCATACCAGGTGACGGGGCCAGCGACGCTTCCTTCGCTGGTCCTGGCTACCTGGAGCCACGCTCAAAATGAACAGACTTTCCTCCGTGTGTGTGGGCAAGTCCGTTCATTTCAAAAGTACGGCGCATAATCCGCCGGACTTAGTCCACCAGAAAAGTCACGTGTGTGGGCAGGTCCACTGGTTCGGAAAGTCCGGCAGACTTTACGGCGGTTTGTCCGCCAGACTAAGTCTGCCGGATAGTCTGATCGTGCGTACGCGGCATAAGCCTTAGAACTTTCAAGGACACTCTTTCAGGTTCTCTAGTACTGGGGAGAGGGGGTCCCAGACCCAAAGACCACTATCCAGACTCTACTCTGCACAGCAGGTCCATCTAAGCTTCAGAACTTGCAAGGACACTCTTCCATTTTCTCCAGTAATTGGGGGTCTCAGACCCCAAGATCATTACTTAGGCTAACCTCCGCACACTAGGTCCATCTAAGACTTGTAACTTTCAAATATACACTTCCATGTTCTCCAGTAATGGGAGTGATCTCAGACCCAAAGACTAGTACTCAGGCTCTTCTCTGCATAGCAGGTCTATCTAAGCCTCAGAACTTGCAAGGACACTCTGCCATGATCTCCAGTAAAGGGGGGTTTCAAACCCCCAATACCATTACTCGGGATCACCACTGAACAGCATCCCAGCTGTCCCTGGTAAACACTCTCTCTTACTCATGAGGGGCCCCTCTTTAACTGGTAACTCTAGGCCTCTGCATCCCAAGCCCCAATACTCACCAGGTCCTCTAAGATGCCAGGGCCCAAGATTGCACATTATTACAACAGAGCAGATACATCCAATTACTCTAGGCCATGGCAGTGGGGTCTCTCACAGTAGGCCAGCTACCCATTTCCCAAACAGAGCTCAATTACTATAATCATTGCTCAGGCCTATGCTTAACTACCTTCTCCAGAGGAATAAAGGGGGACTGAATTTAACTTTTTATAATCACTTCATGCAGGAACATCTTTCCAAGCATTTCCTCATCACACTACTTCAGTTAGGTCAGGTTTCTCCATATAGTCCTCAAGCTGCAGGGTTTAGACCAGGGGTCTCCAAACTATCTGTTATTCAGACTAGGGTGCCGGACTGTGGCCATTGGGAGTAGTAAAGGCCTTTATGTCAGTGGGAAAAAAACAATGCCCCATTTTTGGTATCAGTGGGAGGAATAGTGTCCTATCTTTGGTGTCAGCGGGAGGGATTGTGCCCCAACGTTGGTGTCATTGGGCCCAATTGTTGGTGTCATTGGAAGGAATTGTGCCCCATCATTGGTGTAATTGGGCCCAATTGTTAGTGTCATTGGAAGGAATTGAGCCCCATCATTGGTGTCATTTGGCCCAATTGTTGGTATCATTGGAAGGAATTGTGCCCAATCGTTGGTGTCATTGGGCCCAATTGTTGGTGTCATTGGAAGGAATTGTGCCCCATTGTTGGTGTCATTGGGCCAAATTGTTGGTGTCATTGGAAGGAATTGTGGGAGTAGTAAAGGCCTCTATGTCAGTGGGAAAAAACAATGCCCCATTTTTGGTGTCAGTGGGAGAAATTGTGCCCTATCATAGGCCCTCCATATAGTCCTCAAGTTGCAGGGTTTAGACCAGGGGTCTCCAAACTAGGGTGCCGGACTGTGGCCATTGGGAGTAGTAAAGACATTTATGTCAGTGGGAAAAAACAATGCCCCATTTTTGGTATCAGTGGAATAGTGCCCTATTATTGGTGTCAGCGGGAGGGATTGTGCCGCAATGTTGGTGTCAGTGGGCCCATTTTTGGTATCAGTGGAATAGTGCCCTATCATTGGTGTCAGCGGGAGGGATTGTGCCCCAATGTTGGTGTCAGTGGGCCCAATTGTTGGTGTCATTGGAAGGAATTGTGCCCCATCATTGGTGTCATTTGGCCCAATTGTTGGTATCATTGGAAGGAATTGTGCCCCATCATTGGTGTCATTGGGCCCAATTGTTGGTGTCATTGGAAGGAATTGTGCCCCATCATTGGTGTCATTGGGCCAAATTGTTTGTGTAATTTGTAAGGAATTGTGGGAGTAGTAAAGGCCTTTATGTCAGTGGGAAAAAACAATGCCCCATTTTTGGTATCAGTGGAATAGTGCCCTATCATTGGTGTCAGCGGGAGGGGTTGGTGTCGTTGGGCCAAATTTTCGGTGTCATTGGGCGCAATTGTGCTGAATCATTGGTGTCAGCGGGAGGGATTGTGCCCCAATGTTGGTGTCATTGGACCCAATTGTTGGTGTCATTAGAAGGAATTGTGCCCCATCGTTGGTGTTGTTGGGCCAAATTGTCGGTGTCATTGGGTGGAATTGTCCTGAATCGTTGGTGTCATTAGGAGGAATCATGTCCCATCGTTGGTGTCATTGAGAGGAATTGTGCCCCATCGCTGGTGGTAGTGGGAAGAATTTTTGGCGTCCAAAACTCCTCGATGAATGGGCAGGGCCAGTGCAGCAATCAGGGTCAAAGGTCACTCTATTCTCAATTTCCCACCTAATAATGTCAAAGCCCATAAAACCTTGATAAATACTTCAGCAGCTTCCCTCAGATCTTTTTACCATGGCTATAGACGACCATTGGCCAAGTATGTGTGCCTACAGGCTCCAGTGGCTCTGGAAATCTGGCTCTGCCTGTCCCACCACTGTAGGAGACCCAACATGGCCAGGGCTTACGTGAAGTGGACGAGTACATAGAATGAAAATATAGAGTGCTAGCTCTTTTCCCCAGATTCCCAGATGACTTGAATTCCTCTACCACAGGGTCAGAATAAGTTGCCACCAGGATGGATTTACTTCTAAGAGGAGAGATTAGATTCCTCAGGAGAATTTACAGTGGGCACAAGATACAAAAAAGATAAATGTTTTCTGAGGATTGCACACCCGAAACATTATTAAAAATTGTATCCTTTGCCTTGCAATAAATTCTTCGGGGGAGTCTGGTCTCCTCCTGGGGCTTGCAGTGATTCACATGGGAAAATAAGAATGATATAAAAGGTTTAGTAAAGATTCTGGACAAGCCGTCTGGCAATTCTGGCAGGAGCCATAAACATGCGTGCGTCTAGAGCGTCTAGAGCGCTACATATAAGAAAAAAAGAGGAAAGAAAATAAGAAAAAAAAAAGCCGAGTTGTTTCCTTTATTGTCAACTCACATTTCTTGAATTATTTTCCCAGAGCCTTGATATGTCACTATGATCTCATTGCCTTTGGAGAATCGGGCCTATCAGATATTATTCGCAGCCAAACAGCCAACTGAAGGAGCTTGAAAACCAGTGGCGGCCCTCCATTAGGGGCGCCGGAGCGCTGCCCCCTCTATCCATGGACGCCACCCCCATGCTCTATCCACGGCCGCTATTTTTCAGGACACCGCCACCCCCTATTCATGCGTCCGGCCCCTTTCAGGACGTCGAGCGCGCAAATTACAGCGGCGGGGGTGTTTTTTATTTTTAAGCACCTGATTAGAGTCAGAGACTCTAATATGCTTCAAAATAGGGTGGGCTCGTGGCACAGAGCATTGCGCCAGGAGCCCACCCAGGTGTTACAACAGCGGATGAATAATCACTATTGAAACACTGATCCTCAATCCCGCCAATCAGATGCAGGTCTGAGACACCCGTTTTCCGATTGTCAGAAAAGAGAAGAGTCCCAGCTGGCCGCCGAGGAGGAGGAGGACGGAGGAAACGGAAGTCGCCGCCATGCTTGTGGAGAGCAGGGGAAGGGAAAGCCGTCACCGCCGCTGAGCAAGGGAAGCCGCCGGGGGTAGCCCAGGAAGCTGCCGGTGAAGCCCAGGAGAAGCCGACAATAGACGAGGTAAGTGCACCAGACACACCTGACCACCAACCGACCAACCGGAGGGGGTTGCAATACCATTTGCCACCCCCCCCCCCCCCCCCAAAAAAAAGGGCCGGGACAAGGGGTGGGCAGGAGGGATGGCTGTCCTGGGCACTGTGGTATCATGTGAGGTGCACGGGCACCACAAGGGGATTTGGGGGCGGAGATTTGTGTTGGGAGGAGGAATTTTGGGAGCGGCAGGGGATAGAAATTGTTATAGGAGGGGGAATTTGGGGAGGTGTGCTAGGAGTGGTGATCTGGGGGAATATGTGTTGCGAGGAGAGACGGGAAAGATGATTTGTGCTGGGGGGGGGGGGGGGTTCTGTGCTAGAATAAGTAATATGGTGGGAAGGGGAGCGGATTTGTGCTAGGTGGGGAACTTTTTTGGGGGAGGGGTTTGGTGCTAGTAGGGATGTTTGAGTGGCATTTGTGCCAGGAAGGAAAATTTGAGGGGATTTGTGCTAGGATGGAGCATTGGGCAAGGGGGATTTGTGCTGGGAGGGGGGATTTGGAGTGGAGGGATTTGTGCTCGGAGGGGGGATTTTTTTCTTTTTGAGGGGGGAATTGCGCTTGGAGCATATGCGGGATGAGATGATTTGATCAGGATGGGGATGGAGGGGAAATATTTGTGCTTGGAGGGGGGGATTTCAGCAGGGGGGTGGATTATGTCTGGGAGGAGTGGGAATTTATGCTTAGGGGGTAAGCATGCAGATTAGTGCTCAATTTTTTTGGGGGAGGGGGGAGGGATTTTTTCTGACATATATCAATTTGGCATGTTCACCTTATCTTGGCACTGCTCTACTGACACCGTCCACTGCTCTACTGATGCCGTCCACTGCTCTACTGACACAGTCCACTGCTCTACTGACACCATCCACTGCCCTACTGACACTGTCCACTGCTCTGCTGACACCCTGCACTGCTCTGCTGACACCCTGCACTGCTCTGCTGACACTGTCCACTGCCCTACAGACACCGTCCACTGCTCTACTGACACCGTCCACTGCTCTACTGACACCGTCCACTGCCCTACTGACACCGTCCACTGCTCTACTGACACCGTCCACTGCTCTACTGACACCGTCCACTGCCCTACTGACACCGTCCACTGCCCTACTGACACCGTCCACTGCTCTACTGACACCGTCCACTGCTCTACTGACACCGTCCACTGCCCTACTGACACCGTCCACTGCCCTACTGACACTGTCCACTGCTCTACTGACACCGTCCACTGCTCTACTGATGCCGTCCACTACTCTACTGACACCGTCCACTGCTCTACTGATGCCATCCACTGCTCTACTGACACCGTCCACTGCCCTACAGACACCGTCCACTGCCCTACTGACACCGTCCACTGCTCTACTGATGCCGTCCACTACTCTACTGACACCGTTAACTGCACTACTGACACCATCCACTGCCCTAATTTACACCCTGCACTGCTCTGCTGACACTGTCCACTGCCCTACTGACACCGTCCACTGCCCTACTGACACCGTCCACTGCTCTACTGACACCGTCCACTGCTCTACTGACACCGTCCACTGCCCTACTGACACCGTCCACTGCTCTACTGACACCGTCCACTGCTCTACTGACACCGTCCACTACTCTACTGATGCTGTCCACTGCTCTACTGACACCGTCCACTGCACTACTGACACCCTGCACTGCTCTGCTGACACCGTCCACTGCCCTACTGACACCCTGCACTGCTCTACTGACACCGTCCACTGCCCTACTGACACCCTGCACTGCTCTGCTGACACCGTCCACTGCCCTACTGACACCCTGCACTGCTCTACTGACACCGTCCACTGCTCTACTGACACCATCCACTGTCCTAGTGACATATATATACACACATACATGCATGTGTGTTTGAGCTTTGGGGTACACAGCACACCCTAATACAATAGGTTGTGCACATCTATGATAACGGCCTCCGTGAGTGTTGGAGATTGCTGAGGTGTGAATGGCGTCTTACCGGCAGGATCTCAAGGTAAGAAACTGCACAACATATTCCCAATAAAAGATTTACTTCAGGAAACTGCATACAGTGAGACATGATGTCATCCATACCGAGAACTAGAGTTCAGGTTTACATTCACTTTAATTACAATAGGCAGAAAATTGCGAATGAGTAAAGAGTTAAGGCATCTCCTGGCGCTGAGGTGTGGCGAAGATTCGTGCCAAGGAAGGTGTGCCAGGCCATCTGAAACAACTCTCTTCTTGGATGAGAAGTAAATGGCGCGGATTAGAGAACTCGGCGGTTCAGATTACTGTACGGCATGCCAGGACACATCTTCCTGACACAGCAATAACATGCTGAACAAGTGCCCGGGGGCACCGGGCGGGCACATCCAAACCGCACCACACACGAGCAGTGGGCAGTGCCAACCTGCGGCGATGTAAAGCCGTCTGTAGGACACACCCAGCTCCACACCTGAGCACAGCACAGAGGTGTGATCACCAAGGGTGGCGGGGTGATGGGCACACAATGCTGGCACCAAGGAGAGATGAAATGGGGGGATTTTCCGGAGCTCAGCACTAAAGTAGGCGCAGACGGTATCACACCTGACTTTGTGGTTACGTCCCGGGATAGCTACATGGGTATGACATCATGACATGTCAGTCATCGCTTCTCCCCAGCAGCCAATAAGATTCACACTTTAAGTGCGGGTTTGTTTCTGAGAAGTTCAGAATTCGGAAATCAGAATGAGAAAAACTGTCCGCTTTTGATTTTTTTCTATGAAAATCAAGAAATTTCTCTAAAATTCAACTACTTTGATGTAATGAATTGTCATCTTTTGTTTCCATTAGGGAGATTTTCCTTCAAGCAAAAATGAAAGCCCTTTAAAAAACAAAAAACAACAACAAAAAACAAGCTCTTGCTGCAATATTCACCTTCAATCCAGAGATTTCCCCATGCAGTATCTTTTTTTCTTCAGCACCAACTATTGCTGCAATAATCTCCTTCAATCTAGAGATTTCCCCATGCAGTACCCTTTTCCTGCCACTAGATGTCCTCAGTCTGTTGGCCAGAATGATACAGAAGCAACTATTGCTGCAATAATTTCCTTCAATCCTGAGATGTCCCCATGCAGTACCTTTTTCCTTCCACTAGATGTATGCTGGACAGAATCATTCATCCTACTTTCTCTGAGCCCAGGTTGTGCTGGACCCACTATCAGCCAGGGATTGGACAGTGACAGTGAAAGGAGAAACAGCACAGTGAGTAGTTCTCTTTCTAACTCTGCTCTCTCCTTCTATCAGCATGCTTCTTGTCAAAGCATGAACTGCACATGAACTGATTGGCTCCCTGTGCTGCTGCTTCCTCTCACACTCCAGCCCTGCTGTACAAGCACTGCAATAGGCTGATAGTGGACTGCATTCCGAGACTTTTTGCGTCAGTGAAGGGCAGTTCTCAGGAGGGGACCGATGACATGGAACTGGGAGGGGCACAATAATGAGTCTTCTCCTGAGAACTGCCCCTTACTGATGCGTTTCACCATCAAATGTGTAGTTGCCGGGTGAAACGCGTCAGTAGGGCCATTCTCAGGCAGGCACTTACAGCATACCTATATGGTTCAATAAAATTTTGAACAATAAATTACATCTTTAACATCATGACATCACTCACTGTAGAAAGCTTTATTGAACTATTTACGTATGCTGCGAACGCCCTGCTGAGAATGATCCCATTGACGCGTTTTGCCCTCCAACTAAGCCCATAATAGTGAAACACGTCAGTGAAGGCCATTCTCAGGAGGGGACCCACAACATATCTACCTGATTCAATAAAGTTTTATTTAATGAGTGATATCATTAGCGCGCGTGTCTTTGTTTCTTGAACAACATGGAGCTGGAACGGACGCACTAATGATGTCACTCATTGTAGAAAACATTTATTGAATCAAATAGGTATGCTGTGAGTCCCCTCCTGGGAACGACCCCCTTACCCCCTTACTGTTGCGTTTCACCACCATGGGCTGCTGGGCAAAATGCGCCAGTAAGGCAGTTCTAAAGAGGAGACTCACAGGGTACTTGCATGGGCTAAAAAAGTTTTCTACAATGAGTGACATCATTAGCGTACGGCCCTTAATTTCTTGTACAGATGACACATGGAGCAGGGATGGGCGCACTAATGACGTCAATCATTGTAAAAAACATTATTATTATCAAATCGGTACACCGTGAGTCCCCTCCTGAGAACTGTCCCCTTACTGACGCATTTCACTGTGATGAGCTTACTTGAAGGGTGAAACCTGTTAGTAGGACAGTTCTCAGGAGGGGACTCGCAGAATATCTATTCGATTCAATAAAGTTTTCTTCAATGGGTGACATCATTAGCGTGCAACCCTTCATTTCTTGTACAGGTGACACATGGAGCCGGGATGGGTGCACTAACGATGTCACGCATTGTAGAAAACTTTATTGAATTAAATAGGTACACTGTGAGTCCCTGCCAGAAACCATGAATCAGATCGAGACAGAAATACAGTTAAATCACACTTGTTTAATAATAAAAGGAAATAGAACAAAGGTTGTCAAAACATAGCCAAAGTTCGGTAACCGGAACGGATAGTCAGACAAGCCAGAAAGTCAGGAAGCCAGGGAACAGCGTAGTGGAACAGCAAGCAGGATCTGGAGCCAGAAGGAATGTCAGCCAAGCAAGTCTTTATCAGGAACGCAGGAGATAGTCTCTGTGATGTTGGCCAAGGCGAAGGCGGAGCTCATCTGGCCTGGATGGCTTAAGTAGGCAGGACTGACGAGCAGGATATCATCAACAGGTGAGTCACTGTGGAGAGAAAGGAGCTGGCAATTATCCGACAGCTGAGCGGCCAGCTCAGAGAAGGAAGGGCTGAGCCCAGCTCTGACAGTCCCCTCCTGAGAACTACCCCCTCACTGACGCAGTTCACTGTCATGGGTTTAGTTGAAGGGTAAAACATGTCAGTTGGGCAGTCCTCAGGACAGGACTCACTATGTACTTACACGGTTTAATAACGTTTTCTACAATGAGTGACATCATTAGCGTACAGCTCTTCGTTTCTTGCACAGATGACGCATGAAGTCGGGATGGGCACACTAATGACATCACGCATTGTAGAAAACTTTATTGAATGAAGTGGGCCCACTGTAAGCCCCCTCCTGAGAACTGCCCTTCACTGGCGCCTTTCACACTGCAATTATGCCCATGACTGTGAAGCGCGTCAGTCGGGCAGTTCTCAGGAGGGGACTCAGAGTGTACCTACATGGTTCAATAAAGTTTTCTACAGTGAGTGATGTCATCAACTCATGTCATCATGGCCCTCCAGCATCTGTATGGAGCAAGAATAGGATCCCGGCACCCAAGTTCACCTGCAGCAGGAAGGGATTTTTTTTGGGTGGTTTGGTTCTCTAGTATTATTTATTTTATGTCCGACTCTCCAGTTTGAGAGTTGGGGGGTCCGAGGTCAGCCCCCTCCCATGGCTGGCACCCTCATTCACCCAGGGCCGAAGGGAATTTCGGATTTTAGAGTGGTGTGGTTCTCTTGAGTGTCTGACTTTCCAGTTGGAGAGTTGGGGGGTCCGAGGTCAGCCCCCTCCCATGGCTGGCACCCTCATTCACCCAGGGCCGAAGGGAATTTCGGATTTTAGAGTGGTGTGGTTCTCTTGAGTGTCTGACTTTCCAGTTGGAGAGTTGGGGGGTCCGAGGTCAGCCCCCTCCCATGGCTGGCACCCTCATTCACCCAGGGCCGAAGGGAATTTCGGATTTTAGAGTGGTGTGGTTCTCTTGAGTGTCTGACTCACCAGTTGGAGAGTTGGGGGGTCCGAGGTCAGCCCCCTCCCATTGCTGGCACCCTCATTCACCCAGGGCCGAAGGGAATTTCGGATTTTAGAGTGGTGTGGTTCTCTTGAGTGTCTGACTCTCCAGTTCGAGAGTTGGGGGGTCCGAGGTCAGCCCCCTCCCATGGCTGGCACCCTCATTCACCCAGGGCCAAAGGGAATTTCGGATTTTAGAGTGGTGTGGTTCTCTTGAGTGTCTGACTCTCCAGTTCGAGAGTTGGGGGGTCAGAGGTCAGCCCCCTCTCTATTCTCTTTAGATCCAGTTATATTCTCCTTCATTGACATACAATGGCGCCCCCCCCCCCCCCATCTGTCTCCCTGTAACAGTATAGGACAAGATGGGGGTGGAGGGGTGGGGGAGTGGAGTGAAAATCTGTGAAAATAAAAATAACTTCAGATCACAATGAGAAGTGTTGCAGAACTTCGGAGAAGGCCACAGTTCTCATCAAGGTACGCGTCTGTAATTTAATCTGCTGGGGACTTCGTTGTGTCAACTCCACCATCTGTAACCATTTATGTAAGAACGAAACTCCCGCCTCACCCCCCCCCCGACCGACTCTGCGCCAGTCCAAGACGCAAGGCTATTAGAGGAGGACGGGGCGGTGTAACACGAGTCTGTGCCAGATTACTCAGGATGTGGGGTACTAAAGGAACATGTCACCAGAGCAATCCACAAATCGGAAACTGGGATCGTATAATCAGATGTGACAAGGACCATTAAACCTTCCAAACGATGAGAATAGGCAACGAGAGCAGAGCCTAAATCAGGAAAAGTCTATTGACAAAACACGGGCAATGCCGGGCTCTGCACAACTGGAACCACACCAATGCAACCACGTCTACCAGTGCCCGATCCCCCCCAGGTTCAAAGCAAGAACACAGTAAACTATGGCTGACTATGTCAAGCATTGCATAAACTTGGGGGCTTCGGGAGAACCCCTTGACCTAGTACTCGTTGGTCCACTTTGGCTGACCATCAAGAGATGGATCTGCCAGGCCTTTTGGCTAGGTGGACCTAATTCAAAATCTTGTCCCTGTCAGGAGCCTTGCACCCCAGGGGATCAGGGTAAGGTCCTACCCCTTGGGGGTGGACAAAAGCATAAACTTTCTGGGCATACCTGGGAACCAGTACAGGGGCAATTTCATCTGGGACTGTGCCTCCCTCTCTTGTTGCTAATGCATGACATAGAATGGGCATGCCACCTTGTGCCCACCCCCTTGTTTAGCTTTCCCATGGTTGGCATGGGGCATGCACTGCTCATGCGTGACCAGTCTCTTGCTCTCCAACTGTTGGGAGGTGGCTGCGCATTCATAGTTTGTTTTTCATGTCGGCTGTGGACAGCTGGGGGGAGAGTTGGCTTGTTGGGGCATAGTGTGCTCATAGGGCAGTGAATCCATGGTTGCCAGCCACTGATCTGGAATGTGCATGCAGTGAGCATGGCTGTCTGTATGGTACCCCCTCCTACATAACAGTGCTGTGCTGGGGGTGCCTGATCCTCCCGTCCCCCCACCCCACCTTGTTCCAGCACTGCTGGGAAACTTTGGATTACCTAATTTCTGAGATTGTGGGTGGGCTAATTGTGCCATTACCTAATTTCTGAGATTGTGGGTGGGCTAATTGTGCCATACGAATGATAAATGTGGCCAAACTGCACTTGAAAGTGTCTTAAAAGTGTTAGGGGCTTAAAGGAGAGGTCCAGAGTCTACAGAATGGCGCACAGGTGGGATCGTGGTGGTACAGCCATTCCATAGCATGTATTAACAGTGAGGGAGGGGGTGCAATTTTGGATCCTTGCCCTGGCGAATGGACAACCCTGTCCTGGTGCTGCCCATGACACCGACAGTGCACCTGGCTGTCACCTACACACCATTCCAATGATCAGAGCTGGGACAAGAGGTGGGCAGGAGGGAAAGCTTCCCTGAGCGCAGATGAGGAAGAGGGCAAAGAATAGACGCAGAGTGGTACATCCATTCTATGGTGTGTATTATGGGGGGGGGGGGGTGTGAGGCAGAAGGGCACTCTACAGGGGAGGAGGCAGAAGGGTGCAGTACAGGGGCAGGGGAGGAGGCATAAGGGCAGTGTACAGAGGAGGAGGCAGAAGGGAGCAGTACAGGGGAAGTGGCACAAGGGTGCAGTACAGGGTAAGAGCTGGAAGGGCACAGTACGGGGAAAGAGGCAGAAGGGCACAGTACAGGGGAAGAGCCAGGAGGGCACAGTGCCAGGGGAAGAGGCAGAAGGGCACAGTACAGAGTAAGAGCCAGAAGGGCACAGTACAGAGGAAGAGGCAGAAGGGTACAGTACAGAGTAAGAGCCAGAAGGGCACAGTACCAGGAAAGAGGCAGAAGGGCACAGTACAGGAGAAGGGGCAGAAGGGCACAGTACTGGGGAGGAGGCAGAAGGGCACAGCACAGGCGAGGAGGCAGAAGGGCACAGTACAGGGGAAGAGGCAGAAGAGCACAGTACAGGGGAAAAGGCAGAAGAGTATAGTACAGGCGAGGAAGCAGAAGTACAAGGTACTAGACATGTGCAGTTCATTTTGTCCAAATTAATATTCAGACACATTTTTTGTTATTCGGAGATTCGGATATATCCAAATAGCCGAATTACAATATAAACAAATTTTACCAAATGCTCTGAATAACATAATGAAAATCGTCTGAATTTCACACACAGTACAGGGGAAGAGGCAGAAGGGCATAGTACAGGGGAAGAGGCAGATGGGCATAGTACAGGGGAAGAGGCAGATGGGCATAGTACAGGTGAGGAGGCAGCAGGGCACAGTACGGGGGAGGAGGCAGAAGGGCACAGTACGGGGGAGGAGGTAGAAGGGCACAATACAGGGGAGGAGGCAGCAGGGCACAATACGGAGGAGGAGGCAGAAGGGCACAGTACGGGGGAGGAGGTAGAAGGGCACAGTACGGGGGAAGAGGCAGAAGGGCACAGTACGGGGGAGGAGGCAAAAGAGTACAGTACGGGGGAGGAGGCAGAAGGGCACAGTACGGGGGAGGAGGCAGAAGGGCACAGTACGGGGGAGGAGGCAAAAGAGTACAGTACGGGGGAGGAGGCAAAAGAGTATAGTACGGGGGAAGAGGCAGAAGGGCACAGTACGGGGGAGGAGGCAAAAGAGTACAGTACGGGGGAGGAGGCAGAAGGGCACAGTACGGGGGAAGAGGCAGAAGGGCACAGTACGGGGGAGGAGACAGAAGGGTACAGTACGGGGGAGGAGGCAGAAGGGCACAATAAAGGGGAGGAGGAAGAAGTTGCTGCCCAGGACACGGTCATCCCAGGACAGCTTAGTAAAAAGCATACCTGTCCCAGTAAATCTGGGATAGTTGGCAAGTATGATTTAATGCACAATTATCATGGTGTCCCCATGCACCTGGGACCTATGCATGAAGACCAGCACTCTGGAAATCGCACACTGCACACAGACAATACAACCGTCTGAGGCAGCAATGTGATCTGATGATAGATTCTATAGCAATATGTGTAAGGTCAGTCATAGGGCAGTAAAACATGAGGTGGCAGATGGGGGGGTAAGTTGGGCTAGGCTCTCCCTTTCAGTCTGGGATGTGTTTGCCCACTCAGATCCCTTGTGCTCACTCACTGTGCAATGAAAGTTATTTAGCGTGAAGACAAAGTGAAGTATTACAAAGAGGAGGACAGGGCTGATTGTATGGCTGGCGAGGCGGATAGTGAAGGAAGGGGATGGTAAGTGTGGAATGTGAAGGTCATCCTATGTACTGCTATGATGAAACAGGGAAGATATGGAGACCAGTAAAATAACTTACTGAAAACTATCAGGACTTCCATGACACATCAAGCTGAGCTCCAAACACCGCAGGGACTTCAAAAATTCGGATGAAATTTGCGTTATTTGGAGATTCGGATGTATTCGAGTTTCTGAATCGCAAAAGTAATGAATTTCAACTAATCCAAAATAAATCATAACAAAACGACTTACCTGAATTTTAATTAGAAAATGAATTTAAAATGGAAACATATTGCAAAAAATACAGAAAGATACAAGTGAAGTAGGAAGGCTGCTTTCTAGAATAGAATAAAATAGTATAGAATAAAATAATAATAATAATAATAAAACAGAAAAGAATAAAACAGAATAGAAGAGTAAATAAAATAAAATAAAAGAATGGAATAAAACTGAACAGAATAGAATTGAAAATAAAAGAGTAGCATAAAATAAAACAGGATAGAATATAAAATAATATAACAGAATAAGATAGATTAGAACAGGAAAAAAATAGAACAGATTAGAATAGAGTGAAAAAACATAGAATAGAATAAAACAGAATAGAATATAATATAAAATAATAGAATATAAAATAAAAGAATATAATAAAACAGAATAGAACAGAATATAACATAAATGAAAAGAATAGTACAGAAAAACATGGAATAAAATTAAATAGAATAAAAAAAAAAAATAGAATAGATTAGAATAAAGTAGAATAGCATAGAGTAGAACAAAATAGAATAAAATAGCCTAGATTGGAAAATAAAAGAAAAGACTGGAATAAAACAGAATAAAAAATAAAAGAATAGAACAGAACAGAAAAAAATAGAATAGAATAAAATAGAATAAATTAGAATAGAATAAAATAGAGAGAATATTTTCATCACATTTTCGTCACGGCTTTCATCACATTTGGCGAAGAGGCGTTTTTTTTTTCCTGTAGGCACAAGACTTGACCTTGTAAATTGTGACAGAGTTCCCCATTTACATCATACTTCGCACCGCGTATACCCTCCCCCCCCCCCCCCCGGGGATAATTCAGTGGATACATGTAAGGGTTTACACCCATTTTAACCACTTCAATACCTGGCACTTTCACCCCCTTCCTGCCCAAGCCAATTTTCAGGTTTCGGCGCTGTCGCACTGTAAATTGCAATTGCGCGGTCATGCAACATTATGCCATTTTAATAATTTTTTATGAGACAGACAGAGCTTTCTTTTGGTAGTAATTAATCACCACTGGGGGTTTTTTATTTTTTGCTAAACAAATAAATAAAGTCCAAATAAATAAATAAATACGTTTTTCTTAGTTGCTGTTTTAAATTTTGCAAATAATGTTATTTTCCTCCTTCACTGATGTGCGCTGATGAGGTGGCCCTGATGCCCACTGATGAGGCAGCACTGAAGGGCACTAATGAGGTGGCACTGATGGGTACACTGATAGGCAGTGATGGGTACTGATGAGGCAGCACTGAGGAGGAGGCACTTATTGGCGGCATTCATGGGCACTGATAAGCACCGATAGGCTGCACTGATTGGCACTGAAGGGGCTGCACTGATAATCAGGGCACTGAAGATCAAGCAATGCCCTCCCAGAATTGGATGATTGTGCTATAGCCGTCTTTTGGCTATAGTGTCGCTGGGAAGTAGTTGGACCCCTTTCACACCAGGGCGTTTTGCAGGCGCTATAGCGTTAGAAATAGCGCCTGCAATCCGCCCTAAAAAAGCTGCACCATTGTATGTAGTGTGAAAGCCCGAGGGCTTTCACACTAAAGCGGTGCGCTGGCAGGACATCCGGGAAAAGTCCTGCCAGCAGCTTCTTTGGAGCGGTGAAGGAGCGGTGTGTTTACCGCTCCTTCACCGCTGCTCCCCATTGAAATCAATGGGGCAGCGCTGTAATACCCCTGGCAAAACACCACTATTGCGGCGTATTGCTGGTGGTTTTAACCCTTTCTCGGCCGCTAGCGGGGGTAAAAGCGTCCTGCTAGCGCCCGAAATGCGCCGCAAATCCGGCGCAAATCCATAAAAATAGCTGCGTTTTACCGTGTGGTGTGAAAGGGCTCTTAAGGGGGGAAATGTGAAGGGCACTCCTGGATGAAAGGGGGACTCCGCTGGGCAATCCTGAACATAAGAGGGGAATCTGCTGGGCAATCCTGGATGTAAGGGGGGGGGGGGGGGGAACATATTTGTGCTTTTAACTTTTGTTTGTTTATTTTACAAAACTGTTTTTTGTTTTTTTGGCCTGGGATTATTTGTAAAAATACATGATGTGGTCTTCAAAATGAAAAGTTTGGAGGCGCCGGCTCTAATTTATGAAAGACTGACATGGAAAGTTACAATGTTAACAGGAAATGATACAAAGTAAACAGATCAGCAAAACAAAACACAAAATATCAAAATGTAGCAAAAACAAAAAACAATGACACTCTCATGGATTTATGCTAAAATGTGAATCTGCCAGAGCTGTTTATAGACCGGCCAGATTCTCAGAAAACCCAACGTGGAAATTAAACCCGCCCAGCGTGCAGGGCCGTCTTTAAGGCAGGACAAAAGGGGCAGCTGCCCTTGGACCTGTGATTGTTGTGGGGCCCAAAGCAGCTGCCTCATACTTGCCAACTATCCCAGTTTACATTCCCTTGTCCCTTGAGGTTTTAGTCCTGTGCTGTGTCCTGATAGCTGCTTCCCAGCTCTGACCTTGTTGTGTACAGATGACTCACCTGCAGACCTGTATTTACATGTAAACAACCGGCATTCATATGTAAATAGCAGTGACATGCATATGTAATTAGCTGAGGCCAATAGCATTGACATGTAAATAAGGCAGCATTCATATATATATCATGCCCCCCTGCAGTGAGAAGATGATGTGCTGTAACCTATAGCAACCAGTGAACAGTATTACTGTACAGTAATCTCTAGCAGCCAATCAACAAGCAGAAATCATATGCTGTAACCTCTAGCAACTAATCAGTGAGCCTTAAGGAGTGCTGTAACCTCTAGCAACCAGTCAGTAAGCAGTTATGATATGCTGTAACCTCTGGCAACTAATCTCAATCGCTGCCTGATCTGATAAAATCAGTTTACTGTAAGTCTAGCTGCTATTTATTGTATGTCTCAGAGAAGGTGGAGAGTGAATTTGCATGGGGGAAGAGGGGCCCTAAGAAATTTTTTGCCCAGGGCCCAATCAATATTAAAGAGGCCCTGCCAACGTGGAAAGGAAGCACCAGATTCTCAGAGTCGGCCTTCTTTATTCTGCAATATTCTGCTCCCGATGTCGGAGGACGGCGCTGCGCCGCCCATAAATTCACTCCTGACACGTCGAACCTCCTAAAACAAATTCAAGACGACAGTTTTAGATTTTTTATTACATTTTTTTTTTTTTTGCAAATAAACCATACAGAATAAATACGGGAGATACACAGATAGGCGGAAGAAATGGAAGTCCCGGGATTTCAAACTTTTATCTTCTAAACTCCATCTGAAGCTTTTCATCTCAGAAAAGCCGTCAGACGCGAAAGAAGAAAAGAGCGTAGAAAGCGTAGAAAAAAAATTCCCGCCTGGCCTCACGCTGGCAACTCGACAGCTCGACGCGTTACATGTTTATTAATAAATAGAGATAACTCTGAAGATCCGGATATTTAAAGGAAAATGTGAGATAAATTAAAAATACTGGCTGTGTCTAGTGCGGGACCTCAGATCTATAGAACGGATTTCGTCACATTCGGAGAGCAGTCGTTTTTTTTTTTTTTTCCTGCAGGCACAATACTTGACCTTGTGCATTGTGACAGTTCCCCATTTATGTCCTTCTTCACGCCGCCTATCCCCCCCCCCCCAGGGAGAATTCCGCCTTCATCACTCCACACAACTCCCATCCCCTGTCTTCTTTATCACCTCAATTCTGATTTCAGAACAAAGTTCTTCAGTGAACAGCTCTGCGGATCTGATTGATTGATTGATTGATTGATTGATTGATTGATTGATTGATCGAGTGATTGATTCTACTACATCTGAATAAACAAAGATAGTACTCCTACTCCCAAACCAAAAATATGGCTCCAGGATCAATTCACAAAGCTATATGTTCTAACACACCTGGATGAGGCGCCTTATGCCGCGTACACACGATCAGACTTTCCGGCAGATTTGGTCCGGCAGACCGGAATACGTCAGACAATTCGATCGTGTGTGGGCGCCAGCGGACTTTTTTTTTTTTTCCAAAAGGCAGACGGACCTAGAATTAAAACACGTTTCAAATCTATCCGACGGACTCAAGTCCGACGGACTAAAAATCTCGAAAACCGTTTGTCTGTTTGCTGGTCCGACGGACCAAATACGACGCAAGGGCAGCTATTGGCTAGTGGCTATTGAACTTACTTGTTTAGTCCCGTTTACATCATCACATTCAAAACTAACGGACTTTCGAGCGGACTTAGTCTGGTCGTGTGTGGCCAAGTCCGTTTCATTCAGAAAGTCAGTCGGACCTCCGCCGAAAGTCCATCGGGAAGACCACTGGACTTAGTCCATTGAAAAGTCCGGTCGCGTGTATGTGGCATTAAAGTGGGGTACCCCCTAAAAAAAAAAAAAAAAAAATTAAAAGTCAGCAGCTACAAATACTGCAGCTGCTGGCTTTTTAATAATCGGACACTTACCTGCCCCAGGGTCCAGCGATGCGGGGGAACGAAGCCCCCCCCCCTCGTTCCGTGGCACCGTCATGCGTACTGTGGGCACCAGCCGGTGCACCCACTGCGCATGCGCGAGCGGCGCAGGGCGCCGTGATACGCCGTACAGTCACCTGGGACACGTGACAGGTCCCAGGTGAATGTGCGGCGCGAAGGGAAGTGATGTCACCAGCCCGGGCAATGAAGAAGGCAGACTACGACGGACCCCCTAGCAACAGGTATTTAGAGGTGAGTAAAACATTTTTTTTTTTGCCAATTATTTATTTTTAGTTTTTTACGAATTTTAAGCAGCTTTTAATTTTTTGGTGGCAACACTACTTTAAGTGACGGTTATTTTCAGTTGAGCCCAATGAGATTTGAAAAATTATAGCACATGGCTAAAATAAAGATCCTTAACCTTTTCTTAAAGGTTTTAGATTTGAGCTTTTTCTATCAGAAACAAAGGGTTACTTCACTTCGCAGACTGCTGAGCCATCAGTCTCTGCACACCTCATTGCAGAGAAAAAAAAAGAAAAAAGTAGAATATGCTGCATTTTTCCACACCGCAAACGCAGGTAACGCGCTGCAAA
The DNA here is from genome assembly GCF_037356315.1 of Lithobates pipiens. Lineage (NCBI taxonomy): Eukaryota > Metazoa > Chordata > Amphibia > Anura > Ranidae > Lithobates > Lithobates pipiens. The sequence continues at coordinate 46,659,201 of NW_027507785.1, read as the reverse complement.
CACGCTACAAACATCAAACATGCTTTAAGGGTCAGGTGTAAGTGAGGCAGAGTTCAGAGGTTGGTAGTAGTAGATGATGCAGAGCTGAGGGGTCAGTAGTAACTGACACATAGTGATGGCCGAACGGTTCGCCCGGCGGTCGTTTCGCGGCGAATTTCCGACATTCGCGGTCCGCACGTTCGAACGCCTTTTTCCGTCGTTCGCCGCGGCGGACTTACGTGTTTAATGTATACAAGAACTTTAACCTTTGGTGACACGTTTATCATGTGATACAGGACAGCCAATTGAGACATGACAGCACATGGACACTTGTACATTCCCCCTAACCTATAAATACACCCGATCCGGTGGCCATTTTACATTCTTTCTTCTGTTAAGATAGGGACAGGTTCCTGTGTGGAGTAGGGAGAGATAAACCACTAGCTATTTGGTACACAAAAGTTCTTTTCAGGACTGGTATAGGTGTTAGGTGTTGATAGGTTTGCTGTGCTGCTGATTCTTGCAGCAGCCTGAGTGTCTTTTGTTAGTTTAGAGAAAGGGAAAGGACGGTGTATGCTACAGGGACAGCCAGATTAGTCTTTCATCATCATCATCATCATCATCATCATTAGCTGTTACTATCAAGGTCCACAAAAGAGCTGTTCCAGTAACCACTAATCGTTCTCTTTTTTTGCCAATTTGTATAGGGACAGGAAGGAAGCAGTGTTGTCAGGCAGTGAGGGTAATTTTAAAGACTTGCTGTTATTATTAGTTCCACAAAGGTTCTTTTCAGGACTGGTATCAGTGGTACAGTAATAGGCTTGTACATGTATAATATTCTTTCTTCCAAATATAGAAAGGATATTATACTTGACTGCTGCCCTTCTGCTGCAGTCTGCTAAACATTCACAACTCACTTGTTCCACAAAAGTTCTTATAAGGACTGGTAACTTGGTATAGGGTGCTACGGTACATAGGCTTGAGTGCGGTACAGTCTGCTGTTCTGTAAGGACCGCTATCGGTCCACAATAGATAGGGTTGACGTGCACCACTGCTGACCGCTGCCCTATACTGCAGCAGTCCTTCAGCGGTATAGGGACTGACGTACAGTCTGCTAATCACTAACACACAACCTGCTTGTTCCACAAAAGTTCTTATAAGGACTGGTAACTTGGTATAGGGTGCTACGGTACATAGGCTTGAGTGCGGTACAGTCTGCTGTTCTGTAAGGACCGCTATCGGTCCACAATAGATAGGGTTGACGTGCACCACTGCTGACCGCTGCCCTATACTGCAGCAGTCCTTCAGCGGTATAGGGACTGACGTACAGTCTGCTAAAAACTAATACACAACCTGCTTGGTCCACAAAAGTTCTTATAAGGACTGGTAACTTGGTATAGGGTGCTACGGTACATAGGCTTGAGTGCGGTACAGTCTGCTGTTCTGTAAGGACCGCTATCGGTCCACAATAGATAGGGTTGACGTGCACCACTGCTGACCGCTCACCTATACTGCAGCAGTCCTTCAGCGGTATAGGGACTGACGTACAGTCTGCTAAACACTAATACACAACCTGCTTGTTCCACAAAAGTTCTTATAAGGACTGGTAACTTGGTATAGGGTGCTACGGTACATAGGCTTGAGTGCGGTACAGTCTGCTGTTCTGTAAGGACCGCTATCGGTCCACAATAGATAGGGTTGACGTGCACCACTGCTGACCGCTCACCTATACTGCAGCAGTCCTTCAGCGGTATAGGGACTGACGTACAGTCTGCTAAAAACTAATACACAACCTGCTTGGTCCACAAAAGTTCTTATAAGGACTGGTAACTTGGTATAGGGTGCTACGGTACATAGGCTTGAGTGCGGTACAGTCTGCTGTTCTGTAAGGACCGCTATCGGTCCACAATAGATAGGGTTGACGTGCACCACTGCTGACCGCTCACCTATACTGCAGCAGTCCTTCAGCGGTATAGGGACTGACGTACAGTCTGCTAAACACTAATACACAACCTGCTTGTTCCACAAAAGTTCTTATAAGGACTGGTAACTTGGTATAGGGTGCTACGGTACATAGGCTTGAGTGCGGTACAGTCTGCTGTTCTGTAAGGACCGCTATCGGTCCACAATAGATAGGGTTGACGTGCACCACTGCTGACCGCTCACCTATACTGCAGCAGTCCTTCAGCGGTATAGGGACTGACGTACAGTCTGCTAATCACTAACACACAACCTGCTTGTTCCACAAAAGTTCTTATAAGGACTGGTAACTTGGTATAGGGTGCTACGGTACATAGGCTTGAGTGCGGTACAGTCTGCTGTTCTGTAAGGACCGCTATCGGTCCACAATAGATAGGGTTGACGTGCACCACTGCTGACCGCTCACCTATACTGCAGCAGTCCTTCAGCGGTATAGGGACTGACGTACAGTCTGCTAAACACTAATACACAACCTGCTTGTTCCACAAAAGTTCTTATAAGGACTGGTAACTTGGTATAGGGTGCTACGGTACATAGGCTTGAGTGCGGTACAGTCTGCTGTTCTGTAAGGACCGCTATCGGTCCACAATAGATAGGGTTGACGTGCACCACTGCTGACCGCTCACCTATACTGCAGCAGTCCTTCAGCGGTATAGGGACTAAGAGTTTTGTCACAGGGTCATTTAAAAAATGACATGCAGAGGAAGAGGCAGGCCCTTCCGCAGGGGTGGTAGGGGTAGGGCAGGAGCAACAGGCTTGAGCCAAAGTGGGAAGTTGCAGAAGGTGCGTTCAATTACTTTAAAGGATGCACCAGACTTGGTTGAGTGGCTCGCTCAGCCTTACTCTTCTGCACCCTCCTCATCCTCTCGATCTGCACCCTCTTCTTCACTCTCTGCTATGTGCACCCCCAAAGACACTACCACCAACAACACGACCACCACCACCACCACCACATACCTTCCGCTTGAGTCACTGGAATTATTTTCCGATCCATATCAAGAGGACATTTCTGATGCGCAGCCACTCTTGGTATTGGATCAGGAAGAGGAGGTAGCAACAAGCGCTACTCAGCAGTCTGACGCCAGTACCCAGATCAGCCCAAGGAGGAGGTTGGTCCCCGGTGTTGCTGCCTACTCCGAGATCTCTACTTATAGCGGTGGGGAAGGTGACGTTGATGATGACGTGTCTAGTGATGTCACGTGGGTGCCCACAAGAGAGGAAGAGGAGGGGAGTTCAGAGGGAGATATGGACCAGCAGATAGGGAGGAGAAGCAGCAATGACTTACATTGCACAGCAGGGACAAAGCAGACTGCAAATGTATCAGGAGCGAGTCATCGACCATGTACGGTCACATCTGGCGCTCCCAGGACACCGGCACATGGCTCCGCAGTGTGGGCTTTTTTTAACGTGTCCGCTGCTGACAATAGCGTTGCCATCTGCAATCTTTGCAGTCAACGCGTTAGTCGCGGTAAGCCCAATACTCACCTAGGGACGACCGCCTTAAGAAGGCACATGAGCAGCCATCACCGAGCCCAGTGGGAGCAACGGAACACACAAAGCCACACTGCAGGCTCTCACCGTCCAGCCTCGTCTTCTACTTCTCCTTCTCCTCTCTCCTCACAATTGTCCTCCACTCCACCTTCCATCACGCCAAGCTCACATTTTTCTGCAAAAAGGCAGGCTTCCGTGGGCCTAATGTTTGAGCGTAAAAAAATGATGATGCCGGATAACCCTCTTGCCCAACGGTTGGCGGCTGGCTTGTCAGAACTCATAGCCCGCCAACTACTGCCATATAAACTGGTGGACTCGGAGGCCTTTCGCAAATTTGTGGCCATTGGAACACCACAATGGAAGGTCCCAGGAAGGAAGTATTTCTCAGAGAAGGGCATCCCAGAGCTATATGGCCATGTTCAGCGGCAAGTGAATGTATCTCTGGCACACAGTGTCGGTGCCAAGATACATCTGACCACAGACACGTGGTCTAGCAAACACGGGCAGGGAAGGTATATCAGTTTTACTGCCCACTGGGTGAACCTTCTGACGGCCGTCAAGCATGTAACCCGTGGCACCCGTGTAGATTTGGTTTTACCGCCACGGATTGCATGCAGGCCTGACTCTTCTTCTCCTCCTCCTACTCCATCCTCCTCCCTCTCCTCCTCAGCTGCCTCCTCCTTTTCCGCTGCTAGCGTCTCTTCCACTGCACCGCCCAAGCTCCCCAGAACCTATTCCACATGCCAGGTGAGACGTTGCCATGCCGTGCTGCGTCTGTTGTGCCTGGAAGCAAAGAGCCACACTGGCCCGGCACTCCTTTCAGCTTTGCGTTCACAGGCAGATGAGTGGCTAACACCGCTCAATTTGACAGTTGGTAAAGTGGTGTGTGACAACGGTGCCAATCTGCTTAGCGCATTGAAACAGGGCAAAATCACGCACGTGCCGTGCATGGCACACGTCTTAAACTTGGTCGTGCAGCGATTCCTTGTCAAATACCCTGGGGTCCAGGACATCTTGCGGCAGGCAAGGAAAATCTCGGCCCATTTCAGAAGATCTTACACGGCCATGGCTCGCCTTGCTGACATTCAGCGGCGACACCATCTGCCGGTCAGACGTCTTATTTGCGATTGCCCGACGCGATGGAACTCAACCTTCTATATGCTTGATAGGCTGCTCCAGCAGAAACGTGCAGTTAACGTCTACCTGTATGAACTCTGCGAAAGAAACGGTTCTGGGGAGCTGGGTTTTTTTTCACCGCGCCAGTGGCTGCTCATGCGCGACACATGCAGACTTCTGCGGCCATTTGAGGAGATCACCAAACTGGTCAGTCGCAGCCATGGCGCCATCAGTGACATGGTACCTTATGCCTTCTTTCTGGAGCGTGCATTGCGTCGTGTCATTGATCAGGCTGTGGAGGAGCAGGAGCGGGAAGATGAGGAAGTCGCAATGCTGGATGAATTCCCAGGGGGGGCTACTCTATCTGAGACAAGTCAACAACAGGAGTCTGATGAGGAGTCAGAGGAGGATGGTGCCGGGGCGGATGAGCAGGAGCAAGAAGAGCATGCTTTAAACCTTTCTGGGATCCCTGTTGTGCGAGGATGGGGAGAGGAGAATGAAGAGGACGACATTATCCTGGATGATGAGCAGGAGCCAGGCCACCACACCGCTTCCACTTTAGTGCAAATGGGGGCCTTCATGCTCCAGTGTTTTAATAGGGACCCCCGTATAAAAAGCATGAGGGTCAAGGACCAGTACTGGGTGGCAACGTACTTAGACCCCCGGTACAAACACAAAATGGCGGAAATGTTACCGCCGTCGCAGAGGGCTGTCAGAATGCAGCACTTCCAGGCCTTGCTTCGAGAAATGCTGCATTCTGCTTTTGCGTGCGCTGGCAGAGGAGCAATTCCCACTCCCAGAGAAGGATTTGCGGGTACCAATCCAACAGCGCCTGCAAGAAGAGGCCGGTTTGAAGATGTGTTGGTGACTTCGGATATGAGGTCATTCTTTCAGCCGACCCATCGACAGGTGTCATCCGGATCCAGCATCAGGGAACGCCTAGACCGTCAGGTGTCCGACTACATTGGGTTAACGGCCGATGTGGACGCTCTGAGGAGTGATGAACCCCTAGACTACTGGGTGGGCAGGCTTGACCTCTGGCCAGAGCTTGCCCAATTTGCAATCGAACTGTTGGCTTGCCCCTCATCCAGTGTCCTGTCCGAAAGGACGTTCAGCGCAGCAGGGGGGATTGTGACCGATAAGCGTACTCGCCTAGCTCACCACAGTGTTAACTACCTCACATTTCTAAAAATGAATGAGGCATGGATCTCGGAGGAATTCAACACATGTGACCAGTAGACCATGTATATGTCTATAAACTATTTTTTTAATCAAGCACACAGACCTTCTTAATTCATTTGGCTCACTTCCTTGACCCAAAAAAGCACACCGTACTATATGCCCCTACCCTCCTCTTTGAAGAGGTTGAGCGGTGTCATATTTCTACTGGGGCTGCTTATGATATCCCTGTGCTGTGCTGACTTCCTCCTGGGGGTTCTTATTATGAAGGGATCACACTATCCCTGTGCTGTGCTGACTTCCTCCTGGGGGTTCTTATTATGAGGGGATCACACCATCCCTGTGCTGTGCTGACTTCCTCCTGGGGCTGCTTACGGTGCTGCTGTCAGTGCTGTATGTCACGGTGCTGCTGTCAGCGCTGTATGTCACGGTGCTGCTGTCAGCGCTGTATGTCACGGTGCTGCTGTCAGCGCTGTATGTCACGGTGCTGCTGTCAGCGCTGTATGTCACGGTGCTGCTGTCAGCGCTGTATGTCACGGTGCTGCTGTCAGCGCTGTATGTCACGGTGCTGCTGTCAGCGCTGTATGTCACGGTGCTGCTGTCAGCGCTGTATGTCACGGTGCTGCTGTCAGCGCTGTATGTCACGGTGCTGCTGTCAGCGCTGTATGTCATGGTGCTGCTGTCAGCGCTGTATGTCACGGTGCTGCTGTCAGCGCTGTATGTCACGGTGCTGCTGTCAGTGCTCTGTATTACGGTGCTGCTGTCAGATGCCTCTATCACGGTGCATGTGTCATTCCGGTATGTCACGCTGCTGGTGATCATCTCCTGCACCCTCTTCTTTGCCTACCCTGGTCCCTGACCTTCCCTCTCCTCCATTGCCTTCATTAGCTCCATAGTCCTGAATTGTTAGAACAATTTCCCAAATAAAATAAAAATGCTTGTAGTTATCGATCCCAAATTCACCTCATACATGTATTATGTCATTGTCCAGATGGTGGGACTACGTTTTACCCCCTAATAATTACCACGTGGCCGCAAATTCGACATGAAGGTTTGCAAAGTTCGCCTCCCATTGAAGTCAATGGGGCCCGCGGCGAACGGTCGGTTTCGCGAACGTTTGGGTCCGTTCGCATTTCGCGTTCGCGAAACGTCCCGTCGGAAGTTCGTCCATCACTACTGACACATACTCACAAATACACACACACACACACACACACACATTATATATATATATATATATATATATATATATATATATATATATATATATATATATATATATATATATTTATTTATTTATTTATTTTCTATTTTTTCAACAAAATTCCCCAAACTGTCACCTGATTGGGGTTTTCTCAATCACAGCGAAATCCCTTATTTCTGAGATTGGTAGTGGCAACCAAGTGCACCATCTTCCTCCAGATGGTGAGCGGGGCTAGCAGGACTGTAATTGGCTTTAGCAGTGGCCAAAACAGTCCTCCTCCTCCTGGAAACAGGGACCCCCCCCCGTACCAGGGGGCAGTTGTGCAGGGCAGAGGAGAAAGGAGGTACAGTGGTGGGTCAGAAGAGCAAGGGGGTACAGAGGTGGAGCATAAAAGCAGGGAGTACAGAGGTGAGACCTATGTGCAGGAGATACAGTGGTGGTACAGGTGAGCAGGGGGTTACACTGGTGGGGCAGAAGAGCAGGGGGGTACAGAGGTGGGTCAGTTCTGCAGGGGGGTACAGGGGCAGGGCAGAGGAGAAGGGGGGTACATTGGTGGGACAGATGAGCAAGGGGTTACAATGGTGGGTCAGAAGAGCAGGGTGGTACAGAGGTGGAGCACAAAAGCAGGGAGTACAGAGGTGAGATCGATTTGTGCAGGAGGTACAGTGGTGGGGCAGATGAGAAGGGGGTTCAGCGGTGGGACAGAAGAATGGGGTACAGCGTTGGCACAGATGTTCAGGGGGGTACAGTGGTTAGGCAGAAGTGCAGAAGGTACAGTGGTAGTAAAGGTGAGAAAGGGGTTCAGCTGTGAGACAGAAGAGCACAGTACAGTACAGTGATAGGGCAAATGAGCAGGGGGTTACAGTGGTGGGACAAATGTATTATTATACATTTATATAACTCTGAAAAATACCACAGTGCTGTAGAGTGAACACTGAGCCAATCATATCAGTCTCTGTACCAGAGGAGCTTACACTCTAATATCCCCTCACATTCACTGCATGGTATTGGAATGCAGGAGTGAAGTGGAGGAAATAGACAGAAATAAATGAAATGGTGGAATCTCCAGTGACTCTCGTTATCTTATGTTCGGTGAAACGAGGAAACTTATCTTCTTTGCTCCTCCACCTCCTTTCTCACTGAGTCCCAAATCTTAACTAGATCAGAACTGATGCTCCCCGGGGGCCGAAGGTAATTGAGTTGGCTGAAAATATCAGCAGTCTCCTCGGAGGCGCTGCGTTAGTATTCAGAGAAGGGCAGCCTGGGGCACCAAAGGGGTTAATAAGAAATCACAGATCTTTGTCTCTCCATTTCTATTCTATAAGCACAGCGAGACCACAAATGTTCCCTGGACTCAGGCACACATAGAAGCAGTGTGTGGAGATGAGGCATACTTGAAGCCCGTGCCTCACCTGAGGTCACAGTTATGCCTCCCCCCAGATTCCAGAAGGTGATTCTTATGTAAATTGTCTTTAATAATTAGGAAGAGAAAGAGAATGAGCCTAACTAGTGGAGTGAAAAAAATCTAGGCCGCTCGGTGACCAGAATTAACCTCGGTCCTAACCCTGGAATTATCTAAACAGGAATGTCCCAGTGAGACAAGGACATATATTACAATATAGGGGGACCACCAGTAAAATATTGATTAATGGGTCGGTTTCAGCCAACTGATTTTGCTACAAAATAACCGAGCTGGTTCAGTGCCCATATCATATCAGCAGAGGTGCTCATACCGCACCAGCAATGGTCCTATTAGAAGCAGAGGAGCCCGCGTGACAACAGAGATGCCAATATCAGACCAGAGGAGCCAATATCATGCCAGAGGAGCCTATATCAGACCAAAGGAGCCCATATCACACTAAGGGTGCCCAAAGCATACCAGCAGCACCCATATTACACCCAGAGGAGCCCAAATCATACTGGGGTGCCCATATCACACCAACAGTGCCCATATCACACAAAAAGAGCCCATATGAGACCAGAGAAGCTCATATCACAATAGGGTTGGCCAAATTACATCAAGAGTGCCCATATCACACTAGGGGTGCCTATATCGTAGCAATAGTGCCCATATCAAACCAGAGGAGCCCATATTACACTAGGCACATGCATATAACATCAGAAGAGCCCATATCACACCAGAGGAGCCCATATTGCACTAGGGGTGCACATATAACACCAACAGAGCCCTTATCACACCAGAGGAGGCCATACTACATTAGGTGTTCCCAAATAACACTAGGGGTGCACATATCACACCAGAGGAGCTGAAATCACACTAGGGTTGGCCATATCACACCAGAGGAGGCCATATCACACTAGCACATATCGCACCAGAAGAGCCCATATCACACCAGAGGAGGCAAAATCACACTATGAGTGCACATATAACACTATGGGTCCCAATACCAGACCAGAGGAACCCATTTCAAACTGGATTGCCTATATCACACCAACAGTGCAAATATCACAAGAGATGAGCCTATATCACAGTAGGGCTGCACATATCACACCAGAAAAGCCCATATCACACCAGAGAAGGACATATTACATTAGTGGTTACCAAATAAAATTAGAGGTGTACATATCACACAAGTGAAACTCAAATCACACTAGGGGTGCACATATCACAGTAGGGGTGCCCAAATCACACCAGAGGAGCCCATATCACACTAGGAGTACATATATCGAGGGAAAGAATGATAGACTGCTGGCCAGATTGGCTAAGGGTAACACTCAATCCAAACCTGTACTCCGCCCAGGTTGGTTTCTCGCCTGTCGGTCTCTCCTCCTTTCTTGATCCTATCTCTTTCCCAACATTAGCCGAAGCAGATAGGGAGAGGTTGGAATCCTGACATCACCCTGGAGGAGGTTCATTTGGCTATGGGACGGGTGAAGGGTGGTAAGGCTCCACTGGAGTTCTACAACAATTTTAAGGAACTTCTTGCTTCTTTCTGATTATGGAACCCTAGAGGCATTGCCTGACTCTATGAATGAGGGCGTGATTCTTTTGGTTCCCAAGCCTGGCAAGGACCCTCAGGATTGCGTGTCTTATCGACCGATATCCCTCCTAAATGTGGATGCCAAGATTTTTGCGAAGGTCCTGGCCAATCCTTTATCCCAGGTGATTGAGGACCTGGTTGATATTGACCAGACCGGATTTATGCCGGGGAAGGGAACTGATATAAACATCAGGCGACTTAAATCTATCTGTTTCTCGTAACAATCAGGGTTCTAGAGTTATTGCTTCCTTAGATGCCGAAAATGCTTTCAATTCCCCAGAATAGTCATATATATGGGAGGTCCTTCAGCAATTGGCCCCAAATTCATACATAATATTAAATTGCTATATAGTGTCCCTAGAGCGAGGGTCCCTATAAATAACTGGCTTTCCCAACCGGCCAGCTTGGGTCAGTCTGCGATTCATTTTGGGCGCCCCTTTTCATCTATTCCACGGTACACAACAGGGCTGCCCGCTCTCCCCCAGTCTGTTTGCCCTTGCTCTAGAGCCCCTGGCAGGGCTGGACTGGGACAGGAATTTGGCCCTGGACTTCATCCAGACTGGCCCACTTACATTTTGAGTGTCCCATCAGCACTCCCTTACATCAGAGTGCCCCATTACCAGCCCCTTACATCAGAGTGTCCCATCAACACCCCCTTACATCAGAGTGTCCCATCAGCACCCCCTTACATCAGAGTGTCCCATCAGCACCCCCTTACATCAGAGTGTCCCATCAGCACCCCCTTACATCAGAGTGTCCCATTACCAGCCCCCTTACATTAGAGTGTCCCATTACCAGCCCCCTTACATCAGAGTGTCCCATCAGCACCCCCTTACATCAGAGTGGCCCATCACCAGCCCCCTTACATCAGAGTGGCCCACTGAGCCATCGGCCCACCGGGAAACTCCCGGTGGTCCCAATGGCCAGTACATGCCTGGCCCCTAGCCATTTTTATGAGGACTGATGTGCCTCTGACTGGGAAAGTTGGAAGAGCGGCTGTCCTTGTATGAGGATGATGCACTGCTGTATCTAAATGACGCTGGCCCCTCGCTCTTGGCTACCCTGCAAATTTTTGATAACTATGGTACTTTCTCAGGCATTAAAATAAACAGTTCTATTCCCTATAGATGTAGATGCTGCTAAGGCGGCTGCTTCCTCCCCTCTATGATGGGTGGATGAGTTCCGCTATTTGGTGGTTAAAGTGACTAAACATCTTGCTGACTATTTGAAGAAGAATCTTCTCCCTCTTATGATGACCTTGAGAACAAAATGCACTTCCTTGGCTAACCTTCCCCTTAATCTACTAGGACAGATTAACCTCCTTATGATGGTGTTGTTACCTAAATGTATATACTTCTTCAGAAACTGTCCGATATGGATACCTGTCTCTTTAGTTAGGGAAATAGAACATTGTGTGGGATCCCTTGGCTGGCGCGATCTACCTTGTGGCTTCCGGTCCACCTGGGGGGGGGGGGATCCCAACTTCTACTGGGCTGCAATGCTGGTGACAGTCCAGTGGAGGTTTATGGGCTCCAAACAGGGCCGTCTTTAATATTGATTGGACCCTGGGCAAAAATTTTCTTAGGGCCCCCCTCCCCCCATGCAATTTTGCTCTCCACCTTCTCTGAGACATACAATAAATAGCAGCTAGACTTAAAATCAGTTGCATCAGTTGTATCAAGATGCTGTATCAGATCAGGCAGCAATTGCAATTGGTTGCCAGAGGTTACAGCATATCATTACTGCTTACTGACTGGTTGCTAGAGGTTACAGCACACATTACGGCTCACTGATTAGTTGCTGGAGATTACAGCACATTTCTGCTTATTGATTGGCTGCTAGAGATTACTGTACAGTAATACTGCTCACTGGTTGCTATAGGTTACAACACTTCTTCTCCTCACTGCAGGGGGGCATGATATACATATGAATGCTGCTTTTATTTACATATCAATGCCGTTGGCCTCAGCTATTTACATATGCATGTCACTGCTATTTACATATGAATGCCAGTATTTACATGTAAACACAGGTCTGCAGGTGAGTCATCTGTACACAACAATAGGGCAGAGCTGGGCAGCATTAGTAGCAGCACAGGACTCAAACTTCAAGGGACAAGGGAATGTAAACTGGGATAGTTGGCAAGTATGAGGCAGCTGCTTTGGGCCCCACAACAATGACAGGGCCCAGGGCAGCTGCCCCTTTTGCCCTGCCTTAAAGACGGCCCTGGCTCCAAATCAAATATGGCCACCTGTTTGGAGGCAGTTAGCTTAGGCTCCCTGGCTGACTTACGGAATTTTGTCTATAGAGACCCGAAGGCATAATTGGGGGTTCCTGGTCCAACGCGTGCTACAAGGAGGGTGTGGGTGGCTGCTAGACGGAGGTTTGTGCATCCCAACCAGTGGTCGCTGGCCCACCCACTATGGGGAAATCCTAATATGCACAGTTCCACACCCTGCCGGAAGCTCAGGTGTGGGCCAAACAAGGTGTCATCACCCTGGGAGATGTTATGTCTCAGGGTGTTTTGCTACCGATTAATGAGCTATTTCATAAATTCCATTGAGCCCAGTGGATGCTCTTTTGGTACTTACAGTTGCGACATGCCGCTAGGGCACAGTTTCCTCAGTCGCCACACCTTCAGGCTGATCCTATTGAGGTACTTTTATCTCCTGGGGATTTAGACAAGCCTCGTTCGACCTTATATGCTGTACTTCTGGGCACTGATTCCCCTAAGATGGACGGGCTGTGGGAGGTGTGGTATGGGGGCATACCATCACTGGACAGAGAGGATTGGGGTGACTGTCCGGAGCATGGTCCTAAGCTGGTCATCTCCTCCAGGGATAAGCTTATTGAGGTGAAATTCCTGCATAAAATTTACTACACTCCCCAGAAATGACATTACATTATCGAGATCCCATATGTCCTAAGTGTGAGACACAGGTGGGGATTTTCTTCCATATGTTCTGGGAATGTCCGGTTATAGCCTCTTTTTGGTCAGAAGTTTTCAGCAAAATAAATCTTAGGCTGCAGTTTCCCTCCCGGTTATGCCATAATTGGCATTGTTGGGGGTTCATGAGGATGCGCAATGCTCTCATCATTTAAAACTGTTGATATCCTATCTCTTATTTTATGCTAAAAAAGAGATTCTCCTGAAATGGATCTCTCCACCTGGCAAGCCCTGCCCATGTATAGACTCACTTATATATACAGAGGTTGTCAGTGGAAATATGACAAAGTATTGGCCAATAGACCACTACCTGAACTTTTTTGGACGGTGGGGGTGTTTTGTATTGCCTAGAATTTTCTTTTCCCCTTCCAAACCTTCTGTTAGTTTAGGTAAATGTTTTGTAAGTGGTTAACTGTACTGCGGGACTGTGGTCTTTTCCCCTGTTTCTTGTGTGTAACCCAATCATTTTGTTTTGTTCTATGCCAATCTGTATGCATGCTCTGTCTTACCCTGTATGACAACAATATAGCACCTTTGATTGTTAAAAAAAAAAAAAGGGTGCACATATCGCATAGAAGAGCCCATATCAAACTAGTGGTGCCTATATCATACCAGGAGTCCATATCCCACCAGAAAAGCCCATATTACATTAGGGGTGCCCAAATAACACTAGGGATGCACATATTACACTAGAGGAGCTCAAATCACACTAGCAGTGCCCATAACACATTGTTAGGGTTAGGTCAAGATGGGAATCAGCAGAAACAAGCCATGGTCATGAACTAGCCAAAGTCATACTGAGTATCATCAGAAACAAGCCTTGGTCAGGAACTAGTTCAAATTGGGAATCATAAGAGACAAGCCATGGTTTGGAACTAGCTGAGGTCATACCAGGTATCAGCAGAGACAAGCCTTGGTCAGGAACAAGTTGAGGTCAAACTGGCAAATCAGCAGAGAAAAGCCTTGGTTTGGAACTAGCTGAGATCATACCGGGTATCAGCAGAGACAAGCCTCGGTCAGGAACTAGTTAAGGTCAAATTGAGAATCAGCAGAGGCAAGCCATGGTCAGGAGGCAAGCCAAGGTCACATTAAAGGAACAACAGAGACAATCCAAGATCAGGAACTAACCAAAGTCAAACCAGGAATCAGCAGAGACAATTCATGGTCAGGAACAATCTAGAGGTCTAACCTGAAATGAACAAAGGCAAGCTTTGGTCAGGAACTAGACAAGGTCAAACTAGGAATCAGTAGAGACAACCTGTGGTTAGGAACTAGCCAGATCAAACTGGGAATCAGCAAAAACAAGCTGGTATTGGTGCATCCCTAATACAGACCAAAATGAGGTACAAATGAGGAGGAAAGGGGTACTTTGGTCCAAATCAGGGGCAGTCCCTCAAAATCAGGGACAGTTGAGATGCATTAGCAGGGCCGTCTTTAATACTGATTGGACCCTGGGCAAAAATGTTCTTGGGGCCCCCCACCCCGCATGCAATTCCCCCCTCCACCTGCTCTGAGACATACAATAAATAGCCACTAGACTTAAAATCAGTTTACTGTATCAGATCAGGCAGCGATTGCAATTGGTTGCCAGCTGTTACAGCTTATCATTACTGCTTACTGACTGGTTGCTAGAGGTTACAGCACACATTACGGCTCACTGATTAGTTTCTAGAGGTTACAGCAAATTATTTCTGCTTGTTAACTGGTTGCTAGAGATTACTGTACAGCAATACTGCTCACTGATTGGTTGCTAGAGGTTACAGCACATCATCTCCTCACTGCAGGGGGGGCATGATATACATATGAATGCCACCTTTATTTACATATCAATGCCACCGGCCACAGCTGTTTACTTACTGTATGAATGCGGCCACTATTTACATACAAATTCCGGCTATTTACATGTAAATACAGGGTCTGCAGGTGAGTCATCTGTACACAACAATAGGGCAGAGCTGGGCAGCATTAGTGCCAGCACTTCACACTGAGATAACTGGACACAGCACAGGACTAAAACTTCAAGGGACAAGGGAATTTAAACTGGGATAGTTGGCAAGTATGAGGCAGCTGCTTTGGGCCCCACAACAATGACAGGGCCCAGGGCAGCTGCCCCTTTTGCCTTGCCTTAAAGACGGCCCAGTGCATTAGTGTTAGGAAGACACTCTGAGCAGGAGCACTGTCAATCCACCTCTGTGGGAAATCTGTCTGGGAATTGCACTTTTCTTCACATGGGATTTTCTCCTACTGGACAAGAACCCTGTTGCTCCGGGCCCCAGACTATTTATGAACTCCTCAGTCACCCACTGGACATCCTCTCCCCCAGGTATTGGCTGAGACCACATGAATATTCAGGACCAGGGTTTGCCTCTTTCAACCCACTACGTTATAGGATCTACCAGAAAGCTGGGGGAAGCAGTTTAGCCTGCAACCAATGAGACCCAAGACAGCCAAAAATAATCACCCACCACTCCAATGATTACAAAGGAGCTGAAGAACTAAATTCACCTGAACCTCTCTAGCAACCTATTCTAGGAGGATGCTCCATATATCTAGAAAGCCATCGATCAAAACCCGTGACGGTTTGCAAAATTTCCAACCCATAGGGATACAGCAGCTCCTTCCTTTCTGACTCCACCGGTTTCGTGCTATACTTTATACACTAATCAAAGTCAGGATTGCGGTTTGCATGAAATAACACAAAGAGCCCATGTAAGGACACCTATAAGCTGCTGGCAGCATATTTTAGCCTCTAGAAGTGAGAGATTCTTCCTCTGCAAACATGTCGTGTGTTTCAGAATTAACTGCAAAGCAGCCAAGCGGCGTGCCCCGAATTTAAGAGGCTAGCCTGGAAATCGGCCAGGAAGTGTGTGTATTTTGGATAAAGCACCAAGAGCTGCTTTTCCAAGAAACGCTGGAAAAACGGCACTTTGAAAGCTCAATTTTGACCACCCAGAAAAAAAAAAAAAAAATCCTTCAATCCTTGACACGTGCCCACATCTGCGTCGCCCCTTCTTCAATATCAGCCATTTCTCCGGCCGCGCCAGTGATAGCCTGGACCATTCCTAATAACGCGTGCAATAAAGATGGCAGCGTTTCTCAACGGGGGCTCTATTCGCGTATAGAATATGGCCTTTCACGTTCTCTATATTAATTGTGTGTTCCTTTAAACCGCAAAAAGCTCCCAAAATCCCAACCGGCTGCTGAGGCGGGATCAGATGCAACTAATTACCGCCGAAGTTTAAACACGTTGGTCCTGTGCCACATCTTTCGAAGCCGGGCCTGCGTTGGCCATATGTAAACATATAGAGTATTTAAATATACACAAGTACACACAAATATCTTTGTTCCCCGGATTACTGGCTCTGGCAGTGCAGTTGTATGAACATATTTCGGGTCCCCTGGGGTGTCTTGTAACCTTTTCTGCTTCCTATAGCTGACTGGCTGGGTTTCACCGAGTTTGGAGGGGAAGGGAAAGACTCTTTAGGTTCCTCCAGAACAATGAGCTGAATTCATGGAGCGTTTGGATGGAGCTGGCCAGTTTGTCAGGATTCCTGTTACACTTTTTCTACCCGTCTGCCGTCTCATGTTCTGGTGAGGCAATCTCCGCAACTCTGTTCAGGTGATGAAGAATGAATTTTACGAGCTCGGTTTAATGCTGAATAATTCCTGTTCCGGTACCCAAGTCTACGGCCGGCGCACTCACATTACGGCAAATGGATGGGAGGGTAACTTTGCATTATGTTGCAGAAAAGTGCCCAGAATCTGCCCCACCATATGCCTCAATTGTATAGTTAACCCCATTCACACCTAAGGGTAAAACAAATCGGAATGCCTAAGCACAATTTTGCAACTTTGAAATGTGTTAGTAAAACCGTACATATCATCCATTTGTGCATCCAGGTGGATTTTACCTTGTTTTTTTTTTCAAGACAAATTGGGCTTTCATTAGGTGGTAAATGGTAATGGATGTCTACTGATTTTTTTTTATTATCATAGGAAAACTGGCCACAATTTGCGCACAGAAGGGAAAACTGGTCCAAAATAGTAAAAAATAATATTTTTTTTAAATTTGCCTGTATATTTCTGGTACCGACCATAACCTTCCACCAAGGAACAACTCAAAATAAATTCTCCTGCTCTGGACGATCGCGGCGATACCACATATGTGTATGCTAGTTGTTGTATGTAGCTGTAGTACAGCCCAAAAACAATAGTGTGCATTTTGCGCACAGTAGGAAAACTAGTCCAAAGTAGTGAAAACTTTTTTTTTTTATGTAGCTGTATATTTCTTGTTACTACCATAACCTTCCACCAAAGAACAACTTAAAAATAAATTCTCCTGCTCTGGACGATCGCGGCGACACCACATATATGTATGCTAGTTGTTGTATGTAGCCGTAGTACAGCCCAAAAACAATAGTGTGCATTTTGCTCACAGTAGGAATACTGGTCCAAAATAGTAAAAAAATATTTATTTATTTTAAATTTAGCTGTATATTTCTTGTTACTACCATAACCTTCCAACAAGGAACAACTTAAAATAAATTCTCCTGCTCTGGACGATCGCGGCGATACCACATATGCGTATGTTAGTTGTTGTATGTACCCGTAGTACAGCCCAAAAACAATAGTGCGCATTTTGTGCACAGTAGGAAAACTGGTCCAAAATAGTGAAAACATTTTTTTTTTATGTAGCTGTATATTTCTTGTTACTACCATAACCTTCCACCAAGGAACAACTCGAAATAAATTCTCTTGCTCCAGACGATCGCAGCGATACCACATATGTGTACAGTGGTGTGAAAAAGTGTTTGCCCCCTTCCTCATTTCCTGTTCCTTTGCATGTTTGTCACACTTAAGTGTTTCGGAACATCAAACCAATTTAAACAATAGTCAAGGACAACACAAGTAAACACAAAATGCAATTTGTAAATGAAGGTGTTTATTATTAAAGGTGAAAAAAAATCCAAACCATCATGGCCCTGTGTGAAAAAGTGATTGCCCCCTAAACCTAATAACTGGTTGGGCCACCCTTAGCAGCAACAACTGCAACCAAGCATTTGCGATAACGTGCAATGAGGCTTTTACAGCGTCCTGGAGGAATTTTGGCCCACTCATCTTTGCAGAATTGTCCTAATTCAGTTACATTAGAGGGTTTTCGAGCATGAACGGCCTTTTTAAGGTCATACCACATCTCAATAGGATTCAGGTCAGGACTTTGGCTAGGCCACTCCAAAGTCTTCATTTTGTTTTTCTTCAGCCATTCGGTGGTGGACTTGCTGGTGTGTTTAGGATCATTGTCCTGCTGCAGAACCCAAGTTCGTTTCAGCCTGAGTACACGAACAGATGGTCGGACATTCTCCTTCAGGATCTCTTGGTAGACAGCAGAATTCATAGTTCCTTTTATCACGGCAAGTCTTCCAGGTCCTGAAGCAGCAAAACAGCCCCAGACCATCACACTACCACCACCATATTTTACTGTTGGTATAATGTTCTTTTTATGAAATGCAGTGTTCCTTCTACGCCAGATATACTTGGACACACACCTTCCAAAGAGTTCCACTTTTGTCTCATCGGTCCACAGAATGTTGTCCCAAAAGTCTTGGGGATCATCAAGATGTGTTGTGGAGAAATTGAGACGAGCTTTGATGTTCTTTTTGCTCAGCAGTGGTTTTCTCCTTGGAATTCTGCCATGCAGGCCATTTTTGCCCAGTCTTTTCCTGATGGTGGAGGCATGAACGCTGACCTTAACTGAGGCAAGTGAGGCCTGCAGTTCCTTGGACGTTGTTGTGGGGTCTTTTGTGACCTCTTGGATGAGTCGTCGCTGCGCTCTTGGGGTAATTTTGGGCGGCCGGCCACTCCTGGGAAGGTTCACCACTGTTCCATGTCTTCGCCATTTGTGGATAATGGCTCTCACTGTGGTTCGCTGGATTCCCAAAGCTTTGGAAATGGCTTTATATCCCTTTCCAGACTGATAGATCTCAATTACTTTCTTTCTCAATTGTTCCTGAATTTCTTTGGGTCTCGGCATGATGTGTAGCTTTTAAGGATCTTCTGGTGGACCTTACTGTGTCAAGCAGCTCCTATTTAAGTGATGCCTTGATTGTGAACAGGTGTGGCAATAATCAGCCCTGGGTGTGGCTAGAGAAATTGAACTCAGGTGTGGACAACCACAGTTATAGTATGTTTTAACAAGGGGGGCAATCACTTTTTCACACAGGGCCATGATGGTTTGGATTTTTTTTCACCTTTAATAATAAACACCTTCATTTACAAATTGCATTTTGTGTTTACTTGTGTTGTCCTTGACTATTGTTTAAATTGGTTTGATGTTCCGAAACACTTAAGTGTGACAAACATGCAAAGGAACAGAAAATGAGGAAGGGGGCAAACACTTTTTCACACCACTGTATGTTAGTTGTTGTATGTACCCGTGTTACAGCCCAAAAACAATAGTGTGCATTTTGCGCACAGTAGGAAAACTGGTCCAAAATAGTAAAAAATAAAATAAAATAAATTCTCCTGTTCTGGACGATCGCAGCAATACCACATGTGTGTATGTTATGCCGCATACACACGATTGGACTATTCGGCGGACAATTCGCCCGTGTGTGGGCTTCGGCTGACTTTTTCTTCCCAAAAGTCCGACGGACTTTGAAAGAAGTCCTGACTCAAAATTGTCCGCCGGACTCGGAAGTCCATCGGACAATCCTCCCGTCTGTGCGCTAGTCCGCCGGACTTTTGAAATGAACGGACTTGCCCACACACGGAGTAAAGTCCATTCATTTTGGACATGGCTTCAGGTAGATAGAACTAGCGAATGAAGTCAATGTCACTGCCTCCATCAGCGAGATTGACACCTCGTGAGCCAGTCACCTGGTATCAATTTAAAGGCGAACCCCTACGATGAAAAAACAGCATGGGGGTCCCCCCAAAGTCCATAGCAGACCCTTATCCGAGCACGCAGCCGGTCAGGAAAGGGGGTGGGGACGAGCGAGTGCCCCCCCCCGAGCCCTACCAGGCCACGTGCCCTCAACATGGGGGGGTGCTTTGGGGAAGGGGAGGCCCTGCGGCCCCCCACCCCAAAGCACCTTGTCCCCATGTTGATGAGGACAAGGGCCTCTTCCTGACAACCCTGGCCTTTGGTTGTCGGGGTCTGCGGGCAGGGGGGCTTATCAGAATCCGGGAGCCCCTTTTAATAAGGTGGCCCCCAGATTCCAGCCCCATACCCTATGTGAATGATTATAGGGTACAATATAAAAAAACAACACAGGTTTTAAAAGTACTTTATTAACAGCTCCAGGGTCTTCTTCCGTCTTCATGGGGTCTTCTCGGCGGGCTCCTCCGCTATCTTCTGCTCTTTTGCTAGCTCTTTTACTAGCAGAGGAGCCTGGCTTTCTCCTTCATCGCCACCATCGTCCTGGGGGTCTTCTTCTGACTTCGGGGGTCTTCTTCTGACTTCGGGGGTCTTGTTCCGCTCTTCGGTTCTTCTTGACGGGCCTCCACTTTCTTCTTCCAGCTTTTTAACTAGCGTGTGGTCCGGTCTTGTCGCTGTTGTCGCCGCCGCCGCCTTCTTCTTCTTCCTCTTCTTCTCCTCCTCTTTTTCTTCTTCCTTCCGATGTTGACACGGCGCTCTCTCCAGCCTTAATGGCAGGGACACGTTGTGCGGCAACTTATATAGGGATAAGGGACGGGGTCACCGGGTGATGTCACATGGTGACCCCACCCCTTATGATGTCACAGTCACAGACTTTACTCCGTGTGTGGGTAAGTCCGTTTATTCCAAAAGTCCGGCAGACTAGCACACAGACGGGAGGATTGTTCACCGGACTGCCGAGTCAAGACTTCTTTTAACCACTTGAGATCCGCGCTATAGTAAAATGACGTGTATAGCGCGGATCTCAATTTCCGGGACTACGTCTATTGACGTAGTCCCCTTTAAGAGTTCCCCGCGCGCTCCCGGGAGCGCGCATCGGGGAAAATCTGTGTTGGCCGTGTCCGCTGGACACAGCCAATCACAGATCGCTGTAAACGGCCAATCACAGCGGCCGTTTACAGCGCGATCGCCTCCTCCAATGGGTGATGATCTCAAATGTAAACAAATGAGATCATCACCCATTGCCGAACGTGTCTCCTCACACAGCGATAGCGTGTGAGGAGACCGAAGGTGCTTGTGAGTTAAAAAAGACAGTAAAGTGATAAAAAAAACCACCTGTGCCCAGATCTACCCTGCCAGTGCCCATATCTACCCTGCCAGTGCCCTGCCAGTGCTCAGATCTACCCTGCCAGTGCCCACCTGTGCCCACCTGTGCCCACCTGTGGCCACCTGTGGCCACCTGTGCCCACCTGTGCACCGCCAGTGCCCACCTGTGCCCACCTGTGCCCACCTGTGCACCGCCAGTGCCCACCTGTGCACCGCCAGTACTCCATCTGTGCACCACCAGTGCCCGCCAGTGCCCGCCAGTGCCCACCAGTGCCCGCCAGTGCCCGCCAGTGCCCGCCAGTGCCAATCGGTGCCCATCTGTACCAATCGGTGCCCATCTGTGCCTCAGCAGTGCCCATCTGTGCCGCCTAAGCAGTGCCCATCTGTGCCGCCTCAGCAGTGCCCATCTGTGCCGCCTAAGCAGTGCCCATCTGTGCCGCCTAAGCAGTGCCCATCTGTGCCGCCTAAGCAGTGCCCATCTGTGCCCATCTGCTGCCTTATCAGTGCACATCCGTGCAATAAATCAGTGCACATCTGTGCCGACCTATCAGTGCCCATCTGCCGACTCAGCAGTGCCCATCTGTGCCGATTCAGCAGTGCCCATCTCTGCCGCCTCAGCAGTGCCCATCTGCCGCCTCAGCAGTGCCCATCTGCCGCCTCAGCAGTGCCCATCTGCCACCTCAGCAGTGCACATCCGTGCAATAAATCAGTGCACATCCGTGCAATAAATCAGTGCACATCTGTGCCGACCCATCAGTGCCCATCTGCCGCCTCAGCAGTGCCCATCTGTGCCGCCTCAGCAGTGCCCATCTGTGCCGCCTCAGCAGTGCCCATCTGTGCCGCCTCAGCAGTGCCCATCTGCCGCCTCAGCAGTGCCCATCTGCCGCCTCATCAGTGCACATCCGTGCAACAAATCTGCACATCTGTGCAATAAATCAGTGCACATCTGTGCCGACCCATCAGTGTCCATTTGTGCCACCTCAAAAGCGCCCATCTGTGCCACCTCAAAAACGCCCATCTGTGCCACCTCATCAGTGCCCATCAGTGCTACAATGGCTAAACGCGTCTTTTCCGCTGAGGAGGCGTACCAAATTATTTCCGCGGCCGACGAGAGCAACGGGGAGCTCTCCTCTTCCGATTCCTTTTCGGATTCGGATTCTGAAGCCGACGTAACTTATGAGCCAGTCCTCAGCAGTGAAACACTGACTGATGAATCCGAGGAGGAAGATATCCGGCCCATCAAGCGAAGGCGTTCTAGTGAGGCAGTGCCGTCCACCAGCACCGCAGTGCCGTCCACCAGCACCGCAATGCCGTCCACCAGCACCGCAATGCCGTCCACCAGCACCGCAGTGCCCCAGCAAGAAAGGCCAAGTACCAGTGGGGTGTCATCTCAGCCCCAAAGGGTTAGGAGCCATGCTGGCCTTCCCTATGCCCTTCAGAACCCCTTGTGGCTTCCTCCTAATTCAGGAGAGGCCAATGTTCCCCCTTTCACCGCCCAGCCAGGAGTCCAGGTGGACACGGAAAATTTTAGCCCCATCGATTTTTTTAATTTAATTTTTACGGAGGACATGTTGGCGTCAATTGTGGCCCAGTGCAACCTGTATGCACAACAATTTATTTTTCAAAATCCGACCTCCTATTATGCCCGTCCCTACGAATGGAGAGACCTAACGGTGGAGGAGTTCAAGCTTTTTTTAGGCCTCACATTTAATATGGGACTCAACAAAAAAAACCAATTACGTACCTACTGGTCAACCCACCCCCTCCACCACTCACCGCTCTTCTCCGCGGTAATGTCCAGAACCAGGTATCAGATGATCCTGAGGTTCTTACATTTCAGTGACAATTCCCAATGCCTTCCACGAAATGATCCAAATTATGACCGCCTTTACAAAATTCGACCAATACTAAATTATTTTTCTGAAATATTCCCCAAATTGTTTACCCCGGACCAACACATATGTGTGGATGAGTCCCTTATTAAATTTAGTGGCAGGCTTAGGATGAAGCAATTTATGCCCAGCAAAAGGGCCCGCTATGGGGTGAAGGTCTACAAATTATGTGACCGAGCCACAGGGTACACACATTCCTTCAAGGTGTACGAAGGGAAGGACACCCAGCTACAGCCCCCTAATTGTCCGGATTATTTGGGATCCAGCGGAAAAATTGTTTGGGACCTCATATACCCCCTACTGGATAAAGGCTACCACCTCTATGTAGACAACTTCTACACATCTCTGCCCCTGTTCCACAACCTTCACCGGAAGAAGACGCCAGCATGTGGCACTGTAAAAAAGAACCGGAAGGGCTTTCCTCAAAGTCTGGTGAACAAGAAGCTGCGGAAAGGAGAAACCGCAAGTCTAAGAAACAAGGAGGTTCTGGCAGTGAAGTGGAGGGACAGAAGAGATGTGTATATGTTGTCTTCTATCCACAACGATACCTTCGTAGAAATCCCCAGAAGGAATGGCCCCGTAAAGAAACCCAAATGTATTTCAGAGTATAATTTGTTCATGGGAGGAGTCGACTTCAACGACCAAATGATGGAACCATATCTGGTCTCAAGACGGACATATCATTGGTACAAAAAAGTAGTAATTTATTTTTTTCAATTGGCCATTTACAATTCATATGTAATTTACAGCAACGCCACCCAAAACCCCAAACGTTTCTTTGGCTACCAGGAGGAAGTTTTCACAGCCCTTTTATTCCCAAACGGCCCACCAGAAAATATCCGATCAGACGTTGTAAGTCGACTCTCCGAGCGCCACTTTCCGGATAAAATTCCCCCCACACCAGCAGGCAAAAGATGCCAAAAAAGATGTAAGGCGTGTACCAAAGCAGGAGTCAGAAGAGACACATCTTATTATTGTGCACAATGTCCTTCCCAACCAGGCCTCTGTATAGGCGACTGTTTTCGGCGTTACCATACTTCAATAAATTTTTAGTGAAGTATGGTAAACATAATCCTCAGTTCCTGCCTTCATACACCTTCACACCCCTTATGCCACTGCCTGCTCTGTAACGGACCCTGGCTTGTTATTTGACCACTCTTATGCCTGCCGATTCTGTACATACCGCTGCCTGATCTGGAACTGACCCTGGACTGTTATTCGACCATGCTTCTGCCTAACGATTCTGTACATACCTCTGCCTCATCTGGAACTGACCCTGGACTGTTATTCGACCATGCTTCTGTCTAACGATTCTGTATATATCTCTGCCTGATCTGGAACTGACCTTGGACTGTTTGACCACGATATTTGCCTGCCTCTTGGACTGATCTTGTATTCTGCAACTGGACTAGTGGGATTCAACACGGGGTCTCACATATGTGAGGGGCTCCAGTATAGTTTTTCTGGAAGAAGAAAACAATTTTCTTTGTTTTCTTATTCCTAGATTAGGGTCTGGAGACTCGGAGGCTTCAAAGAGATTTGGGAGGGAGAAGCCTCTACCCCTATCCCCATTCTGTCCTGAACGAGGCTCTACTTTTGTCTGCTGCCTGTAGGACTTACTGCCATCATGCCGCACTGACCACACCACAAGGACCTGCCTACTACCAGGACCAATATTTTTGGCACTGCTGACATCTCTGCACTAACCCTGGACTGTAATATGGACAGTATCCCTGCCTGCTGCCTGAAAAACTGTGTTCTCTGTTGCTGACCAAGTCCCTGCCTGCTGCCTGGACCAGTGATATCCTCCTGTGGACAACTGCACTTCTAAAACCACAGGTAATCTTTTCTTTACCCTTTGCTCAGCATAATGTATTTGGGGGTGTAATTCTTGGTATGTGCAGGCTATGTGTCCCTGGAACGCCGACGGTGTTTCTTGCATGTTGCGCCTCTGTATTTGGTCAGGCTGTGTAAAAGTCTCACACATGTGGTATCGTTATACTCAGGAGGAGTAGTAGAACGTATTTTGGGGTGTTATTTTTGCTATGTAAATGCTATGCGTTGGAAATATCTTATAAACGGACAACTTTGTGTAAAAAAAAATGCGTTTTCATTTTTTTCCACATTTTCCGAAAACTTCTGGAAAAAAATGAACCATTGAAAAGACTCATTATGCCTCATAGATTATACGTTGGGGTGTTAGCTTTCCAAAATGGGGTCATTTTCTGGACGTTTCCATTGCCCTGGTGTTCCAGGGCCTTCAAAACTGTAATAGGTGGTTGAGAAATGAAATGTGTAATTTATGCTCCTAGAATGCCTGAAGGTGCTACTTCAAAATTAGGCCTCTGTATGTGGTCAGGCTGTGTAAAAGTCTCACACATTTGGTATCGTTATACTCAGGAGGAGTAGTAGAACGTATTTTGGGGTGTTATTTGTGGTATGCACATTCCGTGTGGGAGAAATAAGCTATTACAATGAAAATTTTGTGAAAAAAAAAAAAAAAAAAAAAAATCGTAATTTTGCAAAGAATTATGGGAAAAAATGACAACTTAAAATAACTAACCATGCCTCTTACTAAATACATTGGAATGTCTACTTTCCAAAAAGGGGTCATTTGGGGGGCATTTGTACTTTCCTGGCTTGTTAGGGTCTCAAGAATGGAGATAGGCCTTAGTACATCAGATGTGATCTTTTTTTGCAAATCTTTATGATTTGCACCATAGCTTGTAGACTCTATAAATTTCACACAGATCATATAATATGCAAAAATTTGGGTTATTTTTACCAAAGATGTGTAGTAGTATAAATTGTGGCCAAAATTTATGAAGAAAAATTGCTAATTTGCTAAATTTTGTCACAGAAACGAAGAAAAATTCATTTTTTTTCAAAATTTTCGGTCTTTTTTCATTTATAGCGCAGAAAATAAAAAACCGAGAGGTGATCAAATACCACCAAAAGAAAGCTCTATTGGTATGAAGAAAAGGACAAAAAAATCATTTGGTTACAGTGTTGCATGACTGAGTAATTGTCATTCAAAATGTGAGAGCACTGAAAGCTGAAAATTGGTCTGGGACTGAGGGGGGTTTAAGTGCCCAGTAAGCAAGTGGTTAAAGGACTTTTGGGAAGAAAAAGTCAGCCGGAGCCCACACACGGGCAAATTGTCTACCGGACTCTGGTCCGCCGGACCACGTCCGCCGGATAGTCCGATCGTGTGTACGTGGCATAACAAGCCAGGAAACCTCAACAAAAATTGCCTAAAAGGGTATCTGTCCCATCTCACCAGGACAAAGTGCCCACCCAATAAAATTTTAGCGAGCCAGGAAACCTCTAAATCCAGTGTTGATCCCAAAATGTTGGTCCAATTTTAAAAATTCATAAGGTATTATGTTTATCATTCACCCATCCCTCCTATTATTGACCTTAACCCAAAGAGTTTTTAATGGAGACCTCAGAGAGCTGTTAAAAATGTAGAATGTTGGGTACCCTCAGCTGAGACAAATTGTGCGCCAGGGCCTCCTATAATTACCTGGATGGGAACAGCCATGCCTGTCAGATCTTCATCTTGATGGTCGGTGGTGTACTACTACAACTATTCTGCACCCATAAGCTCAGACTGTAGTACAATTGCATCCAAATACTTTGTACTGCGTGACAATGGAGTCCGCCTCTTGATTTTGTCTTGATTCTTCCAGTTCAGTTCTTCTCTCTCTCTGTGACGGAGATCATCCATCTCCTCCAGGTGTCCCCCATTCCCCAAACTAACATCAGAAGATCTCAGTTGGGGGGACGAATGGAAGACATTAACTCTGAAGGCCCCCGCCTCCTCTTCCCGCCTCTAATAGGGCTCTTAGCAGTCATCCATGTGACGCTATTATCCGGAGGGAAGTCTCCACGCGAGCTTTTCCCTGGCACGGAGAGGGAAAGGTCGCGTCTTACTGATCCTGAAAAGAATTCCTCCAGAAATGACTTCAGCAGAGTCCCTCCACAGTAGGGAAGACAGTCCTAATATTGATGAATACAGTTGGAGCCACCTGAACTCATTTGGGGAGACTCTAATGTTGACTGGAGGGGTAACACATGGTAAATAATTAGCAGATGAGCCCTAGACTTGTCCACATGTTCCTCTCAGTGTCTTATTGACACAAGGCGAATAGGAAACGCGGTCGTTGACACGCGCATTAATCACTGCGGTGGAGACGCACTCACCTGACAAGACCGGGACTATTCATTATCACAGTACATATGGGTCTTTGCTAAATTATATATAATACCATCATCACATTAATGAGCTTAGTTATCGCTGCGTGATTTATGTTCTTACTTCCGACTTCTCCTGTCTATTATCTCTGACAAAACCTGTTTCTTAGCCTTAATATAAATCATTGCTTTCACTCTGACTTTTACTGGTTGTATACGGGGAATAGGGGACATAACTGAGGTTAATAAATTGTTATCATCCCGCAGGCGCCAAGTGTCTAATTTCCGGGACAAGCCCAGACCTTGGACATCTGTCCCAGCAAGGTTCCTGGTTATATATGTAACAGAGCACAATGATTTAGTTACATTTACATTTTTATTCTATACAAGTAGGTGAAAAATGGATTAGCGGTCACTGGAGAGGCACTATAAAATGATACATCCTGGTTGAGAATAGATGGTGTAGGTCAGACTTCCAGGGTTCCGTCGGAGGACAATGGTAAGTCAGGCCATTTGCCTAAAGCTTGGGATTGTTTGGGATCTCTCGCATCCTAAGCAAGAATTATACCCCTAGACATGTAGTCTCCAAACTGAGGCCTGTGGGCTGGATATGCCCTTTGCTTGTCTTTAAGCACCACTCTGTTCTCTGACACCTATGATGGGGCATTATTCATCCCACTGACACCAATGATGGGTCACTATTCCTCCCACTGACACCAATGATGGGTCACTATTCCTCCCACTGACACCAATGATGGGTTACCATTCCTCCCACTGACACCGATGATGGGTCACTATTCCTCCCACTGATACCAATGATGGGTCACCATTCCTCCCACTGACACCAATGATGGGTCACTATTCCTCCCACTGACACCAATGATGGGTCACCATTCCTCCCACTGACACCAATGATGGGTCACTATTCCTCCCACTGACACCAATGATGGGTCACCATTCCTCCCACTGACACCAATGATGGGTCACTATTCCTCCCACTGACACCAATGATGGGTCACCATTCCTCCCACTGACACCAATGATGGGTCACCATCTCTCCCACTGACACTAATGATGGGTCACTATTCCTCCCACTGACACCAATGATGGGTCACTATTCCTCCCACTGACACCAATGATGGGTCACTATTCCTCCCATTGACACCAATGATGGGTCACTATTCCTCCCACTGACACCAATGATGGGTCACCATTCCTCCCACTGACACCAATGATGGGTCACCATTCCTCCCACTGACACTAATGATGGGGCACCATTCCTCCCACTGACACCAATGATGGGTCACCATTCCTCCCGCTGACACCAATGATGGGGCACTATTCCTCCCACTGACACCAATGATGGGTCACCATTCCTCCCGCTGACACCAATGATGGGGCACCATTCCTCCTGCTGACACCAATGATGGGTCACCATTCCTCCCACTGACACCAATGATGGGTCACCATTCCTCCCACTGACACCAATGATGGGTCACCATTCCTCCCACTGACACCAATGATGGGTCACCATTCCTCCCACTGACATCAATGATGGGTCACCATTCCTCCCACTGATACCAATAATGGAGCACCATTCCTCCCTTGAATACCAATAATAGGGTACCACTCCTTCCACTGATACTAAGAAAGTGGCACTATTCTTCTCACTGGAAGCGAAGATGGGGCATGGTTTACTCCCACTGATGCCGGGGCATTTGTTACTCCCAATAGCCACAGTCTGGCCCCACTACAATCTGAAGGACAATAAACCGGACCTTTGTTTGTAAAGTTTGGAGACACCTGCACTAGAGCAACAAGACAGGAACAGAAAGGGTTCCCTCATAGGTTTCTGAGGGATCCTCTAAAGGACCCCTTCTTCACTGACCACCAATGTAAGGAACCCTCTTCCCGCTGATCACAATCTAAAGGAAGACTTTCTTCACTGTTTTTATACTGCAAAGGACATTCTTTAACTATTCACCAATGTGAGGGGTCCCTTGCCCCATTGACAATAAATAGATGGTGTAAGTCAGACTTTCTCAACCAGGGTTCCTTCAGAGGTTTCTGAGGGTTCCTTGTATAACCTGTAATGAAACCACCAATATAATTAACAGCCATTTTATCTACAGCTGTCCACCAATGTGAGGGCCATTCTAACATAAATGTAAGGGGCTTGCCTATTCTGACCGCTAATGTAAGTAAGGCCCTATTCCACTAACCGCCTAGATAATGGGGGTGCTTTTTCTCTGACCACCAATGTAAAGGGGGGCTTCTTCACTGATCAATAATGTAAAGGACATTCTTCAACTATCCACTAATGGAATGGGTCCCTTGCCTCACTGATTATGAATGTAAGAGGCCCTTCTCTGCTAACAACCAATGTAAGGATCATTCTTCCCACTGATCACCAATGTAAGGAGCATTCTTCTCACTGATCACCAATGTAAGCACCAGCATTCACCAGCATTCTCCTTACATTGGTAAGGAGTAAGGAAGAATGTTCCTTACATTGGTGATCAGTGAGAAGAATGTTCCTTACATTGATGATCAGTAAGAAGAATGTTCCTTACATTGGTGATCAGTGAGAAGAATGTTCCTTACATTGGTGATCAGTGAGAAGAATGTTCCTTACATTGGTGATCAGTGAGAAGAATGTTCCTTACATTGGTGATCAGTGAGAAGAATGTTCCTTACATTGATGATCAGTAAGAAGAATGTTCCTTACATTGGTGATCAGTGAGAAGAATGTTCCTTACATTGGTGATCAGTGGGAAGAATGTTCCTTACATTGGTGATCAGTGAGAAGAATGCTCCTTACATTGGTGATCAGTGGGAAGAATGTTCCTTACATTGGTGATCAGTGGGAAGAATGTTCCTTACATTGGTGATCAGTTAAAGAATGTTCCTTTCATTGGTGATCAGTGAGAAGAATGTTCCTTACATTGGTGATCAGTGAGAAGAATGTTCCTTACATTGGTGATCAGTGGGAAGAATGTTCCTTACATTGGTGATCGGTGAGAAGAATGTTCCTTACATTGGTGATCAGTGAGAAGAATGTTCCTTACATTGGTGGTCAGTGAGAAGAATGTTCCTTACATTGGGGGTCAGTGAGAAGAATGTTCCTTACATTGGTGGTCAGTGGGAAGAATGTCCTTTACATTGGTGGTCAGTGGGAAGAATGTTCCTTACATTGGTGATCAGTGAGAAGAATGTTCCTTACATTGGGGGTCAGTGGGAAGAATGTTCCTTACATTGGTGGTCAGTGGGAAGAATGTCCTTTACATTGGTGATCAGTGAGAAGAATGTTCCTTACATTGGTGATCAGTGAGAAGAATGTTCCTTACATTGGTGATCAGTGAGAAGAATGTCCCTTACATTGGTGATCAGTGAGAAGAATGTTCCTTACATTGGTGATCAGTGGGAAGAATGTTCCTTACATTGGTGATCAGTGGGAAGAATGTTCCTTACATTGGTGATCAGTGATAAGAATGTTCCTTACATTGGTGATCAGTGAGAAGAATGTTCCTTACATTGGTGATCAGTGAGAAGAATGTTCCTTACATTGGTGATCAGTGAGAAGAATGTTCCTTACATTGGTGATCAGTGGGAAGAATGTTCCTTACATTGGTGGTGAGTGGGAAGAATGTTCCTTACATTGGTGATCAGTGAGAAGAATGTTCCTTACATTGGTGATCAGTGGGAAGAATGTTCCTTACATTGGTGATCAGTGGGAAGAATGTCCCTTACATTGGTGATCAGTGATAAGAATGTTCCTTACATTGGTGATCAGTGAGAAGAATGTTCCTTACATTGGTGATCAGTGAGAAGAATGTTCCTTACATTGGTGATCAGTGAGAAGAATGTTCCTTACATTGGTGATCAGTGGGAAGAATGTTCCTTACATTGGTGGTGAGTGGGAAGAATGTTCCTTACATTGGTGATCAGTGAGAAGAATGTTCCTTACATTGGTGATCAGTGGGAAGAATGTTCCTTACATTGGTGATCAGTGAGAAGAATGTTCCTTACATTGGTGATCAGTGAGAAGAATGTTCCTTACATTGGTGATCAGTGAGAAGAATGTTCCTTACATTGGTGATCAGTGGGAAGAATGTTCCTTACATTGGTAATCAGTGAGAAGAATGTTCCTTACATTGGTGATCAGTGAGAAGAATGTTCCTTACATTGGTGATCAGTGAGAAGAATGTTCCTTACATTGGTGATCAGTGAGAAGAATGTTCCTTACATTGGTGATCAGTGAGAAGAATGTTCCTTACATTGGTGATCAGTGAGAAGAATGTTCCTTACATTGGTGATGTCAGGGAACTCACCGTATGTATGCCCGTCCCCGTATAGCAGCAGTTCATCTTCGTTCTAGGCGCCATGCGCGGTGTCCCCGTCGGAGGCGTACGAGTTCCGGGACGAACGGACGCACGCTAGTCCGAACATGTGGACGTACACCAATCCAAACACGCGGAGGCATCCGCGCAAACTGAACGTATGTACGTACTCACGCACGGATGGCCACTTCCACCAATCCTGGCTCACTCCTCTCTATATAAACAGGATCCTGGCCTGACACCAGTGCTGGATCGTCTTCAGCTACTCCTGAGAGACCTGATCGTTGTTCCTGTAACCTTGTTTCTGTTACCTTGTTCCTGATACCCATTCCTTGGATACCCCTTGTTACGACCTCCTGGAATATCACTGACCTCGGCTTGGACTTTTGACTTTGGCTTGCTTCCTGATTCTGTACCTCATTTGCTCGCACGTTACCAGACCTTTGCTCGTCCTTGACTATGCACCTGCCTCTCGATCCTGTACCGCATTGCCCGCCAGTTGCCGACTTTGCCTGTTCTAGACGTGCAGTGCTTCCTGCATACCTGCTGCACTTCCGCTGCCTACCTCCATGACCAATCTACACCTCTACCTCCGTGAGGACCCAGCGTCTCCAGGTCTTCAACTTCCACCTGCAGGCACCTGCACCCTTTCATTGTCTTCACGCTCCCTGTTACCACCTCCAGGGGTGCGGAGACCGGAACCGTGTGAGAAGCCACCCTCAACAGTCTGATTACGCTGTAAGGTACGTGACAGTATGATCCAGCCAGAAAAATGGAGTCAGACAGGGGGGCCTCACCTTTGGAAGCCTTGTGCCAACAGATCTCTGCCCTTACCCAGGCAGTTCAGGGCCTGCAAGATGGTTACCACCAACTTGAGCAGAGAGTGGAGTCATTAACGCCAAACACTTCTGCTTCCCAAGGGGCCACAGCATCCCGGTCCGCCAGTCCGGCAACCTCAGCATCTATACCTGCAGTAGTGGTGCCATCCCCTGAGCCTCGAGTTCCTACTCCAGAGCGGTTTTCCGGAGATCGCAGCAAATTCCGTGCCTTTCGTAATGCATGCCAATTATACTTTCTGCTACAGCCTCGCACCTTCTCCTTGGAAAGCACAAAAGTGGGGTTCATCGTCTCCTTGCTTCAGGGGGAACCTCAGACCTGGGCCCGCCGCCTATTGGAACAGGCCAGCCCCCTGCTTGATACAATGGACTCTTTCTTGAACGAGATGGCTAAATTATATGACGATCCTCAGCGTGCCACAACTGCTGAGGCCAGTCTCCATGCTCTGCAACTGTAGAGGATTATGTGACGGACTTTAGGCGGTGGAGTTCTGATACTCAATGGAACGACGCCGCCCTACGTTACCAATTCCGCATTGGACTTTCCGAGCCATTAAAAGATGAGTTGGCCCGTATCGGAGTTCCCAGTTCTTTAGAGGACCTCATACAGGTATCAATCCAAATCGACCGCCGTCTCAGGGAATGGAGATCTGAAAGAATTGGCCAGATTCGTCCCACATGGATGTTACCCAAGGTCCCGAATCATTCCCCCATTTTCACACCAGCTACCACTTCCGAAGCTCCAGAGCCAATGCAAATAGGACTGCTTCGTTCACCGTTGTCTTCGGAGGAAAAGCTACGCCGACGCCAGAACAATCTCTGTCTTTATTGTGGGGAAGCTGGTCATTATGCAAATACATGTCCAAATAAGATCCGTAAGTTCAAAAACTCATCTCTTGAACCCAATGCATTACCTCTGACAAAATCAATTCATATTGCTGTTCCCCTTTCCTTACAGCTTCCAGAAGGAACACTCCAGGTTCAAGCTATAATTGATTCTGGCGCCTGTAGCTGCTTCATTGACCATGCTCTCATTCTGCAACACAACATTCCATTGATACCCAAGCAACGCCAACTCTCCATACGGTTAGCGGATGGATCCAACATCAGATCGGGTCCCATTACCCATGAGACTCAACCATTGTCCGCCAACATCCTATCCGATCACCAAGAACTACTCCGCCTGGATGTCATTTCTTCACCACTATTCCCAATCATTTTGGGAATGCCCTGGTTACAAGCTCATAATCCCCAAATAAACTGGATAACTGGTGAGGTCGTTTTTCGGTCCACTTACTGCCTCCAGAATTGCATCAAGATCTCACACCACCTGGTCCCAGTCATTGCCTGTTCAGGCCCTACATCTGAGGCCCAGAGACTGGTCCCAACCACATATCATAATTTCCTAGACGTGTTTGACAAACGAAAGGCGGACACGCTCCCTCCTCACCGGGTCTACGATTGCCCAATCGAATTATTGCCTGGAGCCGAAATTCAGTTCGGAAGGATATTTCCCTTATCGAAACCTGAACTTCTGGTCCTCAAAGAATATATTGATGAGAACCTCAAGAAAGGATTTATCCGACATTCCTCTTCTCCAGCCGGTGCTGGAATATTCTTCATTGAAAAGAAGGACCATTCGCTCCGCCCATGTGTCGATTACAGGGATTTGAATAAGGTGACGATTAAAAATCGATATCCCCTTCAATACGGAATTATTCCAGAGACTTCGATCAGCAAAAATATTTACAAAGCTGGATTTACGAGGGGCCTATAACCTAATCAGAATCCGTAAGGGGGATGAATGGAAAACGGCTTTTCGGACACGCTTTGGCCACTTTGAGTATCTGGTCATGCCATTCGGACTCTGCAATGCACCAGCTACTTTTCAACATTTTGTTAATGACATTTTCAGGGACTTTTTGGATTTGTTCGTAATTGTTTATTTGGATGACATTTTAGTATTCTCAAACTCTCTAGAAACCCATCGTGACCATGTAAAACAGGTTCTTCTGAGGTTAAGGCAAAATGGGCTCTATGCTAAAGCCGAGAAGTGCGAGTTCGAACGTCAGACCATTCACTTCCTTGGTCTGGTGATATCAACAGAGGGAGTAGAAATGGATCCTCAAAAGGTTTCAGCCATTTTATCCTGGCCACCCCCAACTGACAAGAAAGGGGTACAACGCTTCATTGGATTCTCCAATTTTTACAGGAAATTTATTAGAAACTTTTCCAGTGTTATAGCCCCCATCACGCAACTCACCAGCAAACAAAACCGTTTTCAATGGACTGTTGAGGCTCACGCTGCGTTCGATAGACTGAAAGGACTATTCACATCCGCCCCAATACTTAAACACCCTGACCCTGCTCTACCTTACACTCTAGAAGTGGACGCTTCAGAGAATGCTGTAGGCGCCATTCTGTCCCAACGCCAAGGACCTAAGTCATTAATGCACCCCGTAGCGTTCTTTTCCAAAAGACTAGGTGCGTCGGAAAGGAACTACGATGTAGGAGATCGGGAACTTCTGGCAATCAAATTGGCTTTAGAAGAATGGCGGTATCTCCTGGAGGGGGCAACACATCCAATATTGATCTATACAGATCATAAAAATTTGGAATACCTCAGAACAGCCAAACGCCTCAGGCCCCGGCAAGCAAGATGGGCTCTTTTCTTCTCCCGCTTTAGTTTCCATATAACCTACAGACCAGGATCCAAGAACAGTAAACCTGACGCATTATCCCGCATGTTCTCTGAAACTGAAGCCTCATCCCCTCCGGACACTATTTTTGCAAGCTGGAAACTTTTTACTAACACAAACCAGTTTTCTATCACAGGTTCGGCAGTCATCCCGAGAAGCATCAGTCCCTCCAGATACTAACCTCCAAGAAAAAGATGGTCTCCTCTGGCGAGGGAGTAAACTATTCATCCCTCAAAACCTCCGCACCTCCGTTCTACAGGCTTGTCATGACTATCCCCTGGCCGGTCACTTTGGGGGTCACAAGACTATAAATTTAGTTCAAAGACACTTCTGGTGGCCAAACCTTGCAAAGGACTGTAGAAACTATGTTAGCTCTTGTTCAACCTGTCTCCGGAATAAAAATAGCAAAAATAAAGCCTGGGGATTGTTGAGACCATTACCCATCTCTGAAAGACCATGGGATAAGATCGCAATGGACTTTATTGTTGAGCTTCCTCCCTCTGAAGGATTCTCCTCTATCTTCGTGGTGATGCATCGCTTCTCCAAAATGGCACACTTCATTCCCATGAAGGGAACTCCATCTGCAACTGAGACAGCCAGAATATTCATTAAAGAAATTATTAGACTCCATGGAATTCCCGGTGATATTGTCTCTGATCGTGGAGTCCAGTTTACGTCAAGATTTTGGAAGTCATTGTGTGAAGCCCTGGGTATCAAATTAAATTTTTCTTCAGCCTACCATCCCCAAACAAACGGGCAGACCGAACGTACTAATCAGACGTTGGAACAATACTTACGTTGTTTTACTTCCTTTTCTCAGGAGGATTGGGCCTCATTATTACCCTTGGCAGAATTTGCATTCAATAACTCTACTCACTCTGCCACAAACCAGTCACCATTCTATTCTAACTATGGTTTTCATCCCTCTTTCCTGCCAACATCCATACTGGATTCTCCTGTACCAGCCGTCCAGGATAGGCTAAATTTCTTTGTTACCAACAATCAGGTACTTAAAGAAACCCTTTCTAAGGCACAGGAGGACGATAAAAAAAATTTTGACAAGAAAAGAAGAGGGGAATTGGATTTAAAGGTCGGTGATCGGGTATGGCTTTCAACCGCAAACCTGAAACTGGCGTGTCCCTCTAAAAAATTGGGACCCAGATATTTGGGACCTTTTTCAATTAAAAAGAAAATTAATTCAGTGGCCTATGAACTTGAACTTCCCGGCTCATTCAAAATCCATCCTGTATTCCATACTTCTCTACTTAAGCCTGATGTACCCAATTCCTTTCCAGGTCGGGAGTTAGGCCCTCCAGAAGCTATATTGATAGATGGGGAGGAGGAGTTCGAAATCGAAGCCATTTTGGATTACAGGAAACGTCAAGGACAAAACCAATACTTGATTAAGTGGAAAGGCTTTGGTCCTGAAGAAAATTCCTGGGAACCCGAAGCAAATCTTCATGCCCAGAGGCTTATACGGGCTTTTCATCACTCTCAAAGGTCGGTTCAAAGGGGCACCCGGAGGCTGCCCTTAAGGGGGGGGGCACTGTCAGGGAACTCATGTATGTATGCCCGTCCCCGTATAGCAGCAGTTCATCTTCGTTCTAGGCGCCATGCGCGGTGTCCCCGTCGGAGGCGTACGAGTTCCGGGACGAACGGACGCACGCTAGTCCGAACATGTGGACGTACACCAATCCAAACACGCGGAGGCATCCGCGCAAACTGAACTCACGCACGGACGGCCACTTCCACCAATCCTGGCTCACTCCTCTCTATATAAACAGGATCCTGGCCTGACACCAGTGCTGGATCGTCTTCAGCTACTCCTGAGAGACCTGATCGTTGTTCCTGTAACCTTGTTCCTGTGACCTTGTTCCTGATACCCATTCCTTGGATACCCCTTGTTACGACCTCCTGGAATACCACTGACCTCGGCTTGGACTTTCGACTTTGGCTTGCTTCCTGATTCTGTACCTCATTTGCTAGCACGTTACCAGACCTTTGCTCGTCCTTGACTATGCACCTGCCTCTCGATCCTGTACCGCATTGCCCGCCAGTTGCCAACCTTGCCTGTTCTAGACGTGCAGTGCTTCCTGCATACCTGCTGCACTTCCGCTGCCTACCTCCGTGACCAATCTACACCTCTACCTCCGTGAGGACCCAGCGTCTCCAGGTCTTCAACTTCCACCTGCAGGCACCTGCACCCTTTCGTTGTCTTCACGCTCCCTGTTACCACCTCCAGGGGTGCGGAGACCGGAACCGTGCGAGAAGCCACCCTCAACAGTCTGACTCCGCTGTAAGGTACGTGACAGGTGATCAGTGCGAAGAATGTTCCTTACATTGGTGATCAGTGAGAAGAATGTTCCTTACATTGGTGATCAGTGAGAAGAATGTTCCTTACATTGGTGATCAGTGAGAAGAATGTTCCTTACATTGGTGATCAGTGGGAAGAATGATCCTTACATTGGTGATCAGTGAGAAGAATGTTCCTTACATTGGTGATCAGTGAGAAGAATGTTCCTTACATTGGTGATCAGTGAGAAGAATGTTCCTTACATTGGTGATCAGTGAGAAGAATGTTCTTTACATTGGTGATCAGTGGGAACAATGCTCCTTACATTGGTGATCAGTGAGAAGAATGTTCCTTACATTGGTGATCAGTGGGAACAATGCTCCTTAGGCCCCCTTTCACACGGGCACCTTTGTTCTGCGGCATTCGCTTGCTCAGCAGAGGGGGTTGCTCTACTGATCCCCGCTGAGCAGGCGGATGACAGGTCCTTCTCCACTTACTGTGCAGAGCAGAGATGGACAGAGTCCCGCTCTCCTCTATGGGTATATAGGCTGCTTGTTCGTTTTCATCCGATCCATTCTTCCCACTGAATACTAATGTAAGGGGCAGTCTTCCCACTGACCACCAATGTATTGAGCGTTCTTCTCCACTGACCACCAATGTATTGAGCGTTCTTCTCCACTGACCACCAGTGTAGGAGGGCCCTTCTCCACTGACCACCAATGTATTGAGCGTTCTTCTCAGTGATCACCAATGTAAAAGGGACCTTCTCCACTGACCACCAATGTATTGAGCGTTCTTCTCCACTGACCACCAGTGTAGGAGGGCATTATATCTAGTGCTAAAGCCGCTTCAGAGGTGAATCTTGCTTCCTGTTAGATGATAAATCCAGCCAGCATGCCTCCAGATTCCAAGCACACAGCATGGTAAAAAAAAAAAAATCTACCTGTGAAGGAGCTGCAGATCACTGTTGGTCATTAAAGAGGGTCAGCACTGGCTGCCAGCTCCAGCACAGGCCCACAGCACCGGTGAATTAATAAGAAGTGAGGCTCATTAAAACCTCAGCAACAAGTATGGAAAGGAGAGATTGCTTTCAGAAGCTGAGGAGTGAGGACATGTCGCCAGCCTGCAGCTCCCAAGGGCCTGGTCATCTTTAATTACCTGAGTCTAATTCAATTCATTAGGTAGGCTGTTAGTGGAGAACAATGATGAATACTCTTGGGGCTCCTTGTAATGGGAGAAGTCACATATTCTGTATATCTCTCCCTGACTAGACACTGAGCTCATCGCTGGCTTCTATGTCCAGCAAGAGGTGTCTACACTCATCCCGCTGATCTCACCAAAGGGGGGCTGCGCTACTATCACTGAAATCCACTCATAAATAGCCAGAGAGTCTCACGCCTCTCACTATAGGCCATATTCCTTGTATGCCTGCACATGCTTGGCCAATAAAGCTCATTCTGATATTGTCTGGGTTCTGGCAGGAATCTTCTATTCTCCACCATGGTGGAGGCTTCCAGCCAGTCTGTGAGGAGGAGGTCATCATCTCACACCTCAAACATATGGCGCCCAAGGAATGAACGAGCGTCTCCGGGCCAGGCTGCCATTTTCCATATAGATGCAAAGAGATTATCGTCAACATTTGCAGGAAGCAGAGGATCAGAAGAAATGGCTGTAATTTGGCATACCGAAAGTAATAAGAAATTTGGTTCTGCTTCTGAGGGCTAGTTTACACCAGCAGTAGCTCTCTGAAGAGTGGTCCATGGGGGCATTTAACCCCCAAAGGCCTGCACCACCATGCTGTTGTGGCATGGCGTGGCCCCATTCCATTGAATGGGTGACATTTGGCAGTACTGAATTCGAAGCAGGGAAATTTTGCATGCCACGTGCAAGCATTGCAGCTGCTGCATGTGCACAGCCTGGGGAGAGGCAGTAAAAATGCTCAACTCAAAGCGGAGCTCCACCCTAAAGTGGACCTTCCGCTCACTGGAACCATCCCCCCCTCCGGCACCACAATTGGCACCTTTGAGGGGGGAGGGGGGGTGCAGGTACCTGTACAGTACAGGTATCTGCACCCACTTCCGGCATAGATATCTGCAGAATCTACGCCCCTTTCCGCAGAATCTACGCCCCTTTTCCGAAGGTCCCCCGCTGTCTGTTAGGAAACACACGGATCCCAGAGACAGCGGGGACCATCCTTATTGCGCTGCGCGACTCGCGCATGCGCAGTAGGGAACCGGGAAGTGAAGCCGCAAGTCTCCACTTCCTGACTCCCATACCCAAGATGGCGGCGGCAGCACCCGAGAGACGATCGAGAGATTGGCTTCGGGTGCCGACATCGCGGGCGCGCTGGGCGGGTAAGTGTCATTATTTAGCTGCTGACTTTTAAAAAAAACAAAAACGGCGGACTCCCGCTTTAAAACGCTGTTCAGAAAAGTGATAGAGAGATACAAAGTATATTTGTTTATAAACATTGTTCAGAAAGGAGACAGAGAGATATAAAGTAACATTGTTTATAAACATTCCCAATATATATATAATTGCGCTACCAAATAGAAACAATGTATAAAGCAGCCAGCATCAACAATGATACAATAGCATAGAAAACAAAAATTTTTGAAAAAAATGCGGCGCTAAAAGTGAAAAAAAATCACCTACTTGTGAAAAAGGTGAAAAAAAATTTGCGCAGTGGCATAGCATAAGCCAAGCACAATAAAAATAACACAAATGCGATATGTATAGATAAACAATATATAAACATTGATCAGACATAAGATAGAGATATACAAAATAACATTGTTTATACACATTGATCAGACAGATGATAGAGAGATACAAAGTAACATTGTTCACAAACATTGTTCAGACAGGAAATAGAGAGATATGAAGTAACTTTGTTTATAAACATTGATCAGGCATGACATAGAGATATAAAAATAACATTGTTTATAAACATTGATTAGGCAGGACATAGAGATACTGTATACAAAATAAAATTGCTTATAAGCGTTGTTGAGATGGAGAAAAGAGAGATACAAAGTAACATTGTTTATAGTGTAAACATTGTTCAGAAAGAGATAGAGAGATACAAAGTAACATTGTTTATAAACATTGATTAGACAGGAGATAAAGAGACACAAAGTAACACTGTTTATAAACATTGTTCAGACAGGAAATAGAGAGATACAAAGTAACATTGTTTATAAATGTAGCAAGGTCCCAGACCTCCTTCGATCGAATGAGAACCTCCAGGGCCAGAGATAGCTGACATCCTTCTCAGTATGGTGGGTTGCATGGCATAGTGGGTGTAATGCAAGGTAGATTGATTGGGCACCAGACACTTCTTGAATGCAAAAGAGATTTTATTTCTCTTAACAGGACTTTGGGAGAGAGGGTTAGGGCCAGGACACCCTTAGATAGTTGCAAGATCAATTGTCAGACTCTGAGACTTCAACAGGAGGCTAGCCATGCAGGGAAAGGCACCCGGCAAGATGCCACATCTGCATGTGTAGGAATGCTGTCTCCTATGCCAACAGTCTTTTGCAGTTCCTAACACAAAGTATCACAGTTCCTTCGCTTTCACTACAATCACTTGTAGTTCTTCCCAGTCTCTCACTAGACCTGCTTATTCACTGTCACTGAATCTCTTGAGCTCCTCCAATCTTCATGGTAGTATCTTCCTCAGACGTCACCCCCGCCTCTCTGTTAGGTTCCTGGCTTGACACTCTAGATGCTTCTCAAGCTTCACCCCACTGGCCGGCTCGGTCCCTGGCTTGACACACAAGGCTGCTCTGCAAGCATCACCTTTTCTAGCCGGGTCCCTGGCTTGATACTCACTGAAGTTTCCCATTTCTTCACCGTCCCCGTTTGGTGAGAATACTGCTCCGGTACTTGCTTCAGTTACTGACTGTGGTCCCTGGTAATAAGGAGATGGTCCCTTACTGGCAACAGCTTCCCCTTTATCTCCAACCACGACAGGTTCTCCAGTCGGCAGAACCGTCACTTCTGGTTGGACAACAAGCTGCAATCCCAACCCTGTGCTACTCTCTTGCTTCTGGATAGGCCCTCAGACAGCCTAGCAGCCAGATGTGCCTGGGATAGGCCCAATCTCTGGCCTAGCAGCCTGGGCAATACAACACACGTCCATCCAGACAGCCAACCAGCTGGCACAGAACACTGATCACCTAACTCCAACCAAATATATAGGTTCTCCCAGCAGGCCAAGGGATTTAAGAAAACCCCTACCCATTGGCTGGGATACCCCATATACCCATAATCTTACCTTGCATTGCCCTTCTCATATATAATGCCACCAGGTACCCGGCCACCGAGCGGCAAAAGAGAGAAGTGCAGCAATTACAAACTAAGCCCTTGTACACACGGTCGGATTTTGTCCGACGGATTGTGTTCGAAACTGTTGCATACACACGGTCGGACAAAGTTGTCGGAAAATCCAATCGTTCAGAACGTGATGACGTTATTTTGACGGTACTATGTTCACGCTAGTAGCCAATAGCTTTGGTGTAGGAATTTGATCTGAGCATGCGTGGCACTTTGTCCGATCGGAATTCTCTACACATCATCGGAGTATGTCCGATCGAACCAGTTTGTTGGAAAATATTTCCAACAAGTTGGAAAATTGGGCCTGACGGATATTCCAACTGAAACAGTCTGATGCATACCACACACAGTCGGATTATCCGACAAAATGGTCCGATAGGACACATTCCGTCGCAATCTACGACCGTGTGTACAAGGGCTTAGAGTGAAATCAATTGATCCCTAACAATATGCCAGTGTAGCTATACCTGGCAGGTAAATTTAGGAGCAACCCTGCCTAAACACCAGGGTGCTACATCCTCTCCCTGCCTACAAAACCACGTCTCAGATTTTGCAGAATAAAAATTATTTGCTACATCCTCCCCCTGCCTACAAAACTACGTCTCAGAGTTTGCAGGAAAAATTTATTTGAGCTCTCAAGCCTGAGAGTAAATGTCCTGACAAATACTGGGATAGGCGGGGAAACAGGGAAAGAGTAACAATAACAGTAATATATGTATTCACAAGGAATAACATAGTATTAAACACATGAAATGGTAGATCACATATGACAATCAAATATCAAAAATATTTATATACAGTTTTAGAGGCAGGCAAAAGCAATAGTATTGCTTCCTAACTATCTGTCTAATATATACAATAATATCAAGATAGGGAAAGGAGAAAGGGTTAGCATTGTTCTCAGGTTAGATCCCTGTCTTTCCTTAGCCAAGGAAGACGCACCAACATAGCAACACCTGAAAGAGAAAAAAATAGCAATGCAAATGCATCCTAACCTATGATAACATGGTGCAGTATATACATACGTAATTAAACGATTTCCAATTGTCCTCAGCTGAAGTCAGTATAGCAGAGTAAATACACCCTATAAAATATCTGCATTATTTACATAGTAAAAGCAGGCCCCATTCTCAACCGAGAATGCTACCTCCTTTCCTAATCAAACATAAAACTTTCACTTAGCACATTCTATTAAATGCTCATAATGTGAATAAAGTTCACTCAGGCCAGCGCCTCTTATGCCACCTTCTGACCAACACTAGGAACAGTTCTGATGCATGGGTTAGTCTGTTATTGACATTAATGGTAAGAATTTGCCTCGTTATCACAACCTATTCTAACTAACTACACACCCAGTGTCCATGATGTGTTATCCCTTGTACACACGTTCGGACATTCCGATGGAAAATGTCC
The DNA here is from genome assembly GCF_037356315.1 of Lithobates pipiens. NCBI lineage: Eukaryota > Metazoa > Chordata > Amphibia > Anura > Ranidae > Lithobates > Lithobates pipiens. Next base: position 46,616,092 of record NW_027507785.1, on the reverse strand, counting down.
GATCGGACCGTGTTGTCGGATAAACCGACCGTGTGTGGGCTCCATCGGACTATCTCCATCGGAATATCCGACCGACAAAGTTTTAGCCCCTGTACACACGGTCGGAGATTTCAACAACCAAATCCGTTGGATTTTGTCCGTCAGATTTTGTCCGTCGGATCTTGTCCGAAACTGTTGCATACACACGGTCGGACAAAGTTGGCGAAAAATCCGATTTTTCAGAACGTGATGACGTAATTTCGTTACGATGGGACTACGTTCAGGCTAGTAGCCAATAGCTTTGATGTAGGAATTTCATCTGAGCATGCGTGGCACTTGGTCCGATCAAAATTCGCTACACATGATCGGAGTATGTCCGACCGGCCCAGTTGATATGGAAATATTTCCAACATGTTGGAAAATTGGGTCGGACGGATATTCAGACGGAATCAGTCCGATGCATACCACACACAGTCGGATTATCTGACGACACAGTCCGCTAGGACACATTCCGACGGATTCTCCGACCGTGTGTACAAGGGCTTAGAGCTGGGCTATAAAATTTTCTGACAAACATGGTCCGATCGGACTTTGTCCTATCGTTTGTAGAGAATTCCGATCGGAAAAGTGGCACGCATGCTCAGATCAAATTCCTAGACCAAAGCTATTGGCTACTAGCGTGAACATAGTCCGACAACTTTGTCCGACCGTGTGTATGCAACACAAGTTTCGGACAAAATCCGATGGATTTTGTTGTCGGAATGTCTGACGTGTGTACAAGGGCTTACAGTCCATCAGTTTCACTTGGGGTGGACAATACTTCCCAGCAGTTTTCCTTCTTCTTTAGGGACAACTTCGGGGACAAAAAGGCAAGGCTGCATTTTAGGTAACAAGCAGCCAGGCCATGATGCAAGGGACTGCACTTTGGGACATAGGTCCCCTTGCAAAGGTATCCTCAGTCTGTCCACATGACAGCCAAGGACGAAGAAGATTGTATTTATCACTTGAGAAGCAACAACCTGCTGAAGGTCACAGGTCACTTTTTAGGGTGGAGCACCCCAACAACTTTATCCAACGTGGCTCAGGTGGGCACTCCCTGTATCTGCCGGCAGCATTCAGTCCAGCACAGGCAGTACAGTTCTCTGGAGTGTTCTCCACTAGAAACAACTTGTATGTGAGTGTGAAAGTGGTTGTAGACCCCGTACAACCACTTTGACCTATATTAAGGCTTACCTGTAGGTGTTTGAAATATCTCCTAAACCTCCACGGTTTAGGAAATGCTTACGAAAAAGCTGAGTGCCAACGACTATGGCGCATCGTGCCGTTTCTAATAGGGGTCATGCCGTGACTGGCGGCTCCCGCGTGCATGCCAGTCACAGAGCCGGAATTCGCGACCTCAGAGGAAGAGGGGCGAAGATGGACTCTCCCTGCTAGTGGGGGCAACGGAGACATTGTGGGCTTCGGTTTCAGGTAAGTGCAATGCATAGTAGCCCATCTTTACTTTTGTAGGGAAATAAAGAGGAAGTAAAACCCACCAGGGTTTACTTCCTCTTGAAGTGTCTCTCGGTGTAGCGTCCTTGACAACACACAACACACATTATATATAATATAAATATAAACATTGTTCAGAAGGGAGAGAGAGAGATAGAGATACAAAGTAATAATGTTTGTTTTTAACCATTGATCAGGCAGGAGATAGAGAGATAAGTAATATTGTTTATAAACATTGTTCAGATGGGCGACAGAGAGATACAAAGTGAATTTTTCTTTATAAACATTGTTCAGACAGGAAATAGCGATATACACAGTAACACTGTTACTTTTATATTTACTCTGGTTCATTCATCTGCAGATCAAAAGGGTGAACTTCAATCTGCGGATGCTGTCAGTTAAACCAGTTTTATCCTAATCAGCCCCAAATAACTCCATTTCCCCCGTCTTTCTTCAACTATCTTTTTATTTCTATTTTATTAACCATTAATATTTAAACTTTTTTTTTTTCTTTTGTATTGTTTGCACTTTTTTTTTGTGTCACATTTGAAAAAAAAAAAAAAAAAAGTGCAAAATTGTATAACAAAACTTTATTTCATTTGTAAAAACATTTGCAATGCTTTGTACCAGGAAGATAATTATTTGTGTTATTTAAACAAGACACATTATAGAATACAATGTATACTTTTCTTTCAACAATAACATTATTTTTGTTAAACGAACACTGGACAAAAAAAACTAACAAAAAGAAAGTGTTTTAATGTCGTTACTTTTTTCCCCCAAGGATTGCAACAAAAAAAAAGTTTTGCGATATGTATATATATATATATATATATATATATATATATATATATACACATATATATGTATGTATATTAAGACTTTCTATTTGTTATATTGTTTTGCATATTGTCTTGCAAATTATATATATATATATATATATATATATATATATATATATATATATATATATATATTGTAATGTTCGGGGGACCAGGTAGACCACAGGACACAGGCTTTTCATACAACAAACGGTTTATTAACTTAAATAGCTTTACAGCAGCCAAGAACCAAAGGAAAAAGATTTGTAGTCTCACCGACTTGCAAAGTCCAGAACAGCTGTCCTTATCAGAAACAGAGCTTGGTCTTGATGGCAGGTAGCTTCCCCTGCCAGGAGCCTTCCAAACAGGACACTGCTGTCCACTTCATTTGCTGCAACCCAAAACAAACGCCAAACACCATCCACCATGTGTTCTCCACTCCTCCACACCCATCTACAACTTCCTGTCTTGCCTTTTAAAGACACTTCCTCTAACAGGTGGGTTAATCAATTTTCATTCCCTAAAGAGAGCACAACCCAAACAGAGGGGAAATATAGCGTCCTTCCAGGACCCAGCCACGGCGTCCATTACATATCCCCCCCCTGTGCCCCAACGCCAAGGAGGTGGAGGCAACAGTGGAGCTCAAACAATGGACTCGGGAGAGGGCATCTGCATTTTGATGTAGTCTCCCGGGCCTATGCTCCACTACAAACTTAAATTCCTGGAGTGCCAGGAACCACCGGGTAACCCTGGCATTAGTCCCTTTTCCCTGTCTCAGCCATGTTAAAGGGGCATGGTCAGAAATCAACCTAAACTTCCTCCCCAAAAGGTAATATCTGAGGGATACCAGAGCCCACTTAATGGCCAGACACTCTCGTTCAATTATGGCATAGTTTTTCTCCGCTGGTGTTAACTTCCTGCTGAGGAAGACTATCGGGTGTTCCTCGCCATGAATAACCTGTGACAACACCGCTCCCAATCCTACATCGGAAGCATCAGTCTGGACAATAAATTCTTTTGAAAAATTGGGTGCTACAAGGACAGGGTGTTGGCACAGCGCCGACTTGAGCTCCAAAAAAGCCTTCTCAGCGTCTGCATTCCACTCCACCATGACCGATTTCCGACCCTTAGTCAGATCGGTCAACGGAGCCGCCAACGTGGCAAAGTTGGGTACAAACCTCCTGTAGTATCCCACCATGCCCAGGAATGCACGTACCTGCTTTTTTGTGAGGGGGCGGGGCCAATTCTGTATAGCCTCTATCTTGTTGACCTGAGGTTTCACTACCCCTCTACCCACGATATAACCCAGGTATTTCACCTCCTCCATTCCCAAAGCACATTTTTCAGGGTTTATTGTAAACCCCTCCTTCCAAAGAGAGTCCAGCACTGCCTGCACTTTGGGCAAATGTGATTCCCAGTCTTTGCTAAAAATGACTATATCGTCCAAGTATACTGAGGCATACTTCCGGTGAGGTCGTAAAATCCTATCCATTGCTCTCTGGAAAGTGGCTGGCGCAGTTTGCAATCCAAAAGGCATCCTTTTGTACTGAAAACTCCCCTCTGGGGTAGAAAAAGCAGTTTTCTCTCTAGCAGCCTTAGTCAACGGTATTTGCCAATACCCCTTGGTAAGGTCTAACGTAGTGATATACCTGGCTGGACCTAGTCTCTCGATAAGCTCATCTACCCGGGGCATAGGGTAGGCATCAAACCGGGAAACTTCATTAAGTTTCCGGAAATCATTGCAGAATCGCAGAGTCCCGTTGGGCTTCGGTACCAACACAATCGGGCTCGACCACTCACTCTGCGATTCCTCAATAATCCCTAGGTCTAACATCTTTTTTACTTCCTCTGAAACGGCCTTCCTTTGAGCCTCTGGAATGCGGTAGGGCCGGACAAAAACTTTGACTCCTGGTTCTGTGACAATATCATGCTCTACGACACTAGTGAGCCCGGGCAAGTCTGAAAATTTTTCTTTATTTCTCTGCAAGAACTCCTTTGCCTGCTGACTTTGGGTTTTAGACAGGGTCTTTGCTACTTGGACACTCTCCACCCCAACCCGAGGCTCAAGTTTTGTACTAGCCAGGGAGGTCGCTGGTTCCCTGTCTGTCCAGGGCTTTAACAAGTTTACATGATATATCTGGAAGGGTTTCCTCTTGCCTGGTTGGTGGACTCTATAATTTACCTCTCCCATTTTTTCTACAACCTCGAAAGGGCCTTGCCATCTGGCCAAGAATTTACTTTCCACAGTGGGAATCAACACTGCTACTCGATCCCCCACTTGAAAGTTCCTAATTTTGGCTGCCCTATTATAGACCCGTCGTTGAGCCTCCTGGGCTTTTTGTAAGTGTTCCTTAACTAGCGGCATCACAGTTCGGATCCTCTCCTGCATTTGAGAGACATATTCAAGAACACTTTTATGCTGGATTGGTTCACTTTCCCATTCTTCTTTAACAAAGTCCAGTAGTCCGCGAGGTCTCCGCCCATATACCAATTCAAAGGGCGAAAACCCAGTGGAGGCCTGGGGCACTTCTCGGATAGCGAACAGGAGAGCTGGTAACAGGCAGTCCCAGTCTTTCCCATCCCTTTGTACCACTCTCTTGAGCATAGACTTAAGGGTCTTATTAAAACGGTCTACCAATCCATCTGTTTGGGGATGGTAGACCGATGTGCGCAGCTGTTTAATCCGGAACAGTTTGCATACATCAGCCATAACCTTCGACATAAACGGGGTGCCCTGGTCTGTGAGTATTTCCTTGGGAAAACCTGTCCGTGTAAACAACTGGAATAACTCTCGTGCAATAGCCTTAGAGGAGGTATTCCGCAGGGGTAGCGCCTCAGGATATCGAGTGGCATAGTCAAGGATCACTAGTATGTAAGAATGACCTCGAGCCGACTTTACCAAGGGACCCACTATATCCATGGCTATCCTCTCGAATGGGACCTCAATTATGGGTAGAGGGACCAACGGGCTCCGGAAATGGGTCGCCGGAGCGGTCAACTGACAGGTGGGACAAGAGGTACAGTATCTCCTTACCTCTGCTTTCAAGCCTGGCCAGTAAAACTGGTCGGCGATCCGTGCCTCCGTCTTTTCAACTCCCAGGTGTCCCCCTAACACATCATCATGGGCCAGGTCCAGGACCTTGCGTCTATATTGTTGGGGTACCAATAATTGTTCTACCACATTTTCTCTCACTTTAGTAACCCGATAAAGCAATTCATTACGTATTGAAAAATGTGGCCACCGCTCATTAGCACCTGGCTCTTGGGGCTCCCCATTTATTACTACAACCTGTTCCCGTGCCCTGGCCAAAGTGGGGTCCTGCATCTGGGCAGTACCAAATGCCCCCTGGGGAACACCCAAATCTGGCAAGTCAGGGGTAGAGGCCATTTCCTCATCATTTTCCCCCAGCATTACCTGAAGCGGGGAAGGTTCCCCCCCCTCAGTGTTCAGGTAGGTCTGAGAACCCCACATATTGACATCTTTAACAGAATCAGCACTATTTTCATCATTATTAACCAAAGTCTTGGCGTTTTTATCAACTGGGTCCATATTATGAACATGTGGCATCTCAGGGTTATTACCCTCTACAACAGGAACAGAGGGACTAGTTTCTTCCCAGTCTCTGGACCTTTCAGATAGTTCTCCTTGTCTCCAAAGTTTTGCAAATAATGGACAGTCTCGTCCTATGATAACGTCATGTACCAAGTTCTTTACCACCCCCACCTCTTGAGTATCAGTGCCACATGCTGTGGAGATGGACACCGAGATGAGAGGGTACTCTCTAGTGTCCCCATGAATGCACACAACCCGCAAAATTTTGCTTACCGGACCGATCTTCCCAATTACTCTAGGGTGAACCAGGGTTACCATGCTTCCAGAGTCCAGCAAGGCCCATGCAGGGTGGTGGTTCACTTGGACTTCACACTCAAAATTCCTCTCTCCAAGGTCAAGATGTGTTGTACACGATTTATGGGCATAAAAAGACCCCCTCCGAAGAACCCCGCATTCCATGGGTTCTTCCTGCAATGGGCAGTGGGCCCGGGTATGGCCCCAGGCATGACATCGCCAACATTGTACATCCCCTCCTCTCCGATCAGGAACAGGTCGCTGAGGGGGTAACGGGTGTGACTCTTGGCCTTCCGGGGTGTTGGTTCCAGGGCTCCTGGGGACATCCGTTCGAAGGGCGGCAGTTGATCGGAAGGGCCGTGGCAGACTGGGCCCTTGACGCTTGGTGGGGCCAAGCAGATCCTCCACCACCGTATATCGTTCCACCATCTCAACAAGGCCGTTCGCGGTTTTGGGGTCGCCATGACTGACCCACCATTGAAGGTCATCTGGCAGTGACCTTAAGTACCGGTCCAGCGCGATCCGCTCCACAATTTGGGGGCCAGACAACACTTCGGGCTGCAGCCATTTTTTTACTAGTTGCACCAGGTCATGCATTTGAGATCGCGGTGGCCGGTTTGAACGATACTTCCATTGGTGCACTCGTTGGGCCCGAACGGCCGTAGTCACCCCCAACCGAGCCAGTATTTCTGCCTTTAGTTTTTGATAATTTTTAGCATCTTCTGGTGGTAGGTCAAAATAGGCTTTTTGAGGATCTCCGGTGAGGAAAGGAGCAATTAAGCCGGCCCACTGGTCCTGGGGCCACCCTTCTCTCTCTGCCGTCCTCTCAAATGTTGCCAGAAACGCCTCTACGTCATCACTCGGGGACAACTTCTGCAAGAAATGGCTTGCCCTTATGATCACCTGGTTGCCAGAGGCAACGGCCACTTGTTCACGGCCCTGAGAAAGCTGCTGCACTGCTTCTTTTAAGGCCGCCATCTGATCCTGCATAACCCCTTGTTGGGTCGCTTGCTGGGCTGCTAACTGGGCCACCAACAGGCGAGTATTTTCTTGCTGCAAAGCCAGTGCCTCGTTGTGCTGTGTTGCTAAGCGCTGATTAGCTTCCTCATGGCGGGTCTGCGCTTGTATATTCGCCAAGGACAGCTGTTTAATTAGCTCCTCCATGGTTTCAGCTTTCCGCAGTTGTGCAGCTTTAACCCAGGACATAAATTCACTGTACTGTCCCTTTAAATGTCAGTTCAAATCCACAAAAAAAAAAAAAAAATAGCAAGAAAAAATGCCTGTTACTTTGTCCTGCCCGCATTCGAGCACCACTTGTAATGTTCGGGGGACCAGGTAGACCGCAGGACACAGGCTTTTCATACAACAAACGGTTTATTAACTTAAATAGCTTTACAGCAGCCAAGAACCAAAGGAAAAAGATTTGTAGTCTCACCGACTTGCAAAGTCCAGAACAGCTGTCCTTATCAGAAACAGAGCTTGGTCTTGATGGCAGGTAGCTTCCCCTGCCAGGAGCCTTACAAACAGGACACTGCTGTCCACTTCATTTGCTGCAACCCAAAACAAACGCCAAACACCATCCACCATGTGTTCTCCACTCCTCCACACCCATCTACAACTTCCTGTCTTGCCTTTTAAAGACACTTCCTCTAACAGGTGGGTTAATCAATTTTCATTCCCTAAAGAGAGCACAACCCAAACAGAGGGGAAATATAGCGTCCTTCCAGGACCCAGCCACGGCGTCCATTACAATATGTATATATATATATATATATATATATATATATGTATATATATATATATATATATGTATATATATATATATATATATATATATATATATATATATATATGTATATATATATATATATATAAATATTACTTTGTTATCTTAAAGAGGGAGTCCACCTAAAAAAAAATATTAAAAGCCAGCAGCTACAAATAATGCAGCTGCTGACTTTTAATAAGTGCACACTTACCTTTCCTGGAGTCCAGCAATGTTGGCATCGCTGGGCTCTCGGCTGCTGCCGGCGCCATTTTCGGTGAGGGAATCAGGAAGTGAAGCGTTGTGGCTTCACTTCCCGGTTCCCTATTGCGCATGCTCGTCGTAAGTAGTCCCCGCTATCTCCTGGGACCTGTGTGTTTCCCAGGAGACAGTGTGGGGGGAGGGGGGGTGGTGCTGGGAGGGGTGGGAGTCTATTCCCAGAAATGGGGCCAGATACCTGTATTATACAGGTATCTGCACCCCTCTCCTCCCTGAAAGGTGCCAATTGTGGCACCGGAGGAGGGGAGGAATCAGATGAGCGGAAGTTCTACTTTTGGGTGGAACTTCACTTTAAGCAATGACAAAGCTATTGCCAAATAAACTGGTCTATAACAGAAATGTAAAAACTGGTCCATCGTGGAGGGTGTATGGGTAATGGGAAGGGGGGGGGGGGGTAAAGATTGAATTTAATTTAATTGTGAGTCCTATCATGATCTTGCTAATCCTGAGTCATTGAAACCCAAAATCAGCCCCGATCAGGTGAACTGATCCTGGATCGACAAGTATCCCCCCCACCCCCAACCCATAGTGTGTCAGTGCGAACTTCCATTCCAGCACACAGCAGTGTTGAGAGTTTTCACTCATTACATTCAAATGAGTAATAAATAAAAATAACACATGGAATTTACTATTGAAACAAATACTGATAACTCCAGCAATTGGCCTGAATTCTGAGACTTTTCAGATGTCAAATACTTCAGGGTTTGGCGCTCCACCAAAGATGCTGCTGGCAATTTCATAACTTCAACTGAATTTTGACGTGTTTACACGTCTGCATGAATAAATTGCAGACATGACACAATATACAGCAACAGTATCATTTATCAGAAATTCTCCACCTTTTATCATTAAAAAGCCGTCCCTGCTTCAGTCAGTGACTTTGCCTAGGCTGGAATGATATCATCAGTCTGCTGCAGGCAGGAGGAAGGATTTCCTCAGTCTCCCCCCGCCCCCCCCGATCAGACTGCTTTGAAGCAAATCACAAGTTGAGAGACTTGCAGAACACAACCCAAAACTGAACAGCCACCACTGCACCAGCATTCACACCATTGTCTCATCTTTGATTCTGATTGATTCGCTATTGTATTTGCGCACACTGATGTTCTGGTTCTTATGAGGCTTCAAAGGACAATGGGGTGGCTCCTAAAAGTCACACATCTAGGTGTCCTGAAGTGTTCAGTAGAGTGACAACCTCAGCCTGAACTCAAACTAGGCCATGCCCCCAATGCATTTCACTCTGCCCCATGGATATTAGCCATGGGGACTGATGGGCGGCACTGATAGGCAGCACTGATGGTACTGATAGGCAGCACTGAAGGGCATCGATAGGCAGCACTGATGGACATTGATAGGCGGCACTGATAGACAGCACTGATAGTATTGATAAGCGGCACTGAAGGGCACTGATAGGCAGCACTGATGGGCACTGATGGGCGGCACTGATAGGTGGGACTGATAGGTAGCACTGATGGGCATTGATAGGCGGCAATGATGGGCAGCACTGACGGGTATCACTGATGGGCACTGATAGGCAGCACTGATGGACATTGATAGGCGGCACTGATAGGCAGCATTGATGGTACTGATAGGCGGCACTGAAGGGCACTGATAGGCAGCACTGATGGGCATTGATAGGTGGCAATGATAGGCAGCACTGATAGGCATTACTGATAGGCACTGACAGGCATCACTGATGGGCACTGATTGGCATCACTGGTGGGCACTGTTGGGGCTTCACTGATTATCAGTGTAGATGTCCCCTGTGTGGATGGCCGCTTATTGGCTCTCCTTTCTTCACGCGCTGTCAGCATGAGGAGAGGATTACCGATAACTGACAAATCCTGTTTACACTGTGATCAGCTGCAATTGGACACAGCTGGTCACATGGTAAAGAGACGCTGTAATTGACTCTTTATCCCGATTTGTGATCAGCTGTGTCTGAAGCACAGAGCGATCACAGAACGCTGCCGAAGTGCACCACAGGGGGCACGCGGCAAGCGCGATTAGGGGTGGACCTCTTTCAGCTATAGCGTGGTCATGAAGGTGTTAAGCCCTCTAGGTGGTGAAACACGTCTCCTGCAGGTGGAGAGCAGAGCTGAAGCCATCTTATATTGCGTCCTGTGTGCGATTAGTCACCATTTTTCAATAGCATCTTATAGCTTGACAAGCTGTTGTATATGATCTGCACCAGTTCATTACAGGTCATGTTGGGTGATATCAGTGATAGGAGAATCAGAGCGGTACTTATTTTTAAAGTTGTCAGCGCGGTGACAGTGCTGGTGGGCATGCGAATGACCGTAAAACAGCGACGCATGGAATAAGACCCACCGTGGGAATGGGTTAACACTGAGCCAATGTGACCAAGTTTAGAGACACATGAAGGCGCATGTTGGCGTTCGAGCGATGATGCTGCGGATTGACAGATATTTTTTCTGCTCCTGTGGATGCCGCAAGAATGGCGGCCAAGTTGTAAACAGTCAATGATCACAAAACACGGAGCCTGGTCTGCTTTGTGAATGACCCGGAATGACTGGCGGTGCCAGCTCCGGCCTGTCAATAACACTCTCAGTCTGTCCATGGACAGCCTCCAAGAGGCCAGCTCACTGCCAAGGCGCCGGTCGGCGGCCAAGGGGTTAAGTAACTCTGCTGCCGGCAGACACGGCTCTAATTGCGTTGTGGTGTTTTTTGGGGCTTCTCATCTGTATGGGATAAGTTTTGTGGGAAAGCACTCGATATAAAACATCTATTCAGGCCTGGAAAGCCATCCCCACTCATTGCCATTATACCCCAGCATGGGGGATTAGACGCAGCCAATGAGATCATAACGCCCTTTCTTACCGGGGGCTCGTGGGAGCACAACTTTGTAACCCGCCCTATTATCTAACAGCCATTCATACAGGTTCCTGCCGCTGTCATCCCCTCCTCCACCCGGAGCTGGGGGGGCTTACTATATTCCTAGTGACCCAACTCCCCCCCCCCCCCCCATCTAACAAAAATGTATTGACGCCAATGAAAGAAGTCATCTGGAGTGTTTGCTGCCTTGTAACTGAGAATTAGAACAGTTTCTTGTGAATGATACAAACTCCGGGATCTACTCTCTGGGGGGATGAATGGGGAATCCCCAACACTCAGGGGGCTGCACAACCCTCTCGGGGGGGGGGGAACACTGCATCTGTCTTATCTAAGAGCTAATAAGGGGCCTGAGTACAAAAGTCTGAAAATGATATTTCTTGATCATACATCACGGGACACAGGAGCTTCATTACATAGTGGGTTATATAGGCACCTCTGGTGATTGGACACTGGTTGACCCAATTAAAGAGAATTCCTCCCCTATATAACCCCTCCCATCAGGGAGGCACCTCAGTTTTTTCGCCAGTGTCTGGTCGATGGTCACGTAAAACTTAGCTCTATGCGGGTCCCGGCGAGGGCCGAAGGGCTACAACAAACTGGATCCATACCTCGGGCCGATAATTGACTCCCAAGATGGTATGGTACCCGGGCCTCGTCTGCCGAAGACACGAGGTTTTGCCTGTAAGTCCTCTCCATTGGAAGACTGGACTCTGGGACAACCAGACTTGGGGTACTGTTTACTCAGGGCGCCCGTAAGTTTCTGGCAGAGTTTTTTACAAGGCCCAGGTAGGAGAATCTTTTCGTAAGATTCCCAGATACGCCTGAAGGTTGGCTAACAATACCCGCCGTGATGGGTGAAGGCTGGAATTGGTCTGAAATCAGCAATTCCTGCGGCGGGGAACAGGTATGGGAAGTCATCCTATATATATATTTAATATATGAATGGATTTCTTCATTTTGAGTAGTTGTATGTCTTACCTGGTTTCCACCACTTGAGGGAGTAAGAGCAAGCCTGATGCATACTTACATGCCTTTCAAACAAACACGCTCAGTGAAATGCCTGGTTCTCCCAGCTATTCACGTTTCCTTGCAGTCCCTGCCACAATATAAGTAAAAAAGGGGTCCCACGCAGATCGGGGGGTCCCAGGTCACTCCTTTTGGGTTCCCCTTCCCCCCCCGGATCCCGCGGTCCTCGTGCACGCGCGCGGTCCTCGTGCACGCGCGCGGGCGCGTGCACGCGCGCCGGGCGCGCTCCCGGCCTAATAGGGAAAGGGGGGGGTGTGGTTGCCAGCTGTGCACAATCAAGTGCTCCAGACTGCAATGCAGGCGCCAAAACGGCCGTTTTTAAAAGCCCAGAGCGTCAGGGGACTGTAAGGTGAGACACAGGAGCTGTGGGCTGTAAGCATCCGTGGGATTGGATCCAGGCGAACCTTAAGACACCTACTCGGCATCATATTGTGCAGTTAAGCTTATATTGATTTATTGTGAGACTTTAAGCACAACAAAGTGATTGCATTTTACACTAGTAACTCTGCTTTGTAGCTCAGTACTATGTCTCCTCGTAAGAGGGTTTCAGGGGCAGGTAACAAAAGCACTGGCAGGTCACCGCCTGGGTCCAGGGGTTCTAAAGGTGCATGCAGATTACCATCCCCCTCTGCAAGAGTGGAGCCTGCATCTCAAGACGAGTCAGTGCCCCTTTCAGGCTTTGCAGCCTCTCCTAATGTCGCAGCCCCGGTCTATGTCACTGAGGACTCCCTTAGGGCTTCATTGGAGAGTTTTGAAGGGAGGATAATGAATTTTATTTCTGCTTCCCTAAAAGATAGCAAGAAAAGGGGTAGATCCCCTCCCTCTGCTGAAATCCCTCTCTCAGACAGCTGCTCTGAAAATGAGGAGAGATCCCTATCTTTGGAAAGGGATCATGAGCAGTCGGATCAGTCAGAGGATGAGGAGTCAGTCCCCTCCTCCCAGGCACTCAGAAAGCAGGTGCAGTATTACACTGAATTGGTGCGTACCACGTTCAGAATGCCAGCTGCTGAAGTCGCTACATCCTCTGTCTCTTCCCTGGGAGTCAGGAAAGCTCCACAGACTGCTTGTTCCTTCCCAATTCATCCTTTAATGGCTGACTTGATGTATAAGGACTGGGGACATCCCGATAAACTGTTTACTCCTCCCAAGAGGTTTTCTATGTATTATCCCGTGGAGGAAAGCTTCACCAAGAAATGGGGGGCCCCATCTGTGGATGCGGCTATCTCTTGTGTGAATAAAAACCTAACTTGTCCTTTGGATAATGCGCAGGTATTTAAGGACCCAGCTGACAAAAGGCTGGAAACCTTGTTAAAAGCCTCCTTTTCCATGGCCGGCGCTGTGGTGCAACCTACAGTCGCAGCCGTGGGGTTGTGTCAGTTCCTTAAGGAACAGGTTAAACAGATGTTTGAACTCCTTCCTAATGAGGAAGTAGAGAAATATGCAGAGATGCCTCACATCTTATGTTTCATAATTGATGCGATTTTGGATTCTGTCCAACAAGCATCACGTTTGTCCCTCATGTTGGTACACATGCGTAGGGCTCTATGGCTAAAAAATTGGGCTGCTGAAATGTCATGCAAAAAGCATTTGACTGGGTTCCCGTTTAAAGGGGAACGGTTGTTTGGAGAGGAATTAGATAAATTCGTCCAAAATATTTCGGGAGGTAAATCTACACTCCTTCCAGTCAAGAAGAGTAAACGTCCTTCATTCAGGCGTACTCTCTCTCCCGAAGCGTCGAGCTCTAAACAGTGGCGACGGCCTTCCCAGCCCTCCTCGGCTGCAAAGCCTCAGGGCCGAGCCCAGGGACAGAAAAAGACTTGGGGGCGGAAGCCTGCCAAGCAGTCCTCCAGGACATCCTTGTGAAGGGGCGCCCCCGCTCGGCCGAGTGGGGGGAAGGCTCCTGCAGTTTGCAGGCGCCTGGCGGGTAGAGATTCAGGACAAATGGGTGATCTCTTCAGTATCTCTGGGCTACAGGCTAGAGTTTCAGGAGATTCCACCTTCCCGTTTTCTAAGGTCAAGGATCCCCAGGGATCCGATAAAGCAGAAACCGCTATTTCTGGCCTTAGATCAATTACTATCCCAAGGTGTGATAGTAGAGGTGAGCCCGAAAGATCAGGGTTCAGGTTTCTATTCGAATCTCTTCACCGTTCCAAAACCAAACGGAAGTGTCAGACCTATCTTGGATCTGAGAGACTTAAACCGGTTTCTACACATCCAGACCTTCCGGATGCAGTCAATACGCACTGTGGTCTCCTCCCTGCAAGGAGGAGAATTCATGGCATCAATAGATATCAAAGACGCATATCTTCATGTGCCAATATTTCCCGCACACCAGAAGTTTCTGAGGTTCGCGGTAGAGCAGCGCCATTTTCAATTTGTGGCCCTGCCGTTCGGCCTAGCCACGGCCCCTCGAGTCTTCACGAAGATTCTAGACCCTCTCTTAGCAATCTTAAGAGTTCAGGGCATAGCCGTCATGGCTTACCTAGACGACTTGCTTCTCGTAGAGAGAACTGCAACATGCCTAAGTCGCAGCGTCACCAAAACGCTAGAACATCTGGGCCGCCTAGGTTGGATTATAAACCTAGAAAAGTCGTCTTTACAACCGACCACCAGGTTGGATTACCTGGGTCTGATTATCGACACCGCTCAGGGCAGGGTGTTCCTTCCAAAGCCAAAGGCCTTGGCCATTGGAGATCTAGTGCGCCTGATTCTGGGCAGAAGATTCTCCTCCATTCGGTTGTACATGAGACTGTTGGGAAAGATGGTCGCCTCTTTCGAGGCCGTTCCATTTGCCCAGTTCCACTCAAGGCCCCTGCAAAGATGCATCCTTGCGATTTGGAACAGGAAGCCCCAATCCCTGGATCTTCCTATGCGTTTATCCCCTCGGGCACGCAAAAGTCTTGTCTGGTGGTTACAGACCAAAAATTTGCTGAAAGGCAAAACCTTTCTTCCCCTCTCATGGAAGATTGTCACCACGGATGCCAGCCTGACAGGTTGGGGAGCCGTGTTGCAGGAAACATGCTCGCAGGGAAAATGGTCTGCGACCGAAAGTCTGCTGCCCATAAATGTCTTGGAGATTCGGGCAATTTACATGGCACTCAAAGAGTGGTCTCACAGACTGCGAGGTTTCCCAGTTCGGATTCAGTCCGACAATGCCACCGCAGTGGCTTACATCAATCACCAGGGCGGTACCAGAAGTCTGGTGGCCCAAAAGGAGGTGAATCGCATACTTGTCTGGGCAGAAGAGCATGTTCCGTGCCTCTCTGCAGTCTTCATTCCAGGAGTGGAGAATTGGCAGGCAGATTATCTCAGCCGCCAGCAGTTGTGCCCAGGAGAATGGGCTCTGCACCCCGATGTGTTTCAAGACATATGTCACAAGTGGGGCACTCCAGACGTGGATTTGTTTGCGTCCAGATTCAACAGGAAACTGGACAACTTTGTGTCAAGGACAAGAGATGCACTTGCTCAGGGGTCAGATGCTCTGACAGTTCCCTGGGATCAGTACAATCTGATCTATGCCTTCCCCCCGAACCCGCTGTTATCGAGGTTCTTGGGAAGGGTCAAGAGGGAGACGAAGCCGGTCCTTCTAGTGGCCTCGGCTTGGCCCAGGCGACCATGGTTCGCAGAAATCATGAAGTTGGCAGTGGGCAGGTCATTGACCCTCCCTCTCCGGCCAGATCTGCTCTCACAGGGTCCAATTTACCACCCTGCTTTACGCAGTCTGAATTTGACGGTCTGGCTGCTGAGACCCACATTTTGAGAGGCCGTGGTCTTTCGGGGCCAGTCCTCTCCACTCTGGTCAATGCCAGAAAACCGGCCTCCAGGCGTATCTATTACAAGATCTGGAGGGCATATGTTTCCTGGTGTGAACCCAGGAGATGGCATCCTAGAAGGTATGTCATTAGCAGAATCTTGGCCTTTCTCCAATCAGGCCTTGAAATGAATTTGGCCATAAGCACCATCAAGGTGCAGATTTCGGCCCTATCGGTCTTTTTTCAAAGATCGCTTGCATCACATTCCCTAGTACGGGCTTTTATCCAGGGGGCTATGCGGATGAGACCGCCAGTCAAACCTCCGGTATGCCCTTGGGATCTGAATTTGGTTCTCTCGGCCTTAGAAGCCCAACCATTTGAACCTCTGCATCTGGCTTCTTTAACTCTCCTGACAAAGAAGCTGGTGTTCCTAGTAGCCATATCCACGGCTAGAAGGGTATCAGAATTGGCAGCTCTTTCCTGTAAAGAGCCCTATTTAATTATCCATAAGGACCGAGTGGTCATGCGTCCCAACAGGTCCTTTCTACCTAAGGTAGTTTCAGGTTTTCACCTGAATCAGGATGTAATCCTACCATCCTTTTTTCCAAACCCTCAGTCCACAGAGGAAGAATCCTTACACACTTTAGATGTGGTTAGAGCAGTCAGTCTTTATCTTCAGGCAACTGCTCAGATAAGAAAGACTGACTGTTTATTTATTCTGCCAGAAGGCCCTAAAAGGGGTCAGGCAGCGTCAAAGTCCACTCTTTCGAGGTGGATCAGACAGGTTATTTCTCAGGCCTATGACTTAAAGGGGAAGATTCCTCCTTTTCAGGTGAGAGCGCACTCTACTAGGGCTGTAAGTGCTTCTTGGGCAGTGCATCACCAGGCCTCCCTGGCTCAGATCTGTAAGGCTGCGACTTGGTCATCAGTCCACACATTCACCAGATTCTATCAGGTGGATGTCAGAGGGCAGGAGGATATCGCCTTTGGGCGCAGTGTACTGCAGGCTGCAGTTTAGGTCCTCAGGTCCCTGGCGGTCTAGATTCATGATCTGTGTCTCCCTCCCCTCAACCTGAGCATTGCTATGGGACATCCCACTATGTAATGAAGCTCCTGTGTCCCGTGATGTATGATCAAGAAAATAGGATTTTTATATACAGCTTACCTGTAAAATCCTTTTCTTGAGAGTACATCACGGGACACAGGGCTCCCGCCCCTCTTGGGTTTTACGTGGTTTCTTATTGCTTTGCTACAAAACTGAGGTGCCTCCCTGATGGGAGGGGTTATATAGGGGAGGAATTCTCTTTAATTGGGTCAACCAGTGTCCAATCACCAGAGGTGCCTATATAACCCACTATGTAATGAAGCTCCTGTGTCCCGTGATGTACTCTCAAGAAAAGGATTTTACAGGTAAGCTGTATATAAAAATCCTATTTTTGCTTTCCAAATGTTCATGAGATACATAGTAATAAAGTTACAAAGTCAGTAAATACAAATGAACTTTGTTAATTAGTTCATTTGTGTCGTCATCCTTATTGTACAATATATAGTTAGTAAGATTTTAGATTGTAAGCTCTAACGAGCAAGGCCCTCTGATTCCTCTTGTACCAAATTGTAATGTAACTGTAATGTCTGCCCTCATGTTGTAAAGCGCTGCACAAACTGTTGGTGCTATATAAAACCTGTATTATAATAATAGTAAGGTTGAATAAAGACCTATCCATATATAAAGTCCATCCAGCTCAACCTGAGTGAGTGTCCACAATTGTCCCTATCCCTGAACAGTGCGTCTCATCAAGATGCTCCTCTATTATATATATATATTATTTATTTTTTTAGGGTACCCATATAGCACCGTCAATTTATGCAGCGCACCACACACACATTGGCCCCCACACCCAAGGAGCCCCCAATCCAAGCTCCCCAACTCACATTCATATACCAAGGCCAATTTTTAACAGAAGCCAATTAACCTCCCAGCATGTTTTTTGGAGTGTGGGAGGAAACCGGAGTACCCGGAGGAAACCCACGCAGGCACAGGGAGAACATGTAAACTCCAGGAGGGTAGTGTCATGGTTGGGATTCGAATGAGCGACCCTTTTTACTGCTAGGTGAGGGTGCTACCCACTACACCACTGTGCCGCCCAATAGTTACATAGTTAGGTTGAAAAAAAGACACAAGTCCATCTAGTTCAACCATTAAAAAAAAAAAAGAAATAAAATAAAAAATATCATACAATCCCATATACCCAATCCTATACCCACAGTTGATTCAGAGGAAGGAATTTTACAGAATTTTACACAAATAGAGAATAAAGGATAATAAATACATAAGAAAGCATTTAAAATTATTACAAGGTATTATTACAAGGTATTTAGTGCAACATGAAATTATTAGTATTATTTCTAAATACAGAAACAATAGTAATATTTGAAGGGTAAGAGTCATAGGAGAATACCATTTATAAATATCAAATTGTATAATAAATCGGATATATATAAAAAAAAGTATATAAAAAAGAAAAGATATTCAAAATTAGTTTAACAAAAGGAACAAAAAAAAAAAAAAAAGAAAAAAAAAATTGTTTGGGACTTTATATGATGTAATAGGGGCCGTTCACATCCCCTCCTCCATCCCGATTTAGTATTTAAAAAAGAAAAGAGCAACAGGCGGGACTTTGTATGAGGCACACGGGAGCAGAAGCATAAAATTTGGTAAAAAACAAGTTTTTAATAAGTACAAGTAGTCATATATTTACATGTTATTGCACAATCATAAATTAGTATTTTCTATTTCATCAATGTATACACATTCCAACAAGGACTTAGTAGTAAACATGTGAAGAGCTGAGTATTCAATAAACACAGATTATATATAAATACATGACACATTAAAACGTCATTTAGAGAAAAACCATAAAATTAAAAGAACAAAAATCAAAAAGGAACGTTCATGCTTTGTTGACAATTGTTTACACAAAACGGCAGTTGAAAGCTCTACGCGTTTCGTGACCTTATAGCCACTCGTCAGGAGCAACACCATAGTAGTAGCCTATGAATAAAATAAAATAAAATAAACAACCATTTTTTAGGGTTTTTCTCTAAATGACGTGTTGCTCTTTTCTTTTTTAAATATTCAAAATTAGTTTTTGTCTAATTAGAAAAGTATCTAAATTGGGTGTGGTGGAGAATGTGGGAAAAAGTGGAAAAAAGAAAAAAAGGAGGGATGGGGGAAGAGGTTTCATCGAGAGGGTAGAAAGGAATGGAGGGGTAGATTGTGTGTCGTCATCTTTATTATATCTTATTCATGAGTTACATAGTAACAAAGTTATAAATCTTTAACAATTAGTTATAAATATTTATTATATCTTAGCCATTAGATATATAATGGCAACATTATAAATCTTTAAAAAGTTATATATTGCTAATAAATATCATCTTTATTATATCCTATTCATGAGATACATAGTAACAGTATAAGTTATACAACTTTATTAATAAGGTATAAATCTCATACAGTATCTTATTCATGAAACACATAATGGCAAAGTTATACATTATAACTCTTTAATAAGTAAAAATCTCTTTTAAATATTATCTTTATTATATTTTATCCATGAGATACATTGTAACCAAGTTATGTTATACGTTTTTAATAAGTTATATATCTTTATTAAATATTATCTGAATTATAACTTTTCCATGAGATACATTGTATTTATCCATTATAAATCTTTATTAAATATTATCTTTATTATATCCTATCCATGTGATGCATAGTAAGAGAGTTGCAAAGTCAGTAAATACAAATATTTTTTTTTGAATTGATGTTATTACTATTATACAGGATTTATATAGTGCCAACAGTTTGCGCAGCGCTTTACAAAATGAAGCCAGACAATACAGTTACAATCCAAATTTGGTATGGCTCAGTTCACATATCATATCACATCAGAGTCCCTCCTTACATCAGAGTCCCCATTAAAGCTCCTCTTACCTCAGGGTCCCCATCAGAGCCCCCCCCCTTACATCAGGGTCCCCATCAGAGTTCCTCCTTAGATCAGGGTCCCAATCAGAGACTCCCCCTTACATCAGTGTCCCCATCAGTGTCCTATCTACAACAGGAGAATACCTGTTGTAGATACCATCAGAGCCGCTCCTTACATCAGGGTCCCCATTAGAGCCCCTCCTTACATCAGGATCACCATCAAAGCCCCTCTTTACATCAAAGTCATCATCAGAGTCCCCCTACATCAGGGTTCCCATCACAGCCCATCCTTACATTGGGGTCCCCAAAGCCCCCCCCCCCACATAAGGGTGCCCATCAGAGCTCCTCCTTAGATCAGGGACCCCATCAGAGTCCCCCTACATCGGGATCATCATCAAAGCCTCTCCTTACATCATGGTGACCATCAGAGTCCCCCCCCTTCAGAGAAATTGTAAAATTGGAGCAAAGGGGAGGCATTTCATCAAAGTGATGGAACTGTTTTAAGTGTTTCTTTCCTTTTTTTTAATGTTTGCACTTTTCAGCATTTTCAACACTGAATTTTGATATCAGAACTTGCCATGTGAAAATTGTAGCGAGCGGGGGAGGGGTGGGGTGGTGGGTCAGGTACAATGTAGTAATTATTTCCTTGACCTTTATGAAGTGCCCTCATATAGAGAACCCCATAATCAGGATCTAATCAGATGATCGCATACAGCACCGGCCGGGGGGTCACACGAGAGGCGGGACAGGCGGCCACTAAAATGATGCCATATGTCCCCTTGGGCAACTGTTTAATTGAAATACTTCCTCCACTTTTATGACACACTGTAAAAAAGAAAAAAAGTTGAACCTTTTTGCTGGCGGGGAAAGTCAGCAAAGTGAAAACATGTAAAATACGTCATTAAAGCGCATGTAAACCCAGAGGCTGCCAATTAAAAACCACCAACTACACAGCTTGCCTTAACCTTTGTAATAAAAGAATCGCCCTAAAAATGGCAGAACTTTTTTTTTTGTTTTTATTTTTAATTTAAGAGCGGTCATGTGACCACTATCTGTCCTTCAGTTTCTTGCAACCGAGGGCAGGGTGGCAGAGCCTTGTATTAACAATGGGATTTGATGTAAAAATAAAGAACAGCAATGTTCCCTGAAGCTGTCAATCAAATCCTTGATAACGCCCCATAATGTTGCCTGTGACTAAGCAGCCAATGTCACTAGACAGAGATACAGGAGAATGGGGGGACACCGCACCAATGTCCCCAGACAGAGATACAGGAGAATGGGGGGACACCGCGCCACTGTCACTAGACAGAGATACAGGAGAATGGGGGACACAGTGCCAATGTCACTGGAAAGAGATACAGGAGAATGGGGGGACACAGCGCCAATGTCACTGGATAGAGATACAGGAGAATGGGGGGACACAGCGCCAATGTCACTAGACAGAGATACAGGAGAATGGGGGGACACAGCGCCAATGTCACTAGACAGAGACGCAGGAAGATGGGGGGACACAGCACCAATGTCACTGGATAGAGATACAGGAGAATGGGGGGGACACAGTGCCAGTGTCACTGGATAGAGATACAGGAGAATGGGGGGACACAGCGCCAATGTCACTGGATAGAGATACAGGAGAATGGGGGGGACACAGTGCCAGTGTCACTGGATAGAGATACAGGAGAATAGGGGGGACACAGTGCCAGTGTCACTGGATAGAGATACAGGAGAATGGGGGGACACAGTGCCAGTGTCACTGGATAGCGATACAGGAGGATGGGGGGACACAGTGCCAGTGTCACTGGATAGAGATACAGGAGAATGGGGGGGACACAGTGCCAGTGTCACTGGATAGAGATACAGGAGAATGGGGGGACACAGTGCCAGTGTCACTGGATAGAGATACAGGAGAATGGGGGGACACAGTGCCAGTGTCACTGGATAGAGATACAGGAGAATGGGGGGACACAGTGCCAGTGTCACTGGATAGAGATACAGGAGAATGGGGGGGACACAGTGCCAGTGTCACTGGATAGAGATACAGGAGGATGGGGGGACACAGCGCCAATGTCACTGGATAGAGATACAGGAGAATGGGGGGGACACAGTGCCAGTGTCACTGGATAGAGATACAGGAGGATGGGGGGACACAGCGCCAATGTCACTGGATAGAGATACAGGAGAATGGGGGGGACACAGTGCCAGTGTCACTGGACAGAGATACAGGAGGATGGGGGGACACAGTGAGAAAGTCACTGGACAGAGATACAGGAGAATGGGGGGACACAGTGAGAAAGTCACTGGACAGAGATACAACACAGGTCTGTTGCCTTCGTTGAGGTTCCATTCAAAATGAATTACACCACAAGGCAGCACAACACGTCACATCTGCTACCACAACACTGAAATTCAGGACCATTTGTTGCCGATTCTCTTCAATGCACCTAAATGTTTTCCCGTCCTTCATTTTCACGGTTCACCAGGCAGGAACACTTTCTCCGGATTAATACGATTTTATTGAAAGTAATGATGGGGAGTCCTCTTCAATAGTTGAATGAAATGGGACGAGCGGTTGCTGTGGGTTACGGCACTCCACGGCTCTGCGCATTGTGTCATTAAATAAACAGAAGCGCATTGGACGGGCTCGGGGAGGACGATGTTACGCTGCCTTTATGAACTCATTACAGCCTGTCACTTCAAATTACGTGAAAAGACCATTGAACGCCACCAAATGAATCGTGTTAATGAAGGTTTCGTGTCACGGGCAGCGCCTGTAGTGTCCTTTGTTGTGGAGAAAAGATCGCCCCATGGGGGTCAGACATGGGTGTGGGGCGGAGGCCGTAAACTTGAGGTCTGCACACCTTATTTTCCTGACTGAGGTCGTGACTCCCCGCGGGCCAGAGGTCACATCGTGATAACAGGGATTCAGCCTGGCATCCCAAATATTCCTTCACACTGCAGTGAGAGGCCGGGAGAGGCCGGGAGAGGCCGGGAGAGGCCAGGAGAGGCCGGGAGAGGCTGGGAGCCTCCATGGACTGAGAAGAGATGACAGCTATGGGGGATACTGGAGGACGGCTATCGCTAGGGTTATGCTAGAGTTAGGGTTATGGCTAGGGTTAGGCTAGAGTTAGGGTTATGGCTAGGGTTAGGGTTAGGTGAGGTTTTGGTTTATGGTTAGGGTTAGGCTAGGGTTAGGGTTATGGCTAGGGTAAGGGTTAGACAAGGTTTTGGGTTATGGTTAGGGTTAGGCTAGGGTTATGGTTATGGCCAGGGTTAGGGTTAGGTGAGGTTTTGGGTTATGGATATGGTAGACTAGGGTTAGGGTTATGGCTAGGGTAAGGGTTAGGCAAGGTTCCGGGTTATGGTTAGGGTTAGGCTAAGGTTAGGGTTATGGCTAGGGTTAGGCAAGGTTTTGAGTTATGGTTAGGGTTAGGCTAGAGTTAGGGTTAGGTGAGGGCTAAGGTTATAGCTAGGGTTAGGCTAGAGTTAAGGTTATGGCTAGGTTTAGTCTAGTGTTAGGGTTAGGTGAGGGTTAAGGTTATGGCTAGCGTTAGGCTAGTGTTAGGGTTAGGTGAGGGTTAAGGTTATGGCTAGGGTTAGGCTAGTGTTAGGGTTAGGTTAGGGTTAAGGTTATGGCTAGCGTTAGGCTAGTGTTAGGGTTAGGTGAGAGTTAAGGTTATGGCTAGGGTTAGGCTAGTGTTAGGGTTAGGTGAGGGTAAAGGTTATGGCTAGGGTTAGGGTTAGGTGAGGGTTATGGCTGGGGTTAAGGTTAGGCTATCGTTAGGGTTATGGCTAAGGTTAGGGTTATCATGTATATCATGCAGATGTGACTTTCATGTGACTTTTGAGGTTTTACATTGAAGTCTATCGGTTATTAAGTCACATAAAAGTTGGACCAAAGTAGAGCAGGAACTACTTTTAAGTCACTGTGACTTTAGGCACAAATATAAATGGTACTCATTGGGAAACATGGGGTGTGACTTGTCATGCGACTTTGGGGTTCAAAGTCGCATGCCAAGTCACTCCCCATTAACGACAATGGAACCATTCTGATCTATGCAACTCAAGTCGCAGTGACTTAGAGAAAGGTTCCTGCACTACTTTCGGGCAACTTCATCCCGACTTGCATTAACTTCTGTTAATGAGGTTGCAAGCAAGCCGTAATAAAGTTGCGCAGGATGTCGTCTGCCAAATAATAACAATAGAGGTGTGGTAGCACTTTAGTAGCAGTGTAGTAGAGGTGTAGTAGCAGTGAAGTTAGTAGCAGCATTGATGCAGTGAAGTAGAGGTGTAGTAGCTGTGTATTGCTAGTGTAGTAGCAGTGTAGTAATGGTGTAGTAACAGTGTTAAAGCTGTACCTAATACAGTGACTTCCATCTTCCATGGGCATCACACAGGTATGGCACATATTGTGTATTGTGTATTGCTAATGTAGTAGCGATGTAGTAATGGTGTTGTAGCAGTGTAGTAGCAGTGTTGATGCAGTGTAGTAGAGGTGTAGTAGCTGTGTATTGCTAGTGTAGCAGCAATGTAGTAATGGTGTTGTAGCGGTCTAGGAGCAGTGTTGATGCAGTGTAGTAGAGGTGTAGTGCTAGTGTAGTAGCAATGTAGTAATGGTGTAGTAGCAGTGTTGATGCGGTGTAGTAAAGGTGTAGTGCTAGTGAAGTAGCAATGTAGTAATGATGTAGTAGTAGTATTGATGCAGTGTAGTAGAGGTGTAGTCCTAGTGTAGTAGCAATGTAGTAATGGTGTAGTAGTAGTATTGATGCAGTGCAGTAGAGGTGTAGTCCTAGTGTAGTAGCAATGTAGTAATGGTGTAGTAGCAGTGTTGATGCGGTGTAGTAGAGGTGTAGTGCTAGTGTAGTAGCAATTTAGTAATGGTGTAGTAGCAGTGTTGATGCAGTGTAGTAGAGGTGTAGTCCTAGTGTAGTAGCAATGTAGTAATGGTGTAGTAGCAGTGTTGATGTGGTGTAGTAGAGGTGTAGTGCTAGTTTAGTTGCAATGTAGTAATGGTGTAGTAGCAGTGTTGATGCAGTGTAGAAGAGGTGTAGTCCTAGTGTAGTAGCAATGTAGTCATGGTGTAGTAGCAGTGTTGATGCGGTGTAGTAGAGGTGTAGGTGTAGTGCTAGTGAAGTAGCAATGTAGTAATGATGTAGTAGTAGTATTGATGCAGTGTAGTAGAGTAGTCCTAGTGTAGTAGCAATGTAGTAATGGTGTAGTAGTAGTATTGATGCAGTGTAGTAGAGGTGTAGTCCTAGTGTAGTAGCAATGTAGTAATGGTGTAGTAGCAGTGTTGATGCGGTGTAGTAGAGGTGTAGTCCTAGTGTAGTAGCAATGTAGTAATGGTGTAGTAGCAGTGTTGATGCGGTGTAGTAGAGGTGTAGTGCTAGTGTAGTAGAAATGTAGTAATGGTGTAGTAGTAGTATTGATGCAGTGTAGTAGAGGTGTAGTCCTAGTGTAGTAGCAATGTAGTAATGGTGTAGTAGCAGTGTTGATGCGGTGTAGTAGAGGTGTAGTGCTAGTGTAGTAGAAATGTAGTAATGGTGTAGTAGTAGTGTTGATGCAGTGTAGTAGAGGTGTAGTCCTAGTGTAGTAGCAATGTAGTAATGGTGTAGTAGCAGTGTTGATGCAGTACTGAAGCTGTACATAATACAGTGACTTCCATCTTCCATGGGCATCACACAGGTATGACACATAAATACTTACAATGATCAAAGCTGCAACAATGTAACAATGTATATAATATCCAGACCTGGAATTCCTCGAAAACTTTGTATCATTTTCACCTCATTTTCCTGCGTCATTTTTCCTCCTCTTCACTGATTGGTGGAAAGATGGAAAATAACTTTTTTCTTTTTCTACTTCTTATTGTTTCCTTATAAATGATCACAGAATAATTCATTCTTAAACAATAGAATGAAATGTCTCCGTCTGTTCAGCCATTGATTGGACTGTGTTGGGGGGGGGGGGTGCCCTGTACCTCGCTGTCCCTGTGTCTCTCCATTATTGGTGTTCTCTCGCCCCCCCTGCCCCCCCTCTCTCTCTCTTTGATACATATTGATGGCGGACACTTCAAAGAGACTTCTGCCGCATCTCATCGGGTTTAAAGCCTCTTTCATTTCCACTTCCCACCTACTGCGCCTAATTCAGGTCATATTGACTGAAGCGCGTCTAGCGGCTCCCCCGGTTCCTGGAACTCGGTGACACTCGATGTGCCCTACTTTCTGCAGGTGACCCCCGCTGTGACAACGGCTCTCCGCTAACACGCCGTTCAGAATTACCAACACCTTGACCCTCCCCCGCACCGCTCTGCCCCTCTGACATTCGCTTTGTGCCCCGAGCGGGGAGTCTCAGCTTCCTTCACACACCACCAATTCTCCTCTAGATGGAATTTGTTACCTTTTTTTATATATACATTTTCCCTTAAAGTGGAACTCTGGGATCAGCGAATGTCGTCTATCGCACCAGATCTGTGCCGTCATCCAG
The DNA here is from genome assembly GCF_037356315.1 of Lithobates pipiens. Taxonomy (NCBI): domain Eukaryota; kingdom Metazoa; phylum Chordata; class Amphibia; order Anura; family Ranidae; genus Lithobates; species Lithobates pipiens. The sequence goes on along the minus strand of NW_027507785.1, from coordinate 46,589,808 downwards.
TGTGACACTTCCTGTAATAAAGACCGACCACTGCTGCTCTCTCTCCTTGTGCAGGGAGACTGGTCTTGTCTCCGCCCCCTCCTGTAGTTTTCTGTAGTGGGTGGAGCCTTTTAGGCCCCTCCCACAGCTTTGCTCTCTCCTTGTGCAGGGGGACTGGTCTTGTTTCCGCCCCCTCCTGTAGTTTTCTGTAGTGGGTGGAGCCTTCTGTGCCCCTCCCACAGCTTTGCTCTCTCCTTGTGCAGGGGGACTGGTCTTGTCTAGGCCTTTCCTGTAGTTTTCTGTAGTGGGTGGAGCCTTCTGTGCCCCTCCCACAGCTTTGCTCTCTCCTTGTGCAGGGGGACTGGTCTTGTTTCCGCCCCCTCCTGTAGTTTTCTGTAGTGGGTGGAACCTTCTGTGCCCCTCCCACAGCTTTGCTCTCTCCTTGTGCAGGGGGGCTGGTCTTGTCTAGGCCTTTCCTGTAGTTTTCTGTAGTGGGTGGAGCCTTTTAGGCCCCTCCCACAGCTCTGCTCTCTCTCCCTTTACAGGGTGACTGATCTCGTCTCCTCTCCCCTCCTGTAGTTTTCTGTAGTGGGTGGAGTTTTCTGGGCCCCTCCCACAGCCCTGCTCTCTTTCCTTGTGCAGGGTGACTGATCTTGTCTCCTCCCCCTCCTGTATTTTTCTGTAGTGGGTGGAGTTTTCTGGGCCCCTCCCACAGCCCTGCTCTCTCTCTCCTTATGCAGGGTGACTGGTCTTGTCTCCACCCCCTCCTGTAGTTTTCTGTAGTGGGTGGAGCCTTTTAGGCCCCTCCCACGGTCCTGCTCTCTCTCTCTCCTTGTGCAGGGTGACTGGTCTTGTCTCCGCCCCCTCCTGTAGTTTTCTGTAGTGGGTGGAGCCTTTTGGGCCCCTCCCACAGCTCTGCTTTCTCTCCTGCAGGGGGACTGGTCTTGTCTCCGCCCCTTCCTGTAGCTTTCTGTAGTGGGTGGAGCCTTCTGAGCCCCTGCCACAGCTATGCTTGCTCTCCCTATGCAGGGTGACTGGTCTTGCCTCTGCCCACTCCTGTGGTTTTCTGCAGGCAGCCTGTAGTGGGTGGAGCCTGCTGAGCCCCTCCCACAGCTCTGCTCCGTCTCCCTGTGCAGGGTGACTGGTCTTGTCCCGAGCTCTCGACTGTCCCTGATTTCGAGGGACTGCCCTGAATTTGGCCCCTTTATCCCTCTTTCCTCCTCATTTGTCCCTCATTTGGGTCTGATCTATATAGTTGTATATAAAATGCACTTTTCCCAGTGCTAAATGTTTCACCCAATTTCTAAATTGCTGCATTTATACATTTCAAAGAGCCAGTATAAAGGAATAGTAGTTGTAAAATAAAGTACTTGTGGGTTTAACTAATATATATATATAAAATTCTCCTTTAAGGGGTGTGGCAGGGGGTGTGTCCTATGCCTACATACTTTTGCTAATAGGTGTCCCTTGTTCCCATCTCAAAAAGTTGGGAGGTGTGCGTGTCTTCGCCGGTGGGAGGAGCCTGCTGGCACCTCCCACAGCTCTGCTCTTTCTCTCTGTGCAGGGTGACTGATGTTGTCTCCGCCCCCTCCTGTCATTTTCTGCAGGCAGCCTGTAGTGGGTGGAGTCTGCTGAGCTCCTCCCACAGCTCTGCTCTCTCTCCTTGTGCAGGGCGACTTGTCTTGTCTCCGCCCCCTCCTGTCATTTTCTGCTTGTAGCCTGTAGTGGGTGGAGTCTGCCGAGCCCCACCCATAGCTCTGCTCTCTTTCCCTGTGCAGGGTGCCTCTTCAGTAGCTTTCTGCAGGCAGCTTGTAGTGGGTGGAGTCTGCTGAGCCCCTCCCACAGCTCTGCTCTCTTTCCCTGTGCAGGGGGACAGGTCTTGTCTCTGCCTCCTCCTGCAGTTGTCTGTAGGCAGCCTGAAGTGGGTGGAGCCTGCTTGTTCCCTCCCACAGCTCTGTTCACACTCTCCTTGTGCAGGGTGACTGGTCTTGTCTCCGTCCCCTCCTGTAGTTTTCTGTAGGCAGCCTGAAGTGGGTGGAGACTGCTGGGCCCCTCCCACATTCCCTGCATTTTGGAGGAGCCCATTCATTTCAAAGGGCTGCCCTATGCCTGTGAAATGCACACAAATGCTTCCTCCTGCCTGCAGCAAACTGGTGACATCATCTCAGCCTAGGCAAAGTTGCAACGTTGCAGTCTGATCACTGGGAGTAGGGGCGGCTGAGGAACTGCTTCCTCCTGCCTGCAGTAGACTGGTGACATAATCTCTGTCTTAGCAAAATTCCAATGTTGCAGTCTGATCACTGGGGGAGGGGAGACTGAGGAAATGCTTCTTCCTGCCTGCGGCAGACTGATGACATCATCTCAGCTCATGCAAGAGTCCAATGTTGCAGTCTGATTACTAGGGGAGGTAAGACTGAGAAAATGCTTCCTCCTGCTTGCAGCTAGTACCAGGACAGGGTCGCTCAGTACCAAGGGCAAGACTCCAGAATTGTCCAACCACCCCCCCCTGTTAATACATGCTTTTGGAATGGGTGAACCACCCTGCAACCATTCCTTGCCCCCTTGCTTCACTGCGCCCGTGGCAGCTGTCCCTCCTGCACAGCCCTTGACCACCCAGCCCTGTCTGCAGCAGACCGATGACATCATCTCAGCCTAGGCAAAGTTCCAGTGCTGCAGTCTGATGACTGGGGGAGGGGAGACTGAGGAAATGCTTCCTCCTGCCTGCAGCAGACCGATGACATCATCTCAGCCTAGGCAAAGTCCCAGTGCTGCAGTCTGATAACTGGGGGAGGGGAGACTGAGGAAATGCTTCCTCCTGCCTGCAGCAGACCGATGACATCATCTCAGCCTAGGCAAAGTTCCAGTGTTGCAGTCTGATAACTGGGGAAGGAGATGAGGGTGAGGAAATGCTTCCTCCTGCATGCAGCAGACTGATGACATCATCTCAGCCTAGGCGAAGTTCCAATGTTGCAGTCTGATCGCTGAGAGTAGGGGGACTGAGGGAATGCTTCCTCCTGCCTGCAACAGACTGATGACATCATCTCAGCCAAGGACAAGTCAACGAATGGAGCTCAAGATTTTGAAAGATTAAAGGTGGAGCTTTTCTGAGAAATGATCCTGTTGTATGTGGGGACATGTCAGGGATGTAGTCATGGAGTCTTGTAGAGGTCCACACTTATTTTAGTACATAGCGGATGAGCGCAGCGCCGGGAGGCATGCACAGCGCCGGGAGGTATGCGCAGACCTCAGGGGAACTCCAGGGATTAGATATGGAGATGTTTCCTGGAAGTCACATTAAGGTGATATATGTTGGAGGGGCCCCATGAAGGTCGGGGCCCCTGAAGAGGAACGAATGGCTTCCAGCTTGCCCCTTCATTGCCTCGTCATCTGATATGCTGGATGCTGTGTCTATGTCCCAAATCACACCGTTATAAATCTCTATATTCTCTGCAGGTTCAATCCCCACCCCCCATCCCCCCCTCCCTTCGCCATTCATGTTTTCACACGCTCTTCTCCTACCTGCTACGGCTGTGATGCCCTTTCTTTAAACCTGACCCTTCAAAGCTCGGCTCGTTCGGATATTCCCAGAATCCTTTGCCCTCCATAGTTATCTTGTCAACAGCTACTTTTAATTAAAGAGAAGAGAGAAGAGCGGGGATCATTATCTGGGTGTGCGGCGGGATGGCCGGAGATGGGATCGCTAGTGATTGATGTTCTCACTTTAAGTCCATCGATGGCCTTCCAATCCCAATCCATCTCTCCTGACTTTAGATTAAGAATTCGGCACACCGGGGACCTGAGATTTAATGGAAACCATCCCCCCCCCCCCCCCCCGACCTGCACTGTGTCTGTATCTGGTTATATATCCTCAAACCCGTCACCAAATAATCGCCTGACCCGTCTACTAAAGTAGGAGGATGTTTTCTCTCATCCAATCATGGCAAAGGCAAAAATTCTGATTTTAACCACTTCAGTACCGGGCATTTTCACCCCCTTCCCGCCCAGGCCAATTTTCAGCTTTCGGCGCTGTCGCACTTTGAATGACAATTCCGCGGTCATGCAGCACTGTACTGTTCATAATGTGTAAAAAAAAAATCCTGATCACTTCCCCAGAGTAGTACAATGGTGCTATGGTAACAACATTGTATTACTCTGGTCACAGTGTGGTAATAAAAAAATAAAAATAAAATCGTTAAAAAAAAAATAATAATATTATTATTATTATTATTATTAATATTATTATTATTATATTTTTCATTATTATTATTTTTTATTATATATATATATATATATATATATATATATGAATATATATACATACATATATATATATATATATATATATATATATATATATATATATGAATATATATACATACATATATATATATATATATATATACATATATACATACATATATATATATATATATATACATACACACATATATATATATATATATATATATATATATATACATACATATATATATATATATATATATATACATATATATATACACATACATATATATATATATATATATATATATACACATATATATATATATATATATATATATATATATATATATATATATATATATATATATATATATATATATATATATATACATATACATATATATATATATATATATATACATATACATATACATATATATATATGTGTGTGTGTATAAAAAAATAATAATAATGAAAAATATAATAATATAATAATTATATATATATATATATTATAAAAAATATATATATATATATTATAAAAAATTTTTTTACATACTGTCACAAATCAGTGTTCCTGATCACTGCCACATCATTTATAACACTTTACTGCACTGGTGACAAAAAAAACTGGTATAAGCAACCGTTTTTTTTCTGAATGATATTGATTAATTCAGTGTATGTTGTTGTGATTAGCTGGGATTGGCCACAACAAATCACATGGTACAGGCGGCTTCGATTGGCCCTGTACCATGTGATCACTGTGACCGATCGCAGCTAGCAACACAATGAATGGCATGAATCTAATGCCGCGTACACACGAGCGGACTGTATGGCGTACTTAGTCCGTCATACAATCCGACGGACAGTCCGTCATACTTTCGACTGAACGGACTTGACCACACACGGATGCACAAACAGTCCGTCGAAAGCTTGCGCGATGACGTGTACAGCACGTACGACGGGACTAGAAATAGGAAGTCCAATACACAGCAAAGCAACCTTCCGCCGTGTAAATCCTTTCTGAGCATGCGCCATTCTTAGTCCGTCGAACTAGCCTACTGACGAGCGGATTGTCCGCTGAAACCAAAGTATGACGGACAGAATTTCGAAAAATCCAAAATACTTAGTACGCCAGACTGCACGCTGAAAAAGTCCGCTGAAGCCCACACACGAGCGGACTGTCCGCTGAAATGTGTTTAGACGGACTAAGTACGCCATACAGTTCGCCCGTGTGTACGCGGCATAAGGCATTCATTATTTACGATAATCATGTGATCTGCTGTGATTGGTCACAGCAAGTGGGCCGGTACACCGATCAGTTATTGGCTGTTCGATTGATTGATTCAATTCGTTTTCGGGATTTGTATTCGGAATTCGTTTTATGTCCTTTTCGAAATTTCTTTCGAATTTACCGATTTTTCGGGTTCGAATCTATAAATTTTGAAACCGGCCGAAATCGAAAACTTACAATTTTTTTTTTGTTCGAATTAAAATGCGGCAAAGTGAACAAAAACAAAAGAAAAATCTTCATCAAATGATTACAATGACTCCTTAAATCACCTTTGGCTTAACAAAAACAGAAATTATTTGGAAATGGTGTTCTAATAACACACGCGGTCTTTGACTTCAGAAATAAGTTTACAGTAATGCCCCGGTCGCACTTTCCGACGACAAAATCCGTCTGATTTTTTCCTGATGACAAAATCCGTCTGATTTTTTCCCGACGACAAAATCCGTCTGATTTTTTCCGACGACAAAATCCGTCTGATTTTTTCAGACGGATTTTGGCCCAAACTTGTCTTGCATACACACGGTCGCACAAAGTTGATGGAAAATCTGATCGTTCTGAACGCGGTGACGTAGAACACGTACGACGGAACTATAAGGAGGCCAGTAGCCAATAGCTTTCATCTCGTAATTTATTCTGAGCATGCGTGGCACTTTGTCCGTCGGAAATGTCTACACGCGATCGGAAATTTAAACGATCGGATTTTGTTGTCGGAAAATTTTGGATCCAGCTCTCAAACTTTGTGTGTCGGAAATTCAGACGGAAAAAGTCAGACGGAACACCACGCGCGATCGGATTTTCCCGACAACGCGTTGCGATCGCACATTTTTCGTCGAAAAAAAGTCAAACCGTGTGTACGGGGCATTCGAATTTAACTGGATTTTGATGTAAAATTTGATTTGAATTTCGGAAATTTGGACGAATTTCGTTTCGTTATTCGGGGCATTCAGTAAAATTTTGTTTATACTGTAATTTGGGTATTTGGACATATCCGTATCTCCGAATAACGAAAAATTTGTCTAAATTTTTTCGGAATAAAACGAACCGCGTGCGGGGGGGGGGGGGGGGGGGGCGATTTAAGTTTGGGGGTAGGGGAGGTAGGGAAGGACATTTTTTTGGGTGGTGGGGGAGGAAAGGAAGGACATTTTTAAGTGGCGGTCGCCTTTAAAGATGGTGACAAATTGGAACCTTTGGATAGATCGGAGGAATCTGTATTCAAACTAAAATGTATCAATCGTCACTTATATCATCCCAGCTGATTAGACTTCCTCTGCCGAGCGCAGATGACAAGAGATCCCTAATCTCCGCCCGGTGACACCACATCACAGATCCGGAGCGTCTCTCAGACAAAATACAGACGCGTGGAATGTGGGACAATGTTATCTGATGTGTACAGTCTAGGAGCAGAAATACCAAATATATATACAGTATATATATATATATATATATATATATATATAGGTGTGCGTGTAAACATCAAATAGATAGGCGGTATGGGGGGGATTTACTAAAACTGGTGCACACAGAATCTGGTGCAGCTGTGTAGGGATGAGCTCAGGCGTGTTCGCATGGAACACGTGCAGAGCCCGCCAGGAAGTCAGCGCAGCGCTGCGCTAATCACAGGCAGTGAGACATTGCCCCGATGTGCGGCTGCAGAGATCGGGCAATGTCTCACTGCCTGTGATTAGCGCAGCGCCGCGCCGACTTCCTGGCGGGCTCTGCACGTGTTCCATGCGAACACGCCTGAGCTCATCCCTACAGCTGTGCATATTAACCAATCAGCTTCTAATGTCAGCTTGGTCAATTAACCACTTCAGCTCTGGAAGATTTACCTCCCCCCCCCCTCCCTTCATGACCAGGCCATTTTTTGCGATATGGCACTGCGTTACTTTAACTGGCAATTGCGCGGTCCTGCAGCGCTGTACCCAAACAAAATTGACGTCCTTTTTTTCTCACAAATAGAGCTTTCTTTTGGCGGTATTTGATCACCTCTGCGGTTTTTATTTTTTGCGCTGTAAACAAAAAAAAAACGTTGTAAGGAACGGAAGGAATGGCACTGGGCATTGAAGCGCATGTAACATGTTAGGGTGGCACACTCATTACCACAATGCAAAGATGTACAGTGGCCCCTAAAAAGAATGGCAATTTTATTTTGATGCATTGGGGTTGATTTACTAAAGGCAAATAGACGGCGCACTTTGCAAAGTTGAAGTTGCTGAGGAGCTTATTGAATGAGGTAGAGATTCACTTTGCAAGAAATACCCAATCACAGGCAAGGAAAACGTAACAACATGCCAACCAGCACACGACGATGTACGTCTCGGCACAATGCCACGGCTGGGCAAATGGGCGTACAGGTATGTCCCCTTTAAATCATGGCATTGTGGGCACGAGTGCCCGCCGCGTACTCTGTGACTCAATGACTGCCGGTGTCCCGCGATCGTGTCACGGAGCGACAGAACATATGTAAAAAAAGCATTTCCCTGTTCTGCCTAGGGACATGACAGGGATCCCTGCTCCCTGTCATCAGAAGTCACTGAGCTGTCATGTGGGTGGTAGCCCACCCCCCCCCCCCCACAGTTAGAATCACTCCCTAGGACACACTTAACCCCTTGATCGCCCCCTAAGGTTTAACCCTTACCCTGCCAGTGTCATTTACACAGTAATCAGTGCATTTTTATAGCTCTGATCGCTGTATAAATTACATTGGTCCCAAAATAGTGTCAAAAGTGTCCGATGTGTCCGCCATAATGTCGCAGTCACGATAAAAATTGCAGATCTCCGCCATTACTAATAAAAAAAAATGATAATAAGAATGCCAAAAAATCTATCTCCTATTTTGTAGACGCTATAACCTTTGCACAAACCAATCAATACACGCTCATTGTGATTTTTTTACGTAGAAGAGTACGTATCGGCCTAAACTAAGAAAAAAAATAGTTTTTTTTATATATTTTTGGGGGGGGACATTTATTATGGCAAAAAGTTTAAAAAAATGCTTTTTTTTCAAAATTGTCACTATTTTTTTGTTTATGACGCAAAAAATAAAAACTGCAGGGGTGATCAAATACCACCAAAAGAAAGCTCTATTTGTGGGAAAAAAAAGGATGCCAATTTTGTTTGGGAGCCACTTCGCACAACCGCGCAATTGTCAGTTAAAGGGACGCAGTGCCGAATCGCAAAAAAGTACTCTGGTCAGGAAGGGGGTAAATACTTCCGGGGCTGAAGTGGTTAAAAAACATAATTTTTGCTTGCACCTGATTGGATGATGGAGCTCTGGCTCATTTACTAAGCTCTGGAGCAAAGTGCACAGTCTATTTTCCTTTAGTAAATCGTCGTACTCGTCGTAATATATTCATAGACATCCATACCGAACGCGTCGGATGCAATGGGTGCAGGAAAGGCCACAAACACCAAAAAAAAAAAAAGAGATCTCCATCTGGTAATGATGATCCGTCTTCTTCATCCTCACCTCACCGCGGAACGTATCCAGATGTGCGGAAAGGGATCGCCATGGAGGATATGATGGGATCTCCTCTCCCCGGGGCCCTCCTGTCAGGTGGTTCGCCCCGGACACAATGAGATTTAATTAAAACAGATTGCCGGCTGATTGAGTGAGGAATTCTGTGTTACACTTGACGGACCAAAAACAAACCCGTGTCCTGTGTGTGCCGCCGGCTGACAAAGACTCATTGATGACAACACTGATTTCTGGAGAGGAGCTCATCAGAAGAATGTGCGGCGGGGAGAGAGAGGGCCCCTCATCACCTCCACCAGTCCCACCAGTCACTGTACTGGATTAAAGTGGACCTGTCTGTAACTCCATGGGTCTTCTATATGAATACATTCCTGACATGCCACAATGTACAGTAACCGTATCATTTGTTATCATTAGAAGATATGTTACCCCAACATATAATCATTTATACTCCTGATATGTGGTGTCTGTTGTACCATGAACTTGTGTTAACAAGTATCCTGTTCTCTTTGTAGTTCTTCCTTTGTGTGATACGCCTGGCGATCCTGCCAGTCCCCCCTGCTGCCCTATTGAAAGCTGACCACGCTAGGTATGAGAACTCATCCAACCCAGCGGGGTCAAATTTCTAGCTGTGCTGGGAGAACAGCCTTCCTATCCCCCCCCCCCCCTGCACAGCTGTTCACTGGGAAGATCGGCGTACTGCTGTTTCTCCAACTTCTGGGTGGTTTTCAAGGCAAGGGTTTACGCATACTTTAAGCCATCCTTGAGCTCCACTCAATGACGTTGCCTAGGCTGAGGTGAGGTCATCAATGAGTGACATTGTCTAGTGTGAGCTGAGATGACCAGTCAGTGACTTAGCCTAGGCTGAGGTGCGGTCACCAGTCACTGATGTTGCCTAGGCTGAGGTGAGATGACCAGTCAGTGACTTAGCCTAGGCTGAGGTAAGGTCACCAGTCACTGATGTTGCCTAGGCTAAGGTGAGGTCACCAGTCAGTGACTTAGCCTAGGCTGAGGTAAGGTCACCAGTCACTGATGTTGCCTAGGCTAAGGTGAGGTCACCAGTCAGTGACTTAGCCTAGGCTGAGGTGCGGTCACCAGTCACTGATGTTGCCTAGGCTGAGGTGAGATGACCAGTCAGTGACTTAGCCTAGGCTGAGGTAAGGTCGCCAGTCACTGATGTTGCCTAGGCTAAGGTGAGGTCACCAGTCAGTGACTTAGCCTAGGCTGAGGTAAGGTCACCAGTCACTGATGTTGCCTAGGCTAAGGTGAGGTCACCAGTCAGTGACTTAGCCTAGGCTGAGGTAAGGTCACCAGTCACTGATGTTGCCTAGGCTAAGGTAAGGTCACCAGTCAGTGACTTAGCCTAGGCTGAGGTAAGGTCACCAGTCACTGATGTTGCCTAGGCTAAGGTGAGGTCACCAGTCAGTGACTTAGCCTAGGCTGAGGTAAGGTCACCAGTCACTGATGTTGCCTAGGCTGAGGTGAGATGACCAGTCAGTGACTTAGCCTAGGCTGAGGTAAGGTCACCAGTCACTGATGTTGCCTAGGCTAAGGTGAGGTCACCAGTCACTGATGTTGCCTAGGCTAAGGTGAGATGACCAGTCAGTGATGTTGCCTAGGCTGAGGTGAGGTCACCAGTCACTGATGTTGCCTAGGCTAAGGGGAGATGACCAGTCAGTGATGTTGCCTAGGCTAAGGTGAGGTCGCCAGTCAGTGATGTTGCCTAGGCTGAGGTGAGATGACCAGTCAGTGACTTAGCCTAGGCTGAGGTAAGGTCACCAGTCACTGATGTTGCCTAGGCTGAGGTAAGGTCACCAGTCAGTGACTTAGCCTAGGCTGAGGTAAGGTCACCAGTCACTGATGTTGCCTAAGCTGAGGTGAGATGACCAGTCAGTGACTTAGCCTAGGCTGAAGTGCGGTCACCAGTCACTGATGTTGCCTAGGCTAAGGTGAGATGACCAGTCAGTGACTTAGCCTAGGCTGAGGTAAGGTCACCAGTCACTGATGTTGCCTAGGCTAAGGTGAGGTCACCAGTCACTGATGTTGCCTAGGCTAAGGTGAGGTCACCAGTCAGTGATGTTGCCTAGGCTGAGCTGAGATGACCAGTCAGTGACTTATCCTAGGCTGAGGTGAGATGACCAGTCAGTGATGTTGCCTAGGCTGAGGTGAGGTCCCCAGTTAGTGACTTATCCTAGGCTGAGGTAGGGTTGCCATTCAGTAACTTAGCCTAGGCTGAGATGAGGTTGCCAGTTAGTGACTTTGCCTGGGCTGAGATGAGGTCACAACTCAGTGACTTTGTATAGGCTGAGATGATGTCATCAGTTTGCTGCAGGCAGGAGGAAGCATTACCTCAGTCTCCCCTCCCCCCATTGATCAGAGTGCAAAGCTTTGTAGCAAGTTGGAAGACGAGAGGCTTCTGCAGGGGGCTGATCTGATCTGTGTCAGACATTTGAGGAAATTCTGTTTTCACCTTGATGATCACCCCTCCCCCCCCATGACACCATATGACACCCCATGACACCCTAGGACTCACAGGAACTTGGAGAAGGAGCTTCAGGCTGAAATGCTTGTTGGTCAACCAGACCTCCAAGAAGACCCTGAAGGACTTTCCCTGGGCATTTTGGTGCAACATTGGATGAGAACATAAAGAACACCTCCGGGGGCAAGAGTAACTCTATGCCCCAACCCATAAGGATCAAAAAAAAGGGCTGGGTGTAATTGAACCCACCACAGGACCATGGAGGAAGATGTGTGGGATGTGTGGGAAGGGAATTAAGACTTGCAATTTACTGATTTGACTGCATTACGCTGAAATCTGATTGGTCGGCCTTGGTTGCCTTGTATACAGTCACCGCGTGCCATCTCCCCCGTCCCTTGCCCGTCTCTTCTCTCTCAGGTAGGTGACGGCGCTCTTCCCGGCTCCTCCAGGTGAGATTGCACCATGCTGGTATTCCTGTCACACTTCAGTGCTGTCACTCCGCTCTCCCATGGGGGACATCACACAGCATAGCAACTAAGAAATGGAACTCAGCATCTTAAAATCCTGGGAAAGTTGCCATGGAAACAAAAAAGGTGCATCACATCGCCATGGAAACTGGAGAAACTTTCAAGTTTTGAAGTAAAATATATATGTATGTATACAGAGCGTACAGCGACGGGAAGGTGTCAGCCCAGGCGATAGAACCAACCCCGTCACATATGGACTTGTCAAGGAATGTATTGTCATTATATCATAGAAAGTGATAGAGGGAAATGTAGTCATAGCCCCGCCCCTTGCTAAATCTAAAAAAATAGTTAATAAAAAACAAAAAAAAAAACAAACAAACAGTGATGCATAAAAAATAACAACAACCCCTCCTCCCGATGTCCCACTAAATCCCATTTACCACACAATTGTTTTTAATAAAAGAAACAAAATAAATATACAAAAGGCAAAGACAATGCCCTACAGCAGGGGTCTCCAAACTTTCCAAACCCTTTAGACTTTAGTGGGTCCAGTGGATGTAAAAAAAAAATTACATAACGCATGTGGTCCATAGGAAGAGGAATAGTGCCCCATCGTTGGTGTTCAGTCATTGGTTTCCCCATCATTAGTGCTGCATTATTGCTGTCAGTGGGAGGAACAGTACCCCATCATTAGTATTAGTGGGAGGAATGGTGCCTCATCATTGGTGTCAGTGGGAGGAATAGTGTCCCATTATTGGTGTCAGTGGGAGGAATAGTGCCTCATTATTGGTGTAAGTGGGAGGAATCGTGTCCCATCATTGATGTCAGTGGGAGGAATAGTGTCCCATCATTGGTGTCAGTGAGAGGAATAATGCCCCCTTGTTGGTGTCACTGTGAGGAATAGTGTCCCATCATTGGTGTCAGTGGGAGGAATAGTGCCCCATCATTGGTGTCAGTGGGAGAAATAGTGCCCCATCATTGGTGTCAGTGGGAGAAATAGTGCTCCATCGTTGGAGTCACTGAGAGGAATAGTGTCCCATCATTGGTGTCAGTGGGAGGAATAGTGTCCCATCATTGGTGTCAGTGGGAGGAATAGTGCCCCATCATTGGTGTCAGTGGGAGGAATAGTGCCCCATCGTTGGAGTCACTGAGAGGAATACTGTCCCATCATTGGTGTCAGTGGGAGGAATAGTGCCCCATCATTGGAGTCACTGAGAGGAATAGTGCTCCATTACTGGTGTCAGTGAGAGGAATAATGCCCCCTTGTTGGTGTCACTGTGAGGAATAGTGTCCCATCATTGGTGTCAGTGGGAGGAATAGTGCCCCATCATTGGTGTCAGTGGGAGGAATAGTGCCCCATCATTGGTGTCAGTGGGAGAAATAGTGCCCCATCATTGGTGTCAGTGGGAGAAATAGTGCCCCATGGTTGGAGTCACTGAGAGGAATAGTGTCCCATCATTGGTGTCAGTGGGAGGAATAGTGCCCCATCATTGGTGTCAGTGGGAGAAATAGTGCCCCATCGTTGGAGTCACTGAGAGGAATAGTGTCCCATTATTGGTGTCAGTGGGCGAAATAGTACCCCATCGTTGGAGTCAGTCATTGGTTTCCCCATCATTAGTGCTGCATGATTGGTGTCAGTGGGAGGAATAGCGCCTTATAGCAGCAGGCATAATAGTGCCCCAAGGGCCAGAAGAACGCATGCAGAGGGCCGCATCTGGCCCACAACCCACAGTTTGGAGACCCCTGCCCTATAGTATAGGCTTATGACATCATATCCCTTCCTTACTTATTTAAAATTCTTTGGACAGGTAAAATAAAGTTTGGGAAAAAATCTACTCTACAATCTAGTGGTATGACAACCAACACTTCCATACTCCCAACCCAATGACATCACAATTTAAATGTGCCGCCACAGTGCGAGTCGATGCAGTTCAGATGTGATTATAATGCATTTTTGACTCTCTCTCTCTCTCTCTCTCTCTCTCTCTCTCTCTCTCTCGGATGGGAGGTGAGGAAGAAATCAAAGACTTGAAGAAAACGTACTGGAATTGTGTTACTTTAGGACAGATAAGCATTCTGCATGCGGTTTCCATTCAAGTCTATGTAGCTAAAAATCGCAGTGCACTAAACTCGCCCAGGACCCTTTTTAAAATCGCATGGGACTTGGGGTATTTCATTGGTCATGCGATTCCATGACTTCTGGAGTGCTTCAGAAATCTCATCAGTGTGAACCAGGGCTTAGTGCAGATGCTACATTTCATTTCACCAAGTCAAACGCAACTTGTTACAAAGATTATTTTTAACACTGTAGCACTTAGCAGAATGAAAGCAATCATTGATTCACCTGTGCCTAAAATAACTATGAAATAAATAAAGAAATAAAATAAACATTTAGACACATGTGAACAAGAAGTAGGTGATCCAAATAAAGACTTTATTGATTAATTGATTGTTTTATTTATGATAAGCGCTACAGTGTTTAAAATAATCCTAGTGTGCAGCTTTTATCACCCACTTGAATACATGGCAGTCCTGAGCTGTACACATACCATACACCACAAGTCGTGGTATGCCACAATATACTCTATTGCTCCTCTATAAAACTTAGAAGAACCTTTTGTGAACGTCTGAGCTTCTAAGCCCTTGTACATACGGTCGGACATTCTGGCGGAAAATGTCCGATCGGACCGTGTTGTCGGATAATCCGACTGTGTGTGGGCTCCATCGGACTGTTTCCGTCGGAATATCCAACCGACAAAGTTTTAGAGCTGGGCTATAAAACATTCCGACAACATGATCCGATCGGGCTTTGTCCGATTGTGTGTAGAGAATTCCGATCGGACAAAGTGCCACGCATGCTCAGATCAAATTCCTAGACCAAAGCTATTGGCTACTAGCCTGAACGTAATCCCGTCGTAACGAAATAACGTCATCACGTTACGTACGATCGGATTTTCTGACAACTTTGTCCGACCGTGTGTATGCAACACAAGTTTCGCACAAAATCTGACGGACAAAATCCGATGGATTTTGTTGTCGGAATGTCCGACCCGTGTGTACAAGGGCTTACGCCTCCTATTTACTCATTCAACCTCTACTCCAAACTACACGCGAAGGAATATGTGACTTCATATCCCTCCTCCTGAAGGCAACCATCAGCTCCTTAGTTTTGCTAATGTTGAGCAACAGGTTATTCTTCCTGCGCCATATTGACAGACCCTCTGCTTCCGCCAGATAAAAACCCTCATCATTGTTTGAAATCTGCCCAACAATGGTGGTATCATCTGCAAACCTGATGATGGAATTATCTTCAGCCTTCCAGGAGGACCTGTTGTGAAAGGTTGACCTTCTTGTAGCTTCTCTAGAAATACAACTGCTACTGAGCTGTCCCAACCAAAATGATGATGGGATTGCCTTCAATCTTCAAGAAGAACCTGTTGTAAAGAGGTGGCCTTTTTGAGTTTCCCCAAGAAATACAACCATTGCAGAGCTTTCCCAACCAACACTGATATATGTGCCGTCCACAAAAGATCTTCTGGTATAGTTGTCTCTAAAAACCTAAATCTGATTACCCGTTCCACCTCTACTCCAATCTACAAGCACAGGAATAAATGACTTCATATCTCCCCTCCCGAATTCAGTCTTCCAGATCCTAAATTTTGCTAATGTTGTCCAACGGGTTATTCTTCCTGTGCCACCATCTTGACAGACGCTCTATCTATGCCAGATGAAAACCCTCATCATTGTTTGTAATCTACCCAACAATGGTGGTATCATCTGCAAACTTTGTGATGGAAAGATCTTCAACCTTCCAGAAGGACCTGTAGTGAAAGTTTGACCTTCTTGTAGCTCCACTAGAAATACAATTGCTGCTGAGATGCCCCAACCTAAATGATGATGGGATTGCCTTCAATCATCAAGAAGAACCTGTTGTAAAGGGATGGCCTTTTTGAGTTTCCCCAAGAAATACAACCATTGCAGAGCTTCGCCAACCAACACTGATATATGTGCCATCCACAAAAGATCTTCTGGCATAGTTGTCTCTAAAAACCTAAATCTGATTACCCGTTCCACCTCTACTCCAATCTACCAGCACAGGAATAAATGACTTCATATCTCCCCTCCCGAATTCATTCTTCCAGCTCTTCAATTTTGCTAATGTTGTCCAACGGGTTATTCTTCCTGTGCCACCATCTTGACAGACCCTCTATCTATGCCAGATGAAAACCCTCATCATTGTTTGTAATCTGCCCAACAATGGTGGTATCATCTGCAAACTTTGTGATGGAATTATCTTCATCCTTCCAGAAGGACCTGTTGTGAAAGGTTGACCTTCTTGTAGCTCCTCTAAAAATACAACTGCTGCTGAGCTGTCCCAACCAAAATGATGATTGGATTGCTTTCAATCTTCAAGAAGAACCTGTTGTAAAGAGGTGGTCTTTTTGAGTTTCCCCAAGAAATACAACCATTGCAGAGCTTTCCCAACCGACACTGATATATGTGCCATCCACAAAAGATCTTCTGGTATAGTTGTCTCTAAAAACCTAAATCTGATTACCCATTCCACCTCTACTCCAATCTACAAGCACAGGAATAAATGACTTCATATCTCCCGAATTCAGTCTTCCAGCTCCTAAATTTTGCTAATGTTGCCCAAGAGGTTATTCTTCCTGTGCCACCATCTTGACAGACGCTCTATCTATGCCAGATGAAAACCCTCATCATTGTTTGCAATCTGCCCAACAATGGTGGTATCATCTGCAAACTTTGTGATGGAAATATCTTCAACCTTCCAGAAGGACCTGTTGTGAAAGGTTGACCTTCTTGTAGCTCCTGTAGAAATACAACTGCTGCTGAGCTGTCCCAACCAAAATGATGATTGGATTGCCCTCAATCATCAAGAAGAACCTGTTGTAAAGGGATGGCCTTTTTGAGTTTCCCCAAGAAATACAACCATTGCAGAGCTTTCCCAACCAACACTGATATATGTGCCGTCCACAAAAGATCTTCTGGCATAGTTGTCTCTAAAAACCTAAATCTGATTACCCGTTCCACCTCTACTCCAATCTACAAGCACAGGAATAAATGACTTCATATCCCCCCTCCCGAATTCAGTCTTCCAGCTCCTAAATTTTGCTAATGTTGCCCAACAGGTTATTCTTCCTGTACCATCTTGACAGACGCTCTATCTATGCCAGATGAAAACCCTCATCATTGTTTGCAATCTGCCCAACAATGGTGGTATCATCTGCAAACTTTGTGATGGAATTATCTTCAACCTTCCAGAAGGACCTGTTGTGAAAGGTTGACCTTCTTGTAGCTCCTCTAGAAATACAACTGCCGCTGAGCTGTCCCAACCTAAATGATGATGGGATTGCCTTCAATCATCAAGAAGAACCTGTTGTAAAGGGATGGCCTTTTTGCGTTTCCCTAAGAAATACAACCATTGCAGAGCTTCGCCAACCAACACTGATATATGTGCCATCCACAAAAGATCTTCTGGCATAGTTGTCTCTAAAAACCTAAATCTGATTACCCGTTCCACCTCTACTCCAATCTACAAGCACAGGAATAAATGACTTCATATCTCCCCTCCCGAATTCAGTCTTCCAGATCCTAAATTTTGCTAATGTTGTCCAACGGGTTATTCTTCCTGTACCATCTTGACAGACGCTCTATCTATGCCAGATGAAAACCCTCATCATTGTTTGTAATCTGCCCAACAATGGTGGTATCATCTGCAAACTTTGTGATGGAATTATCTTCAACCTTCCAGAAGGACCTGTTGTGAAAGGTTGACCTTCTTGTAGCTCCTCTAGAAATACAACTGCTGCTGAGCTGTCCCAACCAAAATGATGATTGGATTGCCTTCAATCATCAAGAAGAACCTGTTGTAAAGGGATGGCCTTTTTGAGTTTCCCCAAGAAACACAACCATTGCAGAATGCAGAGCTTTGCCAATCAAAACAGATATATGTGTCGCCCACGAAAAATCTCCTAGGATATTCGTCTCTAACAACCTAAATCTATTTACCCATTCCACCTCTACAACCATTGCAGAGCTTTCCCAACCAACACTGATATATGTGCCGTCCACAAAAGATCTTCCGGCATAGTCGTCTCTAAAAACCTAAATCTGATTACCCGTTCCACCTCTACTCCAATCTACAAGCACAGGAATAAATGACTTCATATCTCCTGAATTCAGTCATCCAACTCCTTAACTTTGCAAATGTTGCCCAACAGGTTATTCTTTCTGCACCACCTTGATGGGTCTTCTATTTCCACCTGATAAAAACCCTCATCGTTGTTAGTAAACCACCCAACAATGGTGATTGAATTTCCTTCGATCATCAATAAGAACCTGTTGTGAAAAGTTGACCGTCTTATGTCTCTTGAAGAAACAAAATTTTTGCTGAGTTTTCCCAACCAACTTCCACGAAAGATCTTCTGGCATGGTTATTTCCAAGAACCTAAAGCTATTTACTTGTTCAACCTCTACTCCAATCTACAACTAAAGGAATACCGTACGCGACTTCATATCTCTCCTACTGAAAGCAACTGTCAGCTCTATAGTTTTGCTAATGTTGAACAACAGGTTATTCTCCCTGCACCAACTTAACAAACCCTCAATTTCAATCCATAAAACTCCTCATCATTGTTTGTGATCTTCCCAACAATGGTGGTATCATCTGCAAACTTGATTATCGAATTACCTTCAACCATCCAGAAGAACCTGTCATGAAAGATTGACCTTCTCAAGAAATACAACTGTTGCTGAGCGTTCCCAACCAAAACGCATATACAGTATGTGCTGTCCATGAAAGATCTTCTGGGATAGTTGTCTCCAAGAACCTAAAGCTATTTACCCGTTCCATCTCTACTCCATGGATTTTTTATGACTTAACATCTCTCATCCCAAAGTCAACTGACAGATCCTTTGTTTTACTAATGTTACTCAACAGGTTATTCTCCCTGCACTTGTTCTTAGGAACAACTATTGCAAAAGATCTTTTTTTCAAAGCACTTAGGCCGCGTACACACGGGCGGACTGTATGGCGTACTTAGTCCGTCTAAACACATTTCAGCGGACAGTCCGCTCGTGTGTGGGCTTCAGCTGACTTTTTCAGCGTGCAGTCTGGCGTACTAAGTATTTTGGAATTTCCGTAATTCTGTCCGTCATACTTTGGTTTCAGTGGACAATCCGCTCGTCAGTAGGCTAGTTCGACGGACTAAGAATGGCGCATGCTCAGAAAGGATTTACACGGCAGAAGGTTGCATTGCTGTGTATTGGACTTCCTATTTCTAGTCCCGTCGTACGTACTGTACACGTCATCGCGCAAGCTTTCGACGGACTGTTTGTGCATCTGTGTGTGGTCAAGTCCGTTCATTCGAAAGTATGACGGACTGTCTGTCGGATTGTATGACGGACTAAGTAGGCCATACAGTCCGCTCGTGTGTACGCGGCCTTATCCATTTTGGTTTGGAAAGCTTTGCAATGGTTGTATTTCTTAAAGGACAACCTTTCTCTTCTTGCTGATAGAAGGTAGTTTAGCCATCAGGTTGCAGATGATATCACCATTGTTAGGCCAATCTAAGAACAATGATGGCAGTTTTTACCTATTGGAAATAATCATCATTGTTCTTAATTGGCCTAACAATGGTGATATCATCTGCAAACCTGACAACTCAATCACCTTCTATCAGCGAGAAGAGAAAGGTTGGACTTCAAGAAACACAACTGTTCCAAGCCAAAATGGAAATTTGACATCTTCTGCAATAGTTGTCCCTAAGAGCAAGTCAGCTGGCAGATCCTTCGTTTTGCTAACATTGAGCAAAAAGCTATTCTTCTTGCACCATCTTGACAGGCCCTCTATTTCCACCCAATAAAGCCCCTCATCATTGCTGGTCATCTGCCCTACAATCATGATATCATCGGCAAAGTTTACTACTGAATTTCCTTTACAGTGCCTTGCGAAAGTATTCGGCCCCCTTTAACTTTTCAACCTTTTGCCACATTTCAGGCTTCAAACATAAAGATAGAAAATTTTTATTTTTTGTGAAGAATCACCAACAAGTGGGACACAGTTGTGAAGTGGAACGAAATCTATTGGATTTTTGAAACTTTTTTAACCAATAAAAAAATGAAAAGTGGGGCGTGCAAAATGATTGGGCCCCCTTGCGTTAATACTTTGTAGAGCCACCTTTTGCTGCGATTACAGCTGCAAGTCGCTTGGGGTATGTCTCTATCAGTTTTGCACATCGAGAGACTGAAATTCTTGCCCATTCTTCCTTGCAAAACAGCTGGAGCTCAGTGAGGTTGGATGGAGAGCGTTTGTGAACAGCAGTTTTCAGCTCTTTCCACAGATTCTCGATTGGATTCAGGTCTGGACTTTGACTTGGCCATTCTAACACCTGGATACGTTTATTTGTGAACCATTCCTTTGTAGATTTTGCTGTATGTTTGGGATCATTGTCTTGTTGGAAGATAAATCTCTGTCCCAGTTTCAGGTCTTTTGCAGACTCCAACAGGTTTTCATCCAGAATGGTCCTGTATTTGGCTGCATCCATCTTCCCCTCAATTTTAACCATCTTCCCTGTCCCCGCTGAAGAAAAGCAGGCCCAAACCATGATGCTGCCACCACCATGTGTGACAGTGGGGATGGTGTGTTGAGGGTGATGAGCTGTGTTCCTTTTATGCCAAACATATCGTTTTGCATTGTGGGCAAAAAGTTGGATTTTGGTTTCATCTGACCAGAGCACCTTCTTCCACATGTTTGGTGTGTCTCCCAGGTGGCTTGTGGCAAACTTTAGACGAGACTTTTTTATGGATATCTTGGAGAAATGGCCAGATTTGTGCAGTGTACGACTGATTGTTGTCCTATGGACAGACTCTCCCACCTCAGCTGTAGTTCTCTGCAGTTCATCCAGAGTGATCATGGGCCTCTTGGCTGCATCTCTGATCAGTCTTCTCCTTGTCTGAGCTGAAAGTTTAGAGGGACGGCCAGGTCTTGGTAGATTTGCAGTGGTCTGATACTCCTTCCATTTCAAAATGATCGCTTGCACAGTGCTCCTTGGGATGTTTAAAGCTTGGGAAATCTTTTTGTATCCAAATCCGGCTTTAAACTTCTCCACAACAGTATTACGGACCTGCCTGGTGTGTTCCTTGGTCTTCATGATGCTCTCTGCGCTTTCAACAGAACCCTGAGACTATCACAGAGCAGGTGCATTTATACAGAGACTTGATTACACACAGGTGGATTCTATTTATCACCATCAGTCATTTAGGACAACATTGGATCATTCAGAGATCCTCGCTGAACTTCTGGTTCTGCACTGAAAGTAAAGGGGGCCGAATAATTTTGCACGCACCACTTTTCAGTTTTTTATTTGCTAAAAAAAGTTTAAAATATCCAATAGATTTCGTTCCACTTCACAATTGTGTCCCACTTGTTGGTGATTCTTCACAAAAAATAAAAATGTTATATCTTTATGTTTGAAGCCTGAAATGTGGCAAAAGGTTGAAAAGTTCAAGGGGGCCGAATATTTTCGCAAGGCACTGTATATCGAGGAACACAATCATAGTAGTATGTAGCCTTCACCCATTTGGGAAGGCAATGGAAGGTGTGGTGCTCAAATATAAAGTTGCTCTAGAAAGAAATCTGGTCAGCAAGAACAAAAAATATGCATCACCTTTTCAATAAGTGTTTCTCAAAATGACCTCCATGGTTAGTTAGCACCATTGCTTAAGTTGATATTTCAATAACTTTAGTGCAGGGGCTGATCTGTGTCAGACATCTGTGAACATATTATTTCTAAATAAAATTCTGTTTTCACCTGCTGATTTCCTCCAGGCACTTTCAGTCACTTCCTGCCTCCACGCTTATCGTTGCTCTGGTCTGGCTTGATGAT